>NC_090932.1:1161885419-1162188450 GCF_040938575.1 Ambystoma mexicanum | reverse complement strand
GACGTAATTGAAGAGATTTCGGGTAGTACTTGCAATAGCCCAATTCTTACAGTTTATAAAAAAGGAGGTAATGAGATACCGTATCGATTCATAATTGATTTGCGCTGATTGAATAAAGTAGTGGATCCCCAATTTCCATTAATCCCAGATGTGACTACCATTGTAACTATGATTCCACCATCTGCATCGTATTTTAGTGTTGTAGACTTGTAGAATGCGTTTTTCAGCATTCCAGTGCATCAAGACAGCAGATATTAATTTGCTTTTACTCTAGGAGGACGTTCATTTACATTCACACGAATTCCACAAGGTTATACTGAAAGCCCGAGTATTTATAGTTGGGCATTAAAAGAACAACTGGACACGCTAGAGCTACAAACCGGTTGTGTATTATTGCAGTACATTGATGACTTACTAATTGCCGCAGACACAGAAGACATTTGCAAAGAGTACCGTTACATTCTTGACACATTTAGCAGCACATTGGCACAAAGCTTCATTGAAAAAATTCCAGTATTGTCGAAAGGAGGTGGCCTATTTGGGCTACCTACTTTCGAAGGAAGGAAGAAGATTGACACCAGAAAGAATAGAAAGCATCTCTGGTATGCCTATTCCAAAAACACAGAAGGAAGTCAGAGCTATAATAGGCATGGCTTCATATTGTAGGCAGTGGATTGGGAAACCAATGGTGGCATTAACAAAGAAGGATGTTGCTTTGCCTTTGCCATGGAGCATGAAATTGCAAAAAGCATTTGATCTGCTCAAAGCTGCATTGTGCTCAGCTCCAGTTTTGGGCACACTAAATTATGAGAAGAATTTTAAGTTATTTGTGCATGAGAACAATGGTTGTGCTTTGGCGGTTTTGACCCAGGAACAAGGAGGAAGAAATAGACCATGCAGTCATTTTTCTTCCGCGCTGGATCCTGTTGCATGCGCTTTGCCGCGCTGTTTGCAAGCTGTTGCTGTGGCTGCTGCATCAGTAAAACAAACCGAGGGGATGGTTTTGGGTCACGCTTTAACCATAATGGTGCCTCACGCAGTAGACGTTCTTTTAAATAGAACGCAGACGCAACACCTCACATCAGCCAGGCTGACGAGATATGAAATAGTTCTATTTGCACCGCATATTCAAATTATGATGTGTTGCGCATTGAATCCGGCCGAGGTAATGCCTCCTCCCAATGAAAAGACGGTTGAAAAAGAATTCCCCCATGATTGTATAATGATTACTGAACAAGAAACGAAAGGAAGAATTGATCTAACGGATGCACCACAGAAAGAGCCAGATGGAGAACTGTTTTGCGACGGTTCTTGTTTCAAATTACCTGATGGTACATCAACTGCTGCATATGCCATCACGACACTAAAATGTATCGTTGAGAGCAAAACGATACCATACAATTCAGCACAGGCTGCAGAGATAATAGTGTTAACCAGAGCATGTGAAATTTCTGAAAACCTAAATGTAAACCTATATACTGACAGTCAGTACGCGTTTGGGGTGGTACACAATTTTGTCCAACTCTGGGCTGAGAGGGGGTTCCAAACATCACATGGAACAAAGATCCAACATGGCACTTTGATAGTAAGATTGTTGTCTGCTCTTGCACTCCCTAAACGATTAGCAATAATGAAGTGTGAAGCGCATAAAAAGGTAACCTATAACGTGGGAAAAGGAAATGCATTTGCAGACAAAATTGCAAAACAAACTGCCACTGATTTGCATACGAAAATGTGGATTAAAAGATCAATAGAGGTACCCTATGCATGGTAGAAAATTGAGTTTTCACAGTTAGAGATGCAAGCAGAAGCAACTGCAGATGAAAAAAGCCTGGTCATAGGGTACAGCAGAATTAGACAGAGGGTTGCTGGGTGGACAAAATGAGTAAAAAATTGATGTTGCCCAATGCCTATGTAACAGCGATGGTCACTATGGCCCATAGCCCTACACATGTATGTGCTAAGAAAATGATCCAGCATCTAGACACAGGATGGCAGAACCCACACATTAGGAAAAATGCTGAGAGACTAGTCCAAAACTGCATGACCTGTTTGCAACATAACATTGGAAAAGGAACCACAACTCCCGTAGGTAGTTTTGCCCCCCCCCCCCATGCCATTTGAAGTGATCCATTTTGATTTTATAGAAATGGAAAGGTGTAACAATCTCAAGTACGTCCTTGTGGTGGTCTGTGCATTTAGTAAATGGGTGGAGGCCTATCCGCTTAAAGATTGCACGGCAATGAGCACAGCGAAGGTGATGCTAAAAGAGTACTTTTCTCGGTTTGGTTTGCCACGTGTTATATGGTCAGAGAACAGCCCGCATTTTGTTGCCGCCGTGATATTACAGATTTGTGCAGGCCTTAAAACCGACAAAAGATTCCACTGGGCCAGACACCCGATGAGTGCCGGCCTTGTGGAACGCCAGAATGGTATTTTGAAGAATAAACTTAGCAAAGTATGCTCAGGGAGTCAGTTGAAGTGGCCTGATGCATTACCATTAGCCTTGCTATGCATGAGAACGTCTGTACAGGCAAAGTCTGGACTCTCCCCATATGAGATTGTGATGGGGAGACCAGCAAATGTATGGAGCGCTCCGCAGCCTAAGCGTCTACGTGAAACAGAATACACCTTGCTCAGCAATTATTGTAAACTGTTAACTCAGAAATTGCATTTGATTCATCAGCAGGTGCAGGAGGCTCTTCCTGTCAGCTATACCGGCACAGGGCATTGTCTGCAGCCACGAGACTGGGTGCTGACTAAGAATTTTGAACGAAAATCTTCACTCGCACCAAGGTGGAAGGGCCCCCATCAGGTCCTCCTGGTAACACAGACTGCAGTCAGAGTGGATGGTCGCAAGGCGTGGGTCCATGCTACGCACACGAAAAGAATTCCATTCCCTCTAAAGGAACTGCCTGATCCGGACGGCGAAAGTGAAACAGCTGCACTCGATCGCAAAGACACCATCGCCAGTACTCTGCCAGAAGTGTCTCCTAAACTTGAGAAAGGGCCTGGGGAGATTGCAGCCAGGATCGAAGGGAAAAAGGTGCCCCAGCCTCATCCTACAGCTGCTGCATCATCACTTATTGCATCGCAGGCTGACACGAAGCTTGCCTCTGGAAACAAAAACGCATTATTCATAGATATCACAGTACCTGGAGCAATAAGGCACAATCTATGTTCTCAAAACAGGAAGTGACCTGATCTGCGTGTTTGTCTGGCCTCCGTTCCAAACACTGATGAATTGGGAGTCGGAGGCCTAGGAAAGTGGAGCGTGGGAGCTGTATCAATCTGCATCAAATTGAAAGCTCTGGAACGCGGCTTCTCAGTGCTACCTTTAGAAAGTGAATGACCAATGTGAGCCTGTGGAGACAAGAGGGGAGGCATATGGTACCAACACAACTGATGCTTGCTCCATCGTTTTGGAGCGCTGTGCAGAATCACATAAGCTTGCTGCTTATTTATCAAGCAGGCTAAACAGAATTGATCTGAACGCTCTGCTGCTATTTTGAACACTTTGCTGCTCTTTGAACACTTTGCTACCCAACGTGTGCTGCTGTGAATAAATTCTTTATGACGAACATTGCCGCAATAGACATTGCAGACAATGGGCCTCATTACACGGTAAGCGGTAAGGGTTTACCGGTACTGGTATTTTACCGGCACCGGTAAATCCTTACCGCCTTACTATGAGGTCCCTTTGCGGGTTGGGGAATTTAACGCCAGCTTTTTGCAGCTGTTAAAAACCAACTCACAAAGGGACCAGTGTAGCTAATTACGGTACCGCAATTTGCGGTACCGTAATTAGCGCCTTCCCCATTCCCATAGAGCCCTTTGGGGCAAAAATGGGAATGGGGAAGGGCAATGGTGGAAGGGGGAATTACCGCCCCGCCAACCTTGGAATGGGGCAGTAATTCCCCTTCCCACCAAGGCGGTGCCGGTATTTTACCGGTATGAACCATGGCGCTAATAACGCCATGTTTCACCGCCTACCGTGTAATGAGGCCCATTGCCTATACTAACTCCTGCTCCCTCCTGCACCAATGCTGATATTGCTGCCCGTTGACGGAGACAAGTCCTCTTCCCAGCGCACGTTTTGCGCATTATAAGGAAACAAACCCATTTATGGCCTTCTGGTTCATACTAATCCATCAAAAGGAACCTGGCAGTATTCAGCAATAGCAATAAGGACCTCCGATGCACAAACAGCTGATGCCAAACTGTGTCAACACCGCAGAGGTTAACTCAAGTTACCTTTGAGAGGAGGTTTGAGTATAACAAGCCCAGACAGCGAGACAATCGCAGTGCAGTCAAGAAAGAATCCTAGTCACACAAATACAAGATGTGGACATATGTGTGTGTGTGTGTACTAAAGGGGCACAGGATTGATCAACCACAAAGCAATTGGTGTCCTGAAGATGGCCCTATACTTATTCTAGTGACCACTGCTGACAAAAGTGGTATATTATAACGGGCCGAAACATATGTTGACTGTTTAAGGAAAATCCAATGTTTTTTTCCCCATGTCAAAAATGCATACTCTGACTAAAATGTTATGCCACCAAAGACTTTTTTCCACTTTAGAACTCCCCTGTTAGATGAGATGAATGTAGAATGAATGATATGATTGAGAATCCATTTAGAAATGTTTTTTAAGATGTTTTATAATCATTAAAGAGATAGAACTTTTGTTACAAGTTGCAGCGTTCAGTGCAATTTTTCTCCACCAGCGACTTCCTAACCAATGACGCAGTTAGGTGGCCTTTAACTCTCACTTAAGATCCATACAAGACTAAAAGAGAGGGGTAGTCAATCTGTTTTTCATTTTCTCCTTTAAATTCTACTTAATGCCAATTTACCGTTCAAGAAAACCCTCCCCCCCATGATGGCAGGAACAGACAAGCACTAGGTAAACTGTTCAGGGACCTAGAGGTAATAGAGTCGTGGAGGTTTTTTCATAGCACAGAAAGGGAATACACCCACTACTCGCCAGTACACAGGGGCTACTCGAGGATTGACAGGATCCCGATCTCGCCCACCCTCATCCCACAAGTAGAAGAGGTGCAAATAGGGGTACAATACCCCACAGACCATGCCCCAGTTATCCTAAAAATGGCCCCCATGAAAGAGACACCCTGCCCCCACAGAACCTGGAAACTGAACAAAATCATACTCGGAGACATAGCCCTTAGAGCCCATATGGAAACAGTGCTGGATAACTATTTGAGACAACGCTAACGGGGAAACAAACTGGGGGGTGATCTGGGACGCAGGAAAAGCAGTCATGAGGGGGGAATTCATATCACAAACCACAGCAAACACACGGGAAAGGAAGCTACTCAAACAAAAACTGGAACTAGAACTGAAGGAGGCGGAAACACAACACAAGGCCAAACAAACACCCAAAACAGTGAGGAACCTTCGGAAAGTGAGAGCCCAACTAGAAACCCACATGGCAGATGACACCGCACAATCCATTCTAAGCACTAAACAATCCTATTACGCACACAGCGGCAAGCCCAATAAATTCCTAGCAGCTAAACTCAAACAAAAAACACGAAACTATATTGCCAGCCTCAAGAATCCTAAAGGGGGGGACAAGCACATCGGAAGAGGCAAAGCTAAATATCATGGAAGAGTTCCACCGAGAACTCCTTGGGAAAGAGGACCTGTCCCAGCAGTTCCAACTAGATTACATGGCCAAAATAACCCTCCCCAGATAATGGTAGAAGATAATTTAAATCTCCAGGCCCCCATAACAACCGAAGAAATAAGCGACGCCATAACGCACCTCCCACATAATAAAACACCTGGGCCAGACTGATTCGGGAATGGGCATTACAAAACCTTCAGGAACCAGTTACTGGGGCCGCTAACTAACCTTTTCAACTACATTAGGGAAACCGGGATAATCTCGCCAGACATGGGTAGATCAACCACAGTCCTCATCTTGAAGCCGGGAAAAGACCCCACAGACTGCACAAGTTACAGACCAATATCCCTACTCAATAGCGATGCCAAACTATATGCAAAGATCCTAGCAAACAGGCTAGCGATGGTTCTACCCCAAATAATCCACGAAGACCAAGCGGGATTCATCATAGGGAGAGACACACAGGACAACATTAGACGGGCGGTGGACATTATAGAAGTAGGGAACAAAACAAAAATTCTCCATAGAGGCTCTGGACGCACACAGGGCATTCGACAGCATAGACTGGGCATACCTGGAGCTAACCCTTAAAAAATACAGTTGTGACCCCACCTTTGCAAAGATGGTCCTTGCAAATTATAGACTTCCCTCCACCACATTCATAATCAATGGCAGATCCACCACGAACATACAAATCCGTAGAGGTACACGGCAAGGATGCCCACTAACCCCCCTCATATTCGCAATGCCTATGGAGCCAGTGGCACAAACTATAAGACAGGACCGGGAAATAAAAGGAGTACTAGCAGGAGGGGTAGAACATAAAGTAGCCCTATACGTGGATGATATCCTACTGTTCATATGCGACACCGCCAAGTCACTACCCAAGGCCCTGGGAAGACTCCAGGAATTTGCTAAAGCGTCAGGGTTCACCATTAACTTCACAAAATCTAAAGCCCTTAACATAACTGAAGAAGAAACGATACCCCAAAGAATGTCAGCCCAGCACCCACTGACCTGGTAAAACCAAGGTGATAGACTACTTAGGAGTCCAACTAACATGTGAATATAAACACCTATATGGGGAGAATATAGTCCCTCTGTGCAAACAACTAAAGGAGGACCTTTTGAGATGGGAAGCCCAAGAACTCTCATGGTTTACGCATATAACCGCACTCAAGATGACTCTCCTGCCTCGCCTCTTGTACACAATTAGCTCTCTCCCGATAGAGATCCCCCTCAAAACATGTAGAAAGTTACAGAAGGACATGCTGACCTTCGTATGGAACAGAAAGAAGCCAAGAATACAGAAAAAAATCCTGACTAGACCACCCCTACTGGGAGGGCTGGGACTCCCCGACATCGAAAGATACGCACTGGCATCATGGATAGCCCCCATGCTGAAATGGATGGGAGACACCCCCCACAAGGGATGGGTGGGAATAGAACAGGGAGAAACTAATATCCCGATTGGGACACTACACGCTCTACGGCCGGGGACCAGAGGAGCAGAGGGCCACCTACTGGACTCTACCCATTCCTCACTAAAAGCATGGGACACAGCACTCAGAAAACACCACATAGCCCCTGGGTTGGGGCCCTTCACACTGGTGGCACACAACCAAGACTTCACCCCGGGTAAACAGGATAGTTTCTGGGCAAGCTGGGGGCAGACACACCCGACCTTCCTCAAAGATCTCTACCACGAAGGGTCCCCATTACAATTTGAAGAATGCAAACAGAAATTCAGCATAGGAGAAAGGGAGAGATTTAAGTATATTCAAATCAGGCATTGGATCTCCCAGGGAGGGGTGAAGAAAGCGGCCACTAGGACTCCCATAGGTCTCGAGCTCACACTGCAGGAAGGCCAGACCCATAAAGCAATAACGAGGATATATAAGCTCCTAGACAAGGCGCGAATGGAGGACCGAATATCTTACAGGGATAACTGGGAGAGGGATCTGGGGACCCCTAGCACGGAAGATTAATGGGGCCAGATCTGGAAAAGGGCCCAGAAATCCTCCAAATGCACCACGATCAAAGAGACATCATATAAACTATTCACAAGATGGTACCTAACCCCACACAGGTTAAACAAAATGAATCCAGCCTACCCTCCTAGCTGCTGGAGACAATGCGGCAATCGAGGGGATCTTTACCACACGTGGTGGACCTGCCCCAAGGCTGAAATATATTAGAAAGAGATACTGGGGCACATAAGAGAGATCACGGGGAAACAACTCCCACACGAGCCAAAGGTAATACTCCTGGGGACCGCAGTCGAAGACGTCTATGCAGAGACGGGCAACAACGCTACCCTGATTACTCAACTACTAAACGCGGCAAGAATAACTCTGGCCCAGGGATGAAGAACCCCGAAGGCCCAATAGTCGCATGTTGGTGGGTCAAGATATGGCACATCCTGGCGATGGAGAAAGTAGGGGCCCTAAAGGATAACAAATATCTGAAATTCAGGGCGGTGTGGGACCCATTCATAGACTGTCACAGACAGGGAAGCTCACTTTCATAGACCTAACCTGCTGAGATCAATCTTGAACTAAGGCCCTTGACAAGGAGGAAACATGAGGGGGCCCAGGCCTCCAGTCAACAGAGGCAGTCAAGGCCCGGACTCTAACAAAACTGCCCAACGGTGGACGGATGCAGAACCATCCCAGCTTTGTTGTTTTTGTGTTTGTTTTTCATCGGGGGGGGGGGGGGGGTGAAAGGGGAAATATACTGAAGTTCGAGAGAAGAGGGGGCGGGGGAGTTATAAATGTTAAAACTCATGGACGTACTACAAATTTGAAAACGGACTGGGGGAAAAGAGGGACAAGAACAATATTAAGGTTGAAGTATACTGTTCCTTACCTGAATGCTTGTAAGTAAGACTCCATGAGAAGAAAATAAAGTTGGTAAAAAAAAAAAGGAGACACACAGAAGAGGGTATGATAATAACACATTGCTTTTGATTATGAACATGACTCACACTATCCTCAATAGAACAAATTGTTGGGTCTGCTCCCATTTACCCCAGCATGGTGGAAAAGGAATGGGTTGGTACGTACAGCCATTACCTCTTAATACGGCATGTTTTGTGTCATTAAGTGCCCTATTCTTTGGGAAATGGAATAAGAGTGATACGGGTCAACTGGATGGGACAAACAGATGAGTTTGAAAGGGTGGTAATGGAACCAGTAGGTTGTTCCATATGTAATAGGGCAAGAATAATAAAACCCGTGGCAAGACCAGTAGATAGACTATGTGCCCTATAAATCATCTGTAATCACTTTCCACATGAAACCAGTAGGGAACAAGGACATTGTGCCCCCCTCGAATACTATTAATTACAGTCCACGTACTGTCCCATTCTGCTTACGGAAAAGAGGCTCTTATTCAGTAGGAACATTCACTAGATGCATGAATATTGCGGTAAATGAGAAAGAAGAAGAACCAATATATGTAGGCGATCCTGTTTATTTTATATGTGGGGAACAAGCTTATCCCTGGTTACCTAGAAATTGGAGAGGTACATGTTAATTAGGGATCCTTTTTCCCGGTGTATTCCTTTCCAAAACGTCAGACATATCTAAATTATCCAGATCCAGGCCACGGCGAGATGATACAGGATTAATTGCAGAGGATATAGCAAAATCATTTATACCATTCTGGGGACAAGCAATTCATGGAATATAAGAAAACTGTCAAGGGTGTTAGAAAAAACGATAAACGGAACGACTGATATGTTATATAATATGACATTAGAAGAGAGGGCAGTGAGGTTAATGACACTTCAGAATAGGATGGCTCTTGATATAAATTTGGACGATCGTGGAGGTGTGTGCAAAATCGTGGGGTCAGCATGCTGAGTATTGTATTTGTAAGTAACTCCTCTCCTACGATTTTTGAAGCAATTAGGAAATTGCACATTCTGAGTTCTGACATTCATACGCCGACAGGCAGTTGGAATCTGAATATAACTTCATGGTTCTGAGAACTGCTGCGTTCATGGTGATGGAAACTAATTGCAATTGCAGTAACATTACTCGGAATCCTCATGTTCTGCTGTTGTTGCATACACTGTCTACCAATCTTTTGCTCTGAGATAACAAATGAATGTGTACATGTAATGACAGAAAAAGGAACTCCCAGGTTGAATAAGAATGTAAATAACAAAATGGAAACAATGAAGGAATTCATGTCAATTAATATTGAAGATGATGATTACGGTAGCATGCATGGTTCGGAATTAGATACATGGACAGGTGAAGACGAGATGTATGGATGATGCTCTTGGCTTACGGCCAAAAGGAGGGTATGTAAATCTAGAAAACGACCCTAAGTATAGAAGGTATATTGTGTTGGCCGTAAACCAATCGCATCACCTAACCAACACCACGAATACTGATTTGTCAGTATAACCATAGGGCGTCCATTTTGTCTAACATTAGCCATCTTGTTTTCTTATCCTTTTCTCTCAAACACTTTTGCAAAATGTACAATGCTCTGAAAGCTCATACACGGTACGAGGCATGCTTGTTGATAGATTGACCCAGACAGGAATGCCAAGCAGTACAGAAATAATTTTCTTTCATCCCTCACTAAGTCCTTGAGAGCAAGCAGAAACGGCATTTAATCAACATACCAGGTGCCGGCCTGTCTCATTGAAGCTGTAGCAATAGGCAGTTAAAGCATGAATTATACTTTTATAGCGGTCCTCCTTCGCGGATATTCCTTAGAACAGGCTGACCCCTAGTTCACAAATAGAAACTGGTAGATAACGTGCTTTGGAATGTGTCTTTATCGCGAACATGATATCCTAGATGAACAAGTGCTTTGTGTTCCTAATAAAAAAGAACTGTCTGCAGCAGTTGCGAAGTATATGAAACTTGTCATAATGTCTCATTTGTCATAATTGTCAATCACCGAACCCTAGCTCAAGAAGATACATTATGGGTGGTTTCAATGTGCCTTGAAGGCTGTTATTTTGTATATATGTAACTGTTTGGATGATGTTCGCTCTCTTGCGTCTCACGAGGTCTGGGTGACACACGTTGCAAGACGTTAGACCCAGTCGGCCGACTGAGCATTTTTGTTTTGTAATAAACCATAGTACTAGGAAAATCGAACCTTGTGCCTGTCGTATCACTAAGTATATGGTGATTGTGTCTTAGTTTCCATATTCGAGGGTCTTCAGGGCCTAGCGTTTTGGTTTGTGGTCTGTGCTGTCTTCTGGTCTGCACTTCGTCTCCGAGTTAGTCTGGGTCCATTGCAGGGCTTTGAAATGACCCAGGCTCTGCATTTGTAGATGTGTGAAAAGCGACTGGGCTGCAGACCAGAGTTAATGACATCGCTCAAATTCCCTGATCGGCCAATCAGACTCTACCCCAATCTTGATCAAGTCAGAGCATTGTAACAGTTGTGTGCGGGAGGGTGGAGTGGAAGGACGCCCTCGAGTTCTTCACAGTACTCATAGGTTGGGAAGGAAAGAATTTAACTGAAGTTGTGTTAACCATGCAGCATTTTCCTGAGCAGGCAGTAAGATAGAAAGAGGCTACTGAAACCTAGCTAATGGTGTCACAGATTAAGTAACTCCAACTCTCCTAAAAGAAAGTAGTAGACATCAGGAATGGCACAGAGGGGAGGGAGGCGGCCTAGGGATATGAATACATTTGTTAGCTCTGATCCAGCCAGAGCCCCCAAATAGGCAACAATATGCCACCAATTCATACAATGACCAGCATAGTTATTATAAGGGTCTGAACTTTGTGGAAACACGGCCCAATATTCGCAAATGTGCACTGCTAAAGTAAAGTAATGCCTAATATGTAGGGTAAGTAGCTGCAGCCTGGTGATTTTCCACTATCACCTGTAAAAGTAACGAAAATGTGTAAAAGGTGCTAACCCGACAGACTGCGTTCAGATAAACCAACTAATCTTTCCATATTGGAGTATGGGTTTAATTTGATTGAAATAATTCCAACTTGGAGCCAAAAAGTGCCAAAAAGTGATTAACTAAAGTTTTTGTATTAGCATTCAGGCACCTGTCTGGTGAAAACCACAATTGGAAAAATGATGTTCAACTCATAAAATTCTGATCATGTAAGTATTAAATTCATACAAGTTTGAGCAAAACACTGCTTAGTCGGTGTGTAGATATAACATAAGTTTCCTAGTGACTGTGCATGGTCTCAACTGAAAATAAGTGAATGTCTTTTCAGTAACTGTACAACATCTCAACCTTGAAATAATACACAAATGCAGCTGCGGAATTATCTCATTGATCTTAAAGAAAACTACGTCATGCCAACACATGTTTCAACCCGACTAGGCCGTCTTCAGGGTGTAACGGTAGTAGTGTATTCATACAATATTTACATTGCTTTTTTAGTTATAGTGCTTATTAGCAACTCCTTTTGGTAAACAGGAAAGGCTGGAAGGGTGGTGGAAAAACAAACACAAAGAGAAAGGAGAGAAAAAATATATAAATGAAAATGTAAATACCCAATGTCCATATTGGTAAGCAATTTCGTCATGCAGTTTGTATCAAGTATACATGGATTTCATTAGCTGTACATGTTATAGCAATCGCTGGAAAAGAAAATAGGCTTTGCGCCTAGGCATGAGTACATTTTTAGCCTTATCTCATTTCTGCTTGGACTAGACGTATGGGCAAGATTGCATGCATTAGCTTGGTCTAATCCCCCACAAATACGGTGTCTGAAGCCCACTCCCGCTGCAAAGACTTCCTGGTGCTCCCTATCACCAGTGCACATTGCAGAGAGCGGGCTTCAGATGCGGTCTATGGTAGTCCGATTTCTTGACATGAGTGCAAAGGTACGTGGTAAAAAGACTGAAATATTGCACCTTGCATTGACCCATCCCTGACACTCATTAGGAACATCCTTATTATTTGTAGATATTTCCCTAGTTTCCTATAGACATTTGTCTACCCCCTCCTGGACTCAATACTAAATATACCACTTATTAAACCCCACTTAACGGGAGTCTTGTGTGTCATTGCTTGACCTCCCAACAGGTGGACGGTTCAAGCCAACTGAAAACAAATAGTAGGGGAAGAGATTGCAATCTAAAAAACCTCCCATGGTAAGCAACGCAAAAATTATAGTTTCTCACTAAAGATCTACAACCATATTCTCCACTGTCCTAGGATTAGGCCGGTCAGACAATTTCTTCACATCTTTAAGTCCACAATCACAACTGGCACATTGTACCTGAGGCCACTACAGGCAGGGATGAAATGCACGCTCTATTTTGTACTATGTGTCCCGGGAGGATAGCTCAGGGGCAACGCACTTTCCTTGGAAACTAGACGTGAAGCAACACAGGTTCGATCCCCGGGTCCGTGCTTAGAAACCTGTGAGTATTGAGCGCATTCTAAATAACCAATTATAATTATTATAATTCTATTTAAATATCTCAGCATAAACTTGTCAAATTGCGCCCCAACCGGACCAAGAAGGGTATTGGTGTCCTGGGTCTGGCAGTTGACCACGTAGTGTAGGAGAAGAATTCTTCCTACCCATGTACCCCTCTGGTGTGCTTAAATGTACCACCAGAGGGATCTATTAATCAAAAGATGTGGAGGACGCACACTGGACAGCACTGGCTGCAGAAAGGAAAAAGGCACAGAATCAATACAAGCCAGAGTACTGTATAAGTGAGTGAAAATGGAAATCCAATGGAATCTAACCTGGTTATTTCGATGATTGGTTGTGATACAAGTGGAGCCCTGAGTTACCATGGAAGTGGTGTTCCCCCTGTAACGGATAAACCCAGGTAAGTTGGGTAACACTAACAATGATAGGGAGGAGTACAACAATTCTGAGATGAATCTTACCAACAGGTGTAGGTAGTAGGTAGTCTTCCATGCAGTACGTAGATCAAGAGGGAATTAACCCACCGGCATGAGGACGCCTAGAAAGAAAAAGTCCAAACAATCCAACCAGAGTCCACCCATTCACAACGGCACAAGGAAGCCTAGAAATGGTAATACAAAGCACAAGAGGTAGTCTCTAGTCTGTGTGCTTTATCCGTGATGAATAGGGTACTGGTGGCTGGCGAGAGGGACAGGAAAACTAGCAGTCCAGAAGGAAGGTGAGGTCGGCAACGTGCAGACGATTTCATGAACAGAGGGAAGACGTAGGCAATCGTTACTAGAAGTCTGAGTCGGCGGGCTGCAGGTATCGTGGCACAAGACGAGAGGCTGCAGAGTCCGTGAAACAAAACAGAATTGAAGACCAGGGAATTCAAGAACTAGACCAGGGAATAGGCAAGGCAAGTCCGATAGAACAGGCACAAGGTCGATACACAAGAAAGCATGGAAACAATGGGCACAAGGTACAAAGTAGCTACTGGAAAGCAATTGGAAGCACCGTCACACTGCTAGGGCAGAGCTTTAATGGAGCAAGTCACATGACGACACCGAGTGCGATACCTCAGTCGCGGCGTGCGTCGTAGACTATGGCAGATTACCAACGTTTTCATGGTAACCCCCAACGTAACTGAAAGGATGTGTGGTGAGCATAGGATGTTGCGGTTTTCTGAGAATGGGACCGTGGGCGACAGGAAACAGGGTTTTCCAACAAAAACTGTTCTAAGTGAGAAGTAGCTGGCAGTCGAGAACCCTATGTGAGTGAAGACAGGGGTGTGTCTACAAGTGGATTTTCAGAGTATTGTGTTGGCCATTTTTAGAGTTCTGTAGAAGCTTTTGACAATCAAGTTCTATATATTTTGCGGTGTGAACACTCAAAGTCCACTTAATTTCTTCATTTGTTTTGATTTTACCTCCTTTTTGTATTTCAAAATCTTTCAACTGCGGCCGGTGGCATGCAAAGGCTGCAGCTGATTTATCTAGTAGCGTTCCATCCTGAATTGTCACATCTGAAACACCACTGGATCATGCATTCAGCCCTGTAATTTAAAGAGCCATCATTTTAACCTCTGGCAAAAATTCTGATAGTGTTGTAGTCATTGCCTGAATATGTTCTTTGTTTTTTTTTTTGCTTCTTTAAATCACCCCACCATGTATTATCTGATAACCAAGAGGTATGTGTGATGATTTACTAGGTGTCATCACGTCTTCCCCAGGGGGTGGGGGATGCTTTTCCACAAGGCTATTGAGGTGAGGCCGCTACCCAATATTCCCCCCTAGGGGTGGTTCAATGTGGGAGGACCGCATGGGGAGGGGATCCCATCCTGGGGACAGGGACGACAACCTGGGTAAAAGTCGGCACATCACCCCAAACCTAACCCTCTCAAGACCGTTGCCAACTTTCCACCAGTCCCCCCCCCCCCCGATAGGACTTCTATTTGTTAACGTGACATTATACCAGTGACTTTTAAAAAGATTACTGATAATACAGATAGGATGTCTAACTCAAGTATGAATACGGAAAAAAAGACAACCCAAAGCATGAAGATCACCAGCAAGGCCAGTACTGAGATGAGGTGGACCCCGGGAGCCATGAAGAATGGCACAGAGAAGATACAGGAACAGTATAGACATATGCGGGGGAGTGGTCCTGAGAAACACAAAAACTAAACAAGCGTACAGCCTACAAGCATGGATGACAATCCAACCTGGGAAGTTGAAAGGAGACGCAGAGGACACAATGAGGAAGCCAAGTGCAGTCTGCTTTGTTAGGAGACAGAAATCAGACGTGGACATAGAGGACTCATTGGGCCTCATTCTAAGTTTGCCAGTCCAGAAACAACGGTGGCGGTAAGCTTACGGCACCATTGTTTCCAGACCAGCAAACTACAGTTTGCCTGCCGGAGCCGCCGCCCAACAGGTCTGACCTTGCCAGGCACAGCGCCCATGGTAGGCTGACCCGTCACGGAAGCACCGGCACAGTCAACGGTGCCGGTGCTTCCGTGGTCCCCAGAATGAGGACTTAAAATTTGCCGCCGCCCGATTTTCTGGGCCGCTGGAGTTGTAATCTCCTGGTGGTAACGGGAAGTCAGGCGCTGGTAAATATTTACAGGTCTGGCGGCAACCTGCCAGTAGCACCCGCACAGTTACCACCGGACCCGTAATAAGGCCCATAGTTTTGTTTGCAAACATTTAATAAATGAATAGAGGGGTGGAAAATGCCTCACTATCCCTAATCTAGGAGGTGTTTCCTTACCTCAACCAAAGCTAAGGGGTCTGTCCTTTGTCAAGATGTCCCAAAGTAAGAATACATCCTGTGTCAGAAATCCTATTCAGGCCCTCATACTCTAAAACTAACTAAGGAGAAAGGGATATTGTCTCTTGCTTTCAAAAGTGTGTACATGTTCTAATGCAACACATAAAAAGGTATAAATCCAAACTAAAACGTTCCAATTACCCAATGTTTACAGGTCTAGGAGATGGCTCCCTACCCCATGTTTCTTTTACCACTACTAAAAAGTTCAAATTAAGAATAGTCACGTTTCTTAAAGTTCAAAAGGATAACTCTCCCCTTTGGATACTGCAATCCACTCCTAGGGAAATGGCTTCCTTCCAGAGGTTTCTCTTCACAATCAAAAGTAGGTTACAATCCTATGGGTACGAGGGCTCCTTAGAATTCTCCTTTTACGGTTTCACAAATTGGGTGCGGGTACTAGACTTGCAGGTCACCTGCCAGGTTCTTTCCAGATTTACAACAGCTCAACGTCTCATGTGTGTGATTCTTCCTTAGGCTTTCTTTCTACACCAGTTCATCACACAATCTGGAATATGCCCAGTGTACTCTCCTGTCAGGTGTTGGATATAGTCTCTTTCATTGCTTTTCATATAAGTCGCTTTGCCTGGTGTACTCTCCTGCCAGGATTTGCTTGCATGTGGTTTCAACACTTGACTTTGCCTGGTTTAACCTCCTGCACGGACTTGTGGACATTTCCTTGCAAATGCTTATTTATATTCAACAGTGGGTATCGGTTCTTGTCTTCTGTTCATACTATCAATAATTCAATGCATGTTCATTACCTTTCATCTGTTCATTCAGCTTGTTTTACAAATATTCGGTAGACTTTTTCATCATGGTTCAACATGCAATGTCTCTCTCTGGTTTCCCTCCTTGGTCTTCCCCAAGTTTGAATAGAACAAAGTACTGCTATTATAATCCTCCTTATTTAGTCATGCCTCAAAAGATTAATTTTGATCTCTCAGCACAGTGTTACTGTCAAGGTTTAGAGCATAATTCACATTCTCAGCTATTTTATTTTAATAAACCTTTATCATCCATTGCTCAAACTACACTCGGAGTCAAACAAGGGCGAGTGCATATGTGTCCAAGCGAATCAGAGGAATCGGAGTAAACTTGTATAAACTCTTATTACAGTCCTGAGGATTCAGTCGCACAAGAATATAAGTTTGCATTGTATCACATAAATGTATAGTTCAACTAAAGCAATGTTTCAGAACAGAATTGTCATGCATATACTTCCATGAACGGATGCCAGATAGGATCGTAGAGTTCTTCCTGATCACGTAGTCGAAATGACATTTTTTTCCATTGAGGTAAGTTTTTAGATCTCCATTTTCCATGCATCAACATTCAGCACGGTTTTAGCCTTCCAATGATGCAGGGCTAATTTTGTTGCCACTATTAGGCATTGTTTGGGCCAAATTTTGTTTAATCTGTTCAGAAAGGCTAAAAGTCTGAGCAGATCTTTCAGAGTGATTTTCTGTTCTGAGAGAGTAATGTCCAGGCTAAATGTTAGAGCCTTTCTTTCTATGAGTTAGTCCCACCACCCACTTAGCTTTTCACCGATGACTAACAGATGGGTTAGTGTTGCATATGGACAACCACATCTCAAGCAATCCTGCACTTTATCTGTCATCATTTTCATTAAGTGCTTCCTTTGGGGAGACTGGCACATCCTCAGCAATATTTGTTGTTTGAAAGTCGGGACTAATGCATTGGGAATCAACCAATATATGTACACATTAATTTTTGCTGAGCTCTATTTTCAGTTAACATTCCCAGTCTCTCTTACATTTAGAGAGACTGTTCTTTCTTGGGGCTCATGTCCTTTTTGATCTGCCACAACTTCCCCTTACCAGAACAGACTGTCGATAATATCGTTTTGAGGCTCACTGACTCCATTTGAATAGAATATTGCATCATCAATGATTCATTACTCGCTTAAAGAGATGGAGAATTCCACATTTCTGATCGATGTAGTCCAAAGATGCAGGCCAGCCTTTTGAAGCAGCGGACCACCCTTTCTTTGATGGCTTGGGGGAAATCAAACATGTCTTAAGATGCAAGACTCCCACCACACCTTCTCAAAGTGGATTGTAATTGCTGGAGAGATCCAAATAGGGGAGTTAGGTAACTGGTTGTGATCACTCTGCATTTTGAGAAAACATTTGTTTGAATATCTTAATTAGCACTTTCATCATTTTTAGCATTCTTGCAATGATGAGAGAAGTTTCCCAAGTAGATGCAGTTGTAGAGAAACCGTTCCATCATATTTCTCCAGTTACACCCATTTGGGCATTTTCGTGAAGATATTTCACCAAGATCTGTTTCACTTGGTTTAAGAAGAAAGCGTGAGGATATTCCTTAGTACACAGGAACTCAATACCTCCTTTATCTCTTGCTGTCTTGTGTCTTGTCTGAGGGTTACGACATGGATGTGGGGTGCCACAAAAACCTTTTTAGCATGGTGCCATAGCGAGCATTTTTGCCCCGCTCGCAAATGTTATTCAGGATTTACAAAATCTGAGGTACTATCGTCCTTTCCATGCTATTCAGTACTACCCGAAAGCTTAAACTGTCATTTGTCCAGGCACTGTTCCATCTCGAAAACCACTTTACCTAGGTTATTTTGTTTTCAGGGACGAGTGTGCCTAAGTATTTGAATGCTCCCCACCACATAACAGCCGCACGTTGTTGCATCAATCTTTGTTCACAACTTTCAAGGATGGCACTTTTCAGTCTTAGCTCCTGAGCACTGGAATTCATTGTCACAATGTATCCAGTATTCTACATTGCTCTGCGTCTTCCAGACTCGCCTTAGATCTCTTCTTCTCCCTCTCCTTTCTGACTCATGAATTGTATTCACTGCTCTTGGTCACCTCCTCAGAGGCATTCTCCCTTCCCTCACCTTCCCCCCCGGAAGCTCAATGTCTCTGGTGCCCTGGTTCTATCTAGGCTGGAATACTGCAACAGCCTCTTCCACGATCACCCCCTCTCCTCCCTACGCCCCCTTCAGCCAATCCAGAATAGGGCTGCAAGATTTCTCCTTGGCCCCAAGCCTAGGGAACTGTATGTCTCCAGCCCTAAAATCTCTCCACTGGCTCCCTTTGGCCGCGAGGATCAAATTCATGATGCTCTGCATCATCCACAAGCCTTTCTGGGGCTTGGGACCACGCTATCTCCAGCTTTCCCTCCCTAAATACTACCCTGCTAGAGCTCTCCGCTCCTCTAATGCCATTGTCAAACATTTCTCCAAGCAGAGAGTGGGGGGCAGGTCTCTCTCTTCGGGTTGGTGCCTCCCTTTGGAACAGACTCCCTGCCCCTTTCAGACTTGAACCAAACGTCCTGAAGTTCTGGAAACTTCTCAAAGCTCTGCTCTTCTTGACCTCTTTCCCCCTCACCCTACCTTGCTAACTATCCCACTGCCGGCGAGACCGGTGGTCTGGTCCTCATGAATCTCACAGGTTACCAGGTCCTCTACCCAGTCGACACCAGCACTGTCCCTTACCCCACTGCACTGCCCCCTGCAGGCCCCTGCTTGGCGGCTGTTCATCCCCCACCCTTGGGATTTGTCCTAGCACTTAACCTGAGGCCTCCTCCTTGGCTCCCATTGGTACTTCCCTCCCAGGCACCCACCAACACTTGTCCATTTCTTGCCCTCCCCCCACCCCCATTTCTTGCATTTCTCTTCACTGCACTTGCACATCTGAATGCCACAAGGCCTAGTAGGACCACAAATGTGTATTTGTGTTTTGCCAATGCTATTAATTCCCCTTGTTCCCTCCCCACTTAGCCTTGTGGTGCCTTGAAACAATTCTATTGTATAGGCGCCTAACAAATCCTCAATACATTATTGCATATTTATTGTACTATGTTACTGAGTTGTGAAGGTGTATGTCGAAAAAGCTAAATCAAACTTTCAATAAAATACAAAGAAATTGCCATATTCTCCAAATTGGCATGGAAAGCAGCAGGTTTCTGACGGTCCAAAGCCCATTATTTGTTAACATTTGGACCTTGCCTTCCATGTCTCTACTTTATACCCGGTATCTGAGTTTTTTTCTGATTGCCACTTTAATGGTTTCCATAATTAAATTACTGAAGGATGGGGAGAGTGGCCATCCAGTCTTGTTCACTTATCCATCTTGTCTCAGTCAGGACCCTGTTTTTGTTGTCCATGGCAAAGCAATAAGCATTCAAACTGCTAATTGAGAGGCAGCATATAACAAATTGAACCGGTTTAAACCCTTGAAACGTTAATTCCATGAGAACATAGGCATTTTGTAATACAAAATTATCCTTTCAGTACTAAATTGACTTTAATTAGGTCAATAGACCCTAAAAAGAATCTGGTTATCAGGAAGGCATGTTTACCAAATATTGTGAATGATACATAATGATCCTGTGTCTTTTTGCTGCATCTTTTGTTTTCCCATTTCTCCCTTTCTTCCCCCTCCACCATCCTTTCGATCTTAACACTCATAAGCAACTCTTCAGCATGTAGCTTGTTACAAGACCCAAATAAATTAAACCAGTAAATAACTTGGTCCTTCAAATTTAAGATGACTTTTCCCACCACAAATGAAACCTTCCGTAATGTGTTCTGTGTGCACTATATCTCCTGGCTTATGGCTACTAGTAACGTCCATGGCTTCATAATGCACAGTTATTGGAGGATCCAGAAGCACTGAAAGAGGTGGAGGGTATTAGTTCCTGATACATATTGGCTACAAAGCTTGTTTCTTAGTCCATTAACATCTGCAATGTTTACCACTTGAAACATATGAACATCTCCTTCTGTGTACCTAGTTGAGGATGTAGACACACCTGGTGTTCAGGATGCATAGTTTGAGGATGATCTTGTACTTCTCATGGAATATTGCAAAGTCCAACTTTGAGGACTATAGTTCAGCTCTTGGCGCCCTGATCGCCACTTACTGCTTCTCCTATCAACTCTTCATTGATGACAACCACATATTCTTCTCCTTTCACTCCGTATGCGAAGAGCAGTTGTCAGAAATTTCAAACTGTCTCTCCGCCATCAAATCTTGGATGTTTTCTCACTCGCTCATGCTCAATTCCACTAAGACTGAAGTTCTCTACTTCCCAGCCAAACAGGCGATATCTCGCTCTCCTCCTATTCTTCTCTCTTGACAACCTTCCTTGCTCTACTTCCACTCATAACCTTGGTGTCATCTTTGACCCATCACAACATCTCGCTCTTCATCTCCAAATATGCCAGTGTAGCCACCTCCTCAATATCAGATAAATCCTTCATCATCTTCCTTTCAATACTGCTGAACAGCTAATCTCCTCCTTGGTCCTTTCTAGATCTAACTACTGTGACCAGTCTCCTCTATGGCCTTCCCAACTATGCTTTTTCACCTCTGAGCAAAGTCCTCAACTTTGCAGTCCGCACTCTTTACAACCTTTGCATCCTCTGCCCCCCCATGCTCCATCTCGTTTCCGTGCTCCCTCTCCTCGCTCTCCTGCTCGGAATGCTCTTCCTCTTCCTCGCTGTACTGCTCCAACTCTACCACTATTTAAATCCAACCTCAAAGCTCTCCTTTCTGAAGAACCCGTTTACTAGCACATTACGCTACTGCATCACCCAGTTGTTCCTCTCTCCATACCCTTCATGGAAAACCCTACAGGACTTTTCCATCAGCACTCCATCCTTAACTGAAAACGTTCTCCATCATCCCATTCCTATTCCATTCTGTCCTCCCCTCATACCTGGTTTATGTTTGCACCTTTCCCTGCACCAACTGGTCTTCAAGTCATATTCTCTCAACCCATTGTAAAGGACCAAAGTCTTCTGTTCTGTTATCAATGGTCCATTCTGTAAGCGTTTTTGTGCCAAAAATGCATTGTTTTCCCTGTGATTTTCTATAAATAAAAAAAAATGTAAAGGTATGAGATATGTGAACCTTTTTTGGGCAGTAGACCCCCTCTACTATCTAAATCCATTTCCACACAATTTTATTGTATTATTTTATATCTGATCAACCATCAAAATGCTCAAGATTGCGGAATTGCGTTAAATGCTGTTCAGTTTCTGCACACCTACTGGTAAGCTCTGTTTAGTCTGTTACTTTTGTGTTCTGTTTAGTTTTGTTCGGTGTTGCATTGCATGTTTTGGCCAGCAATGTCTCAGGTTTTCCTTTCATTTCTGAACAGGTTATACCCCATATTTCCCAATGCACTGAATGTGTCTGCAATTTAAACCATTGTTGAATTCCCACATGTTAGTTTCCCCTTCAATTAACTCCTCTCTCGCATGCAAAAAGCTACCCACTACATCCTTCTCAGTAGGATTAATGTACTCCAGGGACAGAGCAGAACACCACTGTTGGACATAGGCCTAGGTGTGCAGGGATGTAACCCAGAGCCTAAAAGTGTCTCTGCTTGCTCACAGCAGTATTTCCAACCAGCGCGAATGAATGGAGTTTCATATTTAGCTCTATTGAATATCCAGCAGTACTTCTGATACAATGCTTTTTAGCACAAACAATGACACAGCAACAGCAGGAAGGCCTCTTGGAAGTGTCAGCACACGTCTGGATAAATAATCTCCATAATGCAGGACTTTTAAAAACAAGTTAAGATTAAATTGACGCCAGGTGTGATTATATCAAGAGTAAGGTAGTGTCAAAGGTAACCAATGGGGGCATATAGCAGACCATTATGTTGCTATGAGAATGGGGGAGAAGAGTGGCATTTCGTGCAAAATACATGGTTTGGTACATACAGATCTTGCATATGAGACACGCACAGTACATTCTGGGTTTAATAAAATATGCAATGTCCCCTACGGGTTTTTATTTGGAAAACCAAAAATAAAATAAAAGTGAAGCACAGGTACAGTACTCACTCTCACTCCTAGAACTGTATATAGGGTGGCATTAGGATCAATCACATTTTTCAGCACATGAATGTGAAGGAAGACATTGAAGAAATATTGCAGGTATAGCAGTTTAAAAAAAAAAAACATACTAGAAGTATTTTTTCAGTCATACTTTAAGAACATGGAGGGAGATTTATGGATAACAGGTACAATAATTTTGTTATCACATTATGAGCATATGCTGTCTTTATGTTGTGCATTATTGAAGGTAATGAATATGTATTTTGTTTGTATTAGCTGGGGGCAGATTATAATTGTACATCATAGTAATCAGTGATAGGCATATGCGTGCAAACCTCTCATATACCTGGAACATGTTTCATTGCACAATACACCATGCGCAACAGCCTCAATATTGTAACAACTCCCACAGTATAGGTTATATTATCAAGTTTAGATGATCCTAATGACACCAGAATAATTGAGGTACTGGTACCACACTCTTTTAATCACAAAGCTCTTACCTCATTATTATATTCACGGTGTAGGGTTGTCATATACCAATCACTATTTCAATTGATTCCCTGTTGATCATCGCAGAGTAAGATATACAATTCTCGGATGTCATTTGTTTGAGTCACAAGATTCCCATTGTTTTGTTATAGTCTCAGTAGTGTGCACAAACTCCTATTGTCCATCATAAATAATATACAGCAATAGTTACTCCTTGTTCTAAATCACAAAATATCTAGTAATCACTGTTTTTGTAACCTTACATCGCCCATGCGCCAACACATATTTCAACCTTAGCTCTTTCTCAAGATTGGGCTTTTCTGTACACAATTTATAATAGCAAGATTGCCGTGTTACAGTATACGATCTGAATCAATTGTCACTAACACATTTGCTGTATTATGGTGAATGTTTAAACCTTCTTAATTTGTTGGGTTTAGTGATCCAATCATTATATATTCTCATCAGTGTCCAAACCATAAACGCCTCTCCCTTAGTTTAAGTATTCCGGTGACTACGGTTATAGGGCGAAGCCATTTAAATTAATGTCTTTATGATTGTGGAAAAATGATATGCAAGTTCATCTGTTTAGGTATCCTCACCATTCCTGTAAGGAGCAGTAGGTTTAGTCACATTATTCCAGGTCCTCCCTCCAATGCGGTGTGCCGCGTACTGTAGAGGTGGGTTTGGACCAGATGGTGAATGGACATGGCTTTGCTCCCGATAATCTGTGGTTGGCATATAACGAGGGTGGTGAAGGAAAAGGCGGCAGACCCATGCTATGTCCGTTTGCTCATTCCCTATGCTTCTGTATCCCAAGAAGTTTTATTCCCGATGAATTGTCTCCACAAATATTACAATTTGTGGTGCACCAATCTTTGTGCAGAGTGCAGGGCTTATTTCAGGGACAAACTGTTTAGGCTACTATCATACCAATAGAACATGAATGTGTGGAAAAAGAGAAAAAGGAGCATGAAGATATAAGATGTAGACTGCGATCCCAGTTGATTATATGGTTTTGTTTTTTTACGCAACAATGGGAGCGAGGAGCAGTAAAGTGGGAGGAATGAGAATTTTATTGAACAACAAGCTGAGAACATTAATGCAAATTGTTGAGAGATATGGAATGTATATGTAAAAAAAAAAGAAAAGAAATTGACATGCCTGAAGCCACAACGAAGACCTGTTTAAGATTCAGTTACTTACACATTTTTCCTTGTGTTTTAGGGGCAATGGCATCATACCAGTTCGGACTAAATACTAACTATACCAGAAGACTTGGCCGGTGGAACCTCTGCCATCCTCACTTACTACTGGGTCTGCAGAACCTTAGCTTAGCTTCAACTTCCCCCGGCCTGGAAGAGTGTGTGCAGTATTGCTAACTTACATTCTCCAGTCCTAGTCGTCTCCAAAAGCCATTTGGTAGTTTTTAAAGTGCCGTCTCAAGCTACCTTTGTGACCCCTGTATCCCCTTCCTCGTTGGGTGCACCTGGACTTGAAACTGTTGAAGGACATAAAAAGGCTGAACTTTGGAGACAATCTACTAGTAGCAATTGTCTCATCGGCTTCGTCAGAAGCATTAAAGAAGGTACCTGAGCACTTCAGACCTTTTAGTAGGACAGAAAAGGTCTTCGCCTCTCTTCTGGCGCTGGGTGTCCAAGCCATTGTCAACGCTAGATCGTTCCAGGTCAGCCAGTATGAATTCATTCAATTGGTTAATCATACAGAGACTGCATTTAATGCCATACGTGAGGAGATGAGGGCCCTGCGCAAATTCCTGCATAATCTGAGTGAGACCATTAAGAGAGAGGGTGGAACCAATGACACTTGGTTCAATTCATTCTTTGCCTGCGTTCCATCATAGCCGAGTCCGATTGTGAAGATATTGATGCCACTTTTTGTTTTTCTACCTGTTCTGTTCCTGCCAAGTACTTTTAAGATGCTGTTCTGCTAATTTACCTCAAACAGCTATTATGTTGGTCACGCTGTCCACAGGTAGTGCCACTGCCTTTTAAAACCATATAGACATGCAGACTGAGTGAGAGTTGAGTGGGCCTCCAGGTGTTGTTTTTTGTCCTCCACCCGATCCAGATAGTTATGTGGAGCGTTGGGTAGATTGTGGGAAAAACGGTGGGTGGTTGTTTTTGTCTTGTACACACGAGAAATATGCTCGAAGTGGAAAGGGCATGCAGTATGTCTGTAAGGTTTGGGTCCACAAAGGTAGTTCTGTCAAGGAGCAAGTAATGAATTTGGAAGTTCATAAATTATCTAAAGAAAGGAATGTGGGAGTGGATGTTTTGAGTCCCGACACTGCATGGATTGTACTGGGCTATGGTGTGGTTGGGTTAGATGTAATGTTGCAACTAAATGTGTGTTCAATATAGTTAGAAGAATTGAAATTAGGGTTACTTTTTGCTTTAGATGGAAAAAAAATTTGAGTCACAGTGGGCAGCAACATGAATAGCAGTGGCATGGATACAATGTAGATACATGGATAAGACACATGTGGGAATTCAACAATGGTTTAAATTGCAGACCCATTCAGGGCATTGGGAAATATGGGGTTTGTTGTGAGTACATCGAGACATTGCAGAGTATTTTTATCTGCTGATATTTTTAATAGGCCGCAGAGTTCCTGGATTCGCAGGAATAGGTTTTTTCACTGGTTCAGAGAGCTAGATGACCTCGGTTGCAATAGGTGGATGAGGTCGAGCCGCATAGACCGGCTGTGATAATATCGCAGAGGAGAGCAAGATGCAAAACTATTTTTTCAGAGTTTCTATGGTTGATTGAATTGTAGATACAAGAGGCAATTTTCTTAAAGGCACGTAGGTTCTTGCATGGCAGGGTGAAGGAAGGGTCTGTTAATAAGCCACATGGGGGCCCAGGGTTTTTATGGGCTTCAAAGGAGATAAGGTTGTGGGTTTAAGATTATGTGGTCTGAGAAGGCAATGGCAAGTAAGACTATGTGAATTAATGACCGAAAAATAATACAAAGACGGCAGCGGGTTTGAATTTTGCTGTTCCCACGCAGTTTCATCCCACCCATTTTTAGAAATCCAACATATAAATTGCACCTCCCAAAATTCTCTTTGGTGCTTGAGAGTCCAGTATCGTCAGGGTAGAAGAGGACTATGGAAAAACCTAAGTCAAGTCCCTAAGGTCAGGAGGGTTGGGAGAAACCATGATCCAAGCCCAAAAGGTATCCAGACACGGCTAACGGACCATAAGAAGAACTGTATCACCCATTCACTAGCCTCTACAGGAGGAAAACCTGGACCGGACAACAAAAACAAACTTACAGATTTGAAGGCAAGTAGACTATGGGACGGACCAGAGTGCCCCACAGAAGTGCTTTCTACTTCCAAAAGAAGACCGTCATGAGGAACACCTAGCAAGAACTCCACTTCTTTCCCACACTACAGCGACTACTGTGGAGAAGAAAGCTCAGGACTCCCTCACCACTGCAATCACGAAGGAGAAGGAATCCCCTGCAACCACTCCCTGCAGTAAAATCAAAAGTGAGAAGCAAACCACATGCAGGAGAAAATGTTTACAGTCTTCCAAGCACTCAAGGGAAGTTCAAAGACTGACCGCCTGGACCCAGAGAGAGAGACAATTCACCAAAAGGGAGGATTGTTACAGAAACAGGTAGGGAGAAACACTGCTTCTGCAGCCCATCCACCAGTGAGAACATTTTGGAAAGATATTCAAGATGGCTGCTGGCCCATTGAAAGCTTCCTCCCAGGGATCAGAACTACAAAGCACCCCAATGACTGAGCATGCTTGGACAGGTCACCCAATCCCTCTAGATAATCAGAAAGAAATGTTGCACCTTGAGCTCAAACTATATGAGAAAAATTCCAGCAACACAGGGAAAGAGAATAGTTCAGAGCTGACAAGGTTCAAAGTCAGAGCTTGAAGGTGGAGGTGGTGTGTTGGAGTTAGAAGCACAAGGAAGAAGGCTGGAGAAAGATGGCCCAAAAGCACAAAAGGAGGTTGGAGGTGGAGAAAAGTATCATGGTTAAAAATGAGGCGATGGTGTAGATTAAGCAGTTGCTAAAGGTGAACCGATGGAGTTGTGTGGTTAAAAGAAGAGGAGGAACAGGGAACGAGAACAGATGACAATTGAGGTGCAATTGGCAGACAGGTGGAGGAGTGTGTTAAGGAGGTTGTTAGAGGGGACAACAAAGGAGAAGAGAAGATGTGTATTAGGAGGTTAAAAGAAGAGTTGAGGGGGATAAAACTAGTCAAATGAAGGTTCGAGTAGGCAACCAGGGGAAGGTTAGATAAGCGCAGATCTGCACTAATACTGAGGAGTCTGAGGGGAAGATGTTAAGGGGTATGACAAAGTGAAAGTAGGACAGAGATCAGAGGTGAGAAAGAGGTGCAGGAAAGGTACCCGTAGGTACCAGACTGTTAGGGTTCATCAAGGAAGTAATCTAGGCCACAGTATTGGGACGCAAGTCAGCACATCAAGAAAGAGAAGTGAAGAAGGCAAGCTGAGCCAACCTGTAAAAAAAATCTCAGATGGTCAGACTCTTGGAAAAACAAGCCAAGGACAACGTGGGAGGACACTCGGAAATCCATCACCTCTCAAGATTTATTAATAGAGAAGGCACAATAAATCCTGGAAATGGATCCCTGCATTGAGGTGTTTGTGGACCAGCGACTTCATGGAACACTGAGATTTGACTACACACAGAGGCTTTGTTGTTTAACCCAAGGAGAAGCCATCCTACACAGGAGTACATTTAAACCCTCCCCCTCTATCCTGATCAAAGCAAATAACCTGAAAATGCCTATTGTGTTGTATGCATCGTTCGCTGCCCTGCATCCTCTACCCAAATGCAAACCATCCTTAGACAGTTACGTATTTGCATTTTAGTACATTTTAGCAAAAATGCTATTTGTCGATAAAACGTGCCCAAATAACAGGGTGATAAAGGGTTAACTGTACTGCATTGTCGTTTGAGGGAGAGGGAAAGTGAATAAATCGGGTGGCACCCACAAGCCCCCACTACAGGAAAGTGTAGAGAAAATGCACATTTGTAAATGTGAAATTCATGAAGACTATGGATCAGCATAGATCCAGATCAATATGCCAAACCACGTGCTTTCTTCCATCCTAGGTATACCACTGTGAGAAAGAGAATCCCCATGTTGACAATGGAACAGTCATTGACCAAAGACTTCAGAGAGATGGCCGTAATCCTTCACAGTCATCACTTTCAGGAGGGGGGCAAAAGTGGTGGCATGATTTCTGTTAACAGCAATGGAAGTGAGACAAAACAGTTTATGAAGTAAGTGGCGCAAACCAAAAGCAAATACTATGGGTAGGCCCCTGCAAAATACAAATGGTATGAGAAAAAAGCATCTGCAACACAGACAGTAAGCTGGGAGCCCCCAGACTCTGGCAGGCTCGACATACAGCGCTGCTAGTACAGCCTGAAACTGCAGTCACGCAAGGCCTGCCCTCAGAGCAGGTAGCAAAGGAACCATTTGGGTTTGCAAAAATAGCTGTTTTCACATTAAAAGAATGAGAAACCATGTGGTTATAATGTACTTTGAACTAGCTGTACAGCCCATGTCTATGAATGGGCTACAATGAGTTTCAATGGTCATTGACTGGAACTTTCCTCGGCTCAGAACTCCAAAACCCCTTGAACCCTTGAGAGCTGCATGGTCCGAAGACCAGAAGAAATAAAGGATGATCTCCTGCGCACTAGGGGCCTGGTAAGGTTCTTCCCCACTCGGCGGGAGGGCCTGTAGTAGAGCTTCACTCCCACCTGCCATAAAAGCCCTATGTAAACCCATGGATGATCATGCCCACAGTAACATAGCCCTTGACACAGCTAGTAGTCCCCTTTAAGTACTGTTCAGGTTACTCCCATATGGCTCTAAAAGATAGCGTAAATAAGTGAAGCTATTGAAAGCAATCCCCATTTGATGATCTTCAGCACTTAAGTTGTAGAGGAATAAAAAGAGGTGATAAATGTGTGGGTCCGCTTATTCCCCGCTCATGATGAGTATGAAGTTAATCAGTTCCTCAGCATAGCTACTTTTGGGTACATATATTTTGAAGCTGTGTTTTTATTGTGTGAAAATATACCAAGCACTGCATAGTTAACAGTATCACCTAGTGACCGTTTTGATGCAATACTGAGTGCTGCAGTTTTAAAAATGATCTTGTGTGTGAAGTTAAAGGGCGTATTATTTCATTTTAAGAGTTTGTTGACCCTTCATACATATTTTTAACTGTCTGCAATTATTCCACCTGTGTAATAGTCAACCCAACTTAAAAGCTTTCTCCATTGAACTATGTAAATACTACTTTCATAGCATCTCATACATGTCAGAGTAAGCTGCTATTATTCTGGCTTGGTGTATATCATTTGCATTTACCTTTTATTTTATTCTGCCATTCTGTATAATATTTATACGTATTTTGCTTTGTATTCTTCAAATTCAGTGTGACTAAAACTAAGTTCTGACTGGCAATTCGTAGTGTCAGCAATGTTTGCATGGGGTCTACGGCTAGTCTTGTGTATTTAGTCTCATTATGAATCTGTTTCATTTGCTACAATAATTTTGCATTGGCTTGTCATAGCCCATTTGATCACCAATGGTACACCGATGTCCCCAGTTCCCTTCTGACCCACCTCCAGGAGCCCCCATTAGTGAGGTTTGCACAGTAGTTATCCCATCTGCAGCGATGATTGAAACTCAGGAACATTGATCGGGTTACCCTTTTTCACTCCGCGACAATTTCGTGGAGGCACAATGGTTGTAACAACCGTGGTTGGTCCAGCCCTCACTTAAGGCTCTTTAAGTAATCTGTATGTCTTAAAGATTTACAAAATAGACTACTTTTTCCACCGAAAAGAAACCCAGGCCCTAACATCTACCCCTCTCCAATCACCCTTCCTAGGTGAGTGATACAGACGGGCCCATGTTCTGAAAAATTACAAGTCATTCTAAAAACACGTGGGAAACAAAGAACTGTTACACTTCAGGATCATGGATTAATATAATCAAATTGGATTTGATTGGTCTTCAGACCGCTTTCTTCTGCGTTTCCCTCAATCGAGCATTTATTTCACTACCTATTCATTTAGGTCTCAACACTTCCTGCTCAACTCCCCTTGTTTCTTCTTCCTTCTCCCAGTCTTGTATTTTTTTGTTTCTTTAATCTATGCACAGTGTAATTTGAAATTATTATTGTACAGAGAAGATCAATGCAATAAATCAAAACATTCTGACAATTTGGAATAATGACCTTGCCTGAAAGTAAAGGTAAAACAATACAGGCCATTTGATATATTCATGATGAAAATAAATTAATAAAATTACATTGAGACTGGTGAGAAATAGAAGGAAATTACACTAATGAGAAGGAATAGTTACGCCAAAAGGAGAGCAGCTGGGAATGACGGTGGAAATAGAATGAAAAAGGTTACATGGTGGGCAACTAAGCCGTGCAAGGAATGGAGCTACATGTTCTGTGAACAGCAACACGTGAGAGAACGAAAAAGAGGCAAGACAGAGGGAATGAGTAAGCAATGTAGACAAAGAGAAAGAAGCAAATAGAAAGAAAAAAGGAGGAATGCAAGAAAGAAGAGTACCGCATAGCGTACCTGCAGGAAAGGAGTCATTGATTCTTGGGTGATCTCTGTCTCTTTCAGGTCCTCCAAAGATCAAGCGTTCCTTCCTGCATATCCGTTGTGAGTGAGCATTCTGCTTCAGCTTCCATCCACATAAACCATCTTCAAAGTTACAGAACAACCTTGGAGGTACTGGCAGCAGCCTCTCCCCGGCGAGTTTCCTAGTTCTTCTGTAAGTAACCAGTATTTCAGAGTCAGATCCCTCAAACATGCTGAAGGCCTAGCCAGTGGATCGGCCAAGCCTGGAGCACAACAACAATGATGTAATTTATCTGGCTTTTGTATAGTATAGTGTGGCATCTGCCATTTGGATGGGATTTCAGTGCTAGGTACTGCAATAAAGTGAATTGTTGGCATTTGTGGGAAGAGAGGGAGAGGCAACATGCAGAACTAAGGTGCTCAAGGACCCGCTCTCTGTGTGTTCATAACATTGCGAGTTAGGTTAGGTGATGTGGGGTGTGTGTTGTGGGGTTGGAGGGGAGGCTCCAGGTGTTTTTTTCTATTTGCATCTTTTTATTAACCAGCCGGAAATGCTAAAACTTTCAGTAACAGCAGGCCACTGATTAAGAAAGATTGCCTCCCTGTTCTCTTCATCAGTACAGCAACTGGGGAAAAAACAACATTATAAACAATAGTTATTGAAAAACGTGCACATAATCATCTTCAAACATCCCACGAGCTGGCCAATAACCTATATATTCCATTAGCAGCCCAAATTGTTGAGGTAGTACAAGCATGACAAACAGTGATCAGAATCTCGGTCACAATCCAATAAAAATATGCCCCAAATACAGTATGCTTCATCACCCTCCTCCTATTCCTCCTTCCAGATTTGCAAGTCCCATGAAGCCTCCCCACCCATTTTCTCATATCAGCATACCATCTAATAATCTTCAACTCCTTTGTGGATTTCCATTGCATAGCTATTTCTCCTTTTGCCAAAACGAAGCCACGACTGATACATTAGGAAAGTTAATTTCCCAGGATTCCTAGTAGGGATTATACCAAATAAACACAGCTTTATAGATGGGTTTGATAGCCATTCTCCTGGAGCTGTTGCACATCAGCTTCCCAAAATTTCCCAAAAGTGCAGCCCCACCACATATGTAGAAAAAAATATTTGCGGGCCTAAGTCACATTTAGGACATGCACCAGATCCATTAGGATTGGATTTGTGCAATCCAGCTCGGGTCCTATAAGCCTGCTGTAGACATTTGTAAGCAATAAGGCTGAATCTCATTTCTGGATAATGTTTTCAGATGAAACATTTTTGTGGCTCACTGCTTGTCCTCAATTGACTCATCCAAATCCCTTTCCCATCTGCCACGTGCTCTCCCATCTGCTCTCCCTAATGCAGTTTGACTTGGAACAAAACAGATCTTGTATAGTGCTGAGAGCTTGCTTCCCTCATACACAAAATCATGTAAAGTTCCATTTACAATATGCATTTCTGGGTCTTGTACAAAACCAAACCAGGCACGTCAGAACTTTGCATTAATTTATTCATACTCTATAAAATTACTTTGAATCCAGTTGCCATTTCTCTACACATTCTTTGGTTTGCAAAACCTGCCATCTTCATAGAATTGTCGCCTCTTGCAGTTGAAGTAGTTCGGTAAAGAAACATTCTTCCACAAGAGGGTATTCAGCTGGTACATTTCTCTGGAATTTCACTGTATTGAAATATTCAGAAGTGCAGAGACATGTAGAGGAAAAAGTTGTTTATCGCCCCAACCTAAAAGGGGTACATTTAGGAATTGGAAGGAAGATCGCAAATCTGCAATGAGCTTTGTTACCAAAACCTTTTGCATTGTCTAACCACGGAATAACATTACGTAGTTGTGCAACCTTGCAGTATGTTTCAAAGTCTGGGGCCTCTACTACTCTGTTTTAGTGTGGGAGCTTCAGTGCATCCAAAGTAATCTTAGGTGAGCCTCAGCGCAAGCGTAATTAAAGAGTGAGACGATTCAGCACCTTAAAGACATTGTGTTAGACATCACCATAGGCCTGGCCTGCAAAACTGAGAAAGCACTGGATGGCAATCAATTTGGGTAAGGAACTACGACCCAGCAATAGCTTTGGGAATTTCCGCCATCTTGCTATAATGTTTTCAAGCCAATTTAAGAGGTGGTCTAGGTTCTCCCTTTCTACGAAATGCATATTTGCACCATGTATAATTCCAGGATAACGAAAAGGGGCAAACTTAACTGAACAGGAAGATTGCTTGGAGTAATCGTGGAGCCCACTGGAATAGGATATAGTATTGATTTAAAACAACATATACTTAACCCTGAACAAGCCCAAATTCCTCAATCTCTACAAGGATTGCAAGGAATGATATTACAAGGTTCCTCACTTATAATACAATGTTATTGGTGCTTAGTGGTAGAACATGTGATAGGAATCCTATCTGAAACCCCATTTCTTGGAATTTCTTCCCAATCAGGCTTACTAAGGGTTTAATCATGGGAGTGATGGAGTGTTGAAAAGGGGCATCCGTGTCTTATTTCATTGCTTATTTTCGAGCTAGGCAAAATATTCTGGTTTGCTTTGACACTAGCTATTGGGCCCTTGTGCGATAAGGTGACCCATCTAAGAAAAGGACCTTGGATGCTAAACCATTTTAATGCTTCAGCCAAATATAACCATTCAATGCCAACGAAAATGCGTGTGCATCCAAGCAAATTGTCCACAGGCCCCTGCGTGCATCCATTACCCCTGTAACAAGTGCCATCAGAAGCATCGCGCACACTGCACAAAGAGCACCGTGCATACCACATTTCACGGCAAGATCGGCACACTCGAAATTGGCCACACCATTACTTGCTCCCCTGTAGGTGCATCTTCGCGTGTTCTTCACCGTTACCCGATACGGCCCGCACCAGCCAAAACCCATTGGCTAAGCCGGTAGGCGGAAGCCGGTAATGCAGCCGAAAGGCCGCAGCAAAAGGGCCTGTCTGTGCCTGCTGGTGCCCATTGTACTTCGTTTCGGCTGTCTGTGAGAGGGCTGAAGTCCTCTCGCACCCTGGACCCAGCACCCTGCAGCAACACCGATGTACCCACCCCTCGCCGCAATTTTGGAAAGGCTGTGTTAGCCCTGACGTTGTTTGCAGCAAGATAGGCCTCTGAGCCACGTTCACTCCAGCAGCATCTATCAGCTGCACCAGACAACTAGTTCCATTACCCCTGTAACGAGCACCATCAGAAGCATAGACGCCTGTTACCGTGTACTGTCCCCTTAAAGGAAGGACACGGCGTGGGAAAGCATCACACGGGAAGTGACGTTTAGAGGAGGGAGTGGGGAGAAGCGCGGGGGTTGCTGAAAAGAAGTTAATAAAGAAGGTTATGCAAAACAGACGCTGGCTCCTCCGTTATTTCTTAGCCGTCAACCGCGGCTAACAACTGGCGATGAGCTTCGTCCAGCCAGCGGTCCTCCTTGCGGAGCACGAGTGATCCCACTACGTGCCCGCAGCTGATAGACGGTGATCCCGTCGTCGTCCTTGTGCTCACGGGCGAATCCACCAGGGCACGGCCCATCATCCAGAGGCCCTCCCCAGCCACTCCGGCAGTCCTGCGTGCTGGCAGAGCACGTGTGCATGCAGCGAGCTCGCTGCTCGGCTTCTCCTGTTTCCAGTGCCTCCCAGAAGCCGCGCAAAGACAGCGGGCCCCCCCAGTCCGATAGGGGGCCCCAAAAAAAAAAATAACATTTTTATATTCCACCTTTTCTAGAATCCTTCTTCCTACACCTACGGCTCCACATTCCACAAGGAACACAGTGGCTGAAAGGAGGCCACATCCACTACCAGGCCCAAAGGTCCACTAAGCTGCCAGCACGCCTCCCGCAAAGAGCATTACCACCCGCAGGAGATCTACCCTAGAGGCCCACAACAGTGACTGAGAACATACACACCGAAATTGCACGACACCAATATGAGCACGACAGCCAGCACGTCAGCTACTCAAGCGGACCAAAGCAAGCCACCAGCTGCACCAGTCACCAGATCCACGGCCACGGCATGGCGCATGCCGCCCCCAGTTCTCCATGACTCCTCAAGCTGATAAAGGGGTAAGGTGGGTTGAATGGCTTGAAGATTTTAACAATTTTATTGACGCTGCGGGAGAAGAAACATCCCCACGACTGCGCAGCATGTTCATCAACACGGCTGGGAATGAGATAAAACATTGATTAAGACAATCCCCCCCAGCAGAACTCACTGATTTTGCAAGCCTCATAACAGCTCTAAACAAAAGACTTGTGATTGCCCCCAACAGGGATTATGAAAGGTACATTTTCAATCAGTGCACGCAACGCATGGAAGAAACTGTTGACTAGTTCATTACGAGACTCAGGATAAAGGGTGCGCATTGTCAGTTTGACGCCTTCTCACTAGACGAAGCCATCCGACTAAGAGTGATTGAGGGATGTGTCTCGCCTGCTTTGAAGAAACAACTACTCAAAAAACCCATCACTATTGAAGAGGTGAGTGAGATGGCGCGAATACGAGAGAGAGTGGATAAACAAGCAACGCACATGTCCAGCACCGCCGCCGCCAAACAAGACAAGGGTGACATCGCAGTGGTCCAAGGGACCAACAACAAGTACAACGAAAGGACGGGAGGGTACGGTGCCACAGCGACCCCAAGAATGCAGAGGCAATGCTACAGATGTGGGATGACATTCCCGCACGCAGGCACATTCCCTCACGCAGAAATGCGGAAATTGTGGTAGGGAAGGTCATTTTCAAATAGTATGCAGAGAAGGGAGACCTTTGCCCATGGCTCCCCCAGCAATCCCCCATTCAGGTCAATCCAACGACCAAGTCAGCCATACCAAACCTGCCCTTACCAACAAGGACCACGAAGATACGTCAGGGTGGTGGAGGCAGTATATCCCGAAGACAAATATCGGCAATACGAGACATTGGAACCAGAACCACACATACAAGACGAGTACGACGGACCACCTCCGACCAGGCAAATGTCGTACACAGCACCTCAATTCTACGCAGATTATGAGGGCAACCAATATGACTCACACAACCACGATGAATTCGTTAACCTCATAATAGATGAAGTAGCGCGGGAAGCACCCAAGTTACAAGTCGAGATCTGCAACCAACAACTCTGCTTCCTACTTGACTCTGGAGCAACAGTTAACATGTGTGAAAAGGAATTCCAACAGCTACTTTACAAGCCCTTGCTAACTCAGACCGCATCTAAGATATACCAATGGGGCGCTGACGCACCTATGCTGCGTTGGATCATTCAAAAGACACCTCACATTTGGTGGCAAAGCCACGACTACCATAATCCATGTTATTAGGAGCCCAACAAAAGGGTGATGCTTATTAAGCTACAAAACAGCGGCACAGCTGGGCCTGATAAACATAATGGTCCACAAAGGTGATCTCATCAACTCAGCCGAACCACAAACACCACAAGCTCAAATTTGCCACATAGATCAAGGAGCTCCCAAGCCCGTTATCCTCACAAAAGAGGACATCAAAGGAATTTCCGGACATTTGCCGTGGCCTGGGCAAACTGAATGGCCCGCCCATCAAGCTACACATTGACCCAGAAATTCACCCGGTGCCACAACACCCACGGAAGGTAGGATTTCATCTACAAGAAGCCGTCTCGAAAGAACTACATCAACTCCTGAGTGATGACATTATTGAACCGGCCACTGGACCCACTCCATGGGTGTCTCCCCTTGTAATTGTACCGAAAGAGGATGGACGGCTCAGGTTGTGTGTGGACATGATGTTAGGCAGAAACCTGTGCAGTTCCCTTAGGGAACACTGCAAAAGATTTAAGACTACAGGTATAGCAGTAAACCCACTTGGTAGTAGTCCGCACCACCCAGATTTACCTGGTAGCTGTGGCTGAGCAGTCAGACTTCCCTCAAGAAGAGTTAGGCAGTATGCAAAGTATACACAATAGGTACTCAAACACAATAGTACAAGCAAACACTGACCAGAGCTTGGTTTCAAAAGTATATAGTTATTTATTTTAAGAACACATAAGTTGAAAACACTCTAGCAATATATAGTAAAACACTTCAAACACAGTTATATGGAAAGCAGTCCCAACCCTTATTCCTAACTAGACAACTCTTGGTTAACACCACATAATTCAAACAGAGGTGAGTGCTTAACGTTAGATGACACTCTAGTGGTTCAAAGAAGGGAGGGAAAAAGAGCAGAATTAGGATAAACACACCACTCTAAGGTCAAGAACACTTTCAGTAGGCTCAAAGAAGCACAAAGTCACAGGTGAGCAAAAGTCACTAGGCAGGGCCCACTCTTAGAGCAGACAGAGTGAAAATGTGCCCAAGATCACACAGTTATTAGGGATTCAGAGTCTTGCAAAAGAGTTCAGACAGAGTTTAGAGAGGCTTAGAAAGTTTAGCCAGAGTGTCCCAGGCACTCCCAGGTTCGAAAGCCGGGGGCTAAAACTACCCCGTACAGTCGGTGGCAAGGGAAGCCAGGCGGAACACGGTACCTTAAACGGGAAGGATCCTCCAGCGGTGGCAGTTGTTCCAGGCAGTGGCAGCAAGGCTCGACGTCGGTCAGGGAAGAAGTTGTTCTCGCTGAAGAGCAGAAGACGAAGGTCGTTGCACTGCCCGGGAAGAAACCAGCCGCGGAGTCCTCCGGTTAAAGGGTTGTACCGACTTTCGCGGATGTGGTAAAAGTGTGGTATTCCGGTTGCCGGGGTGCTTGGCACGGGCAAGGCGGCCACGAGATACCTCGAAGAAGCGGAAAGAAGGTGAAAACTGGTTGTCCCCACCAGTCAAGGGAAGGAGCCACTCCGTTAAGAGTTCTCCTCGGTCGTTGGGAAAAGTGGTGAGACGGTTCAGCAGGGCTCCACCGGGTGGTGTCGTCATAGCAGGTCGGCTCAGCTCTTCCCTCGTCGGATTCTTGGTCCTGTGGCGACTTCTAAAGTTCCAGTCCCCAAAGCCCTGCTTTTATGCAGCAAACCCCCATTCACCCAGCCTAGCTGTCACTCAAACATGCTAAGTGGTGAGCCGGCCGGCTCACCACTTGGGCCAATCAGGACGGAGTGCGACTTGAGTTACCAAGGTAACTCAGTCCAGGGTGCCTAAATCCCCCTCCACCCCTCCTAAGTACCCGAGACAGAGTGGCACCACTTTGGAGGGCTTCTGTGGAGAAGCCCGCCAAAAGTGGAACAAAGGGCTCCACTTTGGGTCAGAGTTACAGAGGCGAACGCCAACGCCATTTTAGAATCAAGTTTTGGCAAAAAATCCCAACCGGAGTTATAATAATAAATATATAAACCGGCGGTGTGTTTGAGGCTACCGTAAATAAATAATTAAATGTGTTAGCCTAAAACAATGGGAAATCCCATAGGAAAATATTCGCGGTTGAATATAAAAAGTAGTTTCCACTGCCACCAGCCAAAACTCGATCAGGGGGGGCGGAGACGTGCCCCTTCGACTAACAGACCCTGGGGCAATCGAATTGCCCCAGCCAGTACGTCCACAATATGATGGTTTGTACTGGTTCTGTTCAGGATTTAAGACTAGTAAAGTCTTTGGTGACTTTACATGCCCTGGGAGACAGTAGTCAGTCCCAGGGTATGGAGTCTATGTTGGGGAGTCCCTAGGACACCCCTGGGTTACTGCACAGAGGGTGCTGTGTAACCCACATCAAAAAAATACATGAGGCCCTATGGAGTAAAAGACCCCATAGCCCATCCAACACAAGGTTTAACCAAGAAAACACACTTCAAACATGCCCAAGAGTGAGGGTAAAAGAGTCTCACTCTTGGCAGGAGAAAAAAGAAACCCCAGAAATCCAGCAAAGCTGCTGGGGGACTCACTAGGTAGGGAAATTCAGCCTAAACAGAGAATTCTCCCTAACACATGAGGGTGGCCAACACTGCCATACAACGGGAACGGCATCCGGGTCCAAAAATTGAGGACATGATAGTTCAGCTAAACAAGGCAGTCCTGTTTTTGAAGCTGGACCTCAATCAAGGGTACCACCAGTTAGTTCTCCACCCGGACTCGCGGCAAATCACCACTTTTACGTCCTATGGAGGGCTATTTCGATACAAAAGACTCACCTTTGGGATATCATCCGCCGCCGAAATTTTCCACGAAACGATTCGGCAAATCATTAGACCCATCAAAGAGACATTAAATTATAGTGACGATATCCTCGTCTTTGGGAAGACTCGGCGTGAACATGATGAGGCGCTAAGAGCCACCTGTGGTGCACTGCAAAAAGCGGGTCTGACCCTCAACGTAATGTCGGTTCGGTAAAGCCAAACTCAAGTTTTTCAGCCACATCTTCTCGGCTGACGGGATGACCCCTGACCCTGACAAAGTTGCGACCATTCTCCACCTGGACAAACTCAACCAAGCAGCAGACATCAGATCGTTCCTGGGCATACCGGGGTACTGTGCTCGCTACATTCCGCAATTGGCAACCATTACAGAACCTTTGAGACGCCTGCTGCAGAAGGATGTCCCATTCCACTGGACGGAGGAATGCCAAGGAGCATTCGACGACATCAAACACTCATTGGCGGAAGCCAGGAAACTGGCGTACTTTGACCCGGATGGCACAATGAAATCGTGGTTGAGGCCAGCCCTGTGGATTTGGGTGTGATCCTCGCCCAAACCAATGGCCAGGACACACACGCACAGCACGTGGTCGCCTACGCCAGCAGAGCTTTGGCTCCCCCAGAATCAGCCTACTCCCAAGCAGAAAAAGAGAGCCTGCCAGCCGTCTGGGCCTGCAAACATTTCCACCACTTTGTCATCAGCAAAAAGTTTACACTCATCACGGACCACCAGGCACTCCTATTCCTGTTTGGCAACCCCAGAACAAAGATGCCCCCGAGGATTGAGCGGTGGGGAATACGCCTGCAAGAATAGAACTTCGAAATCATCCACAGACCGGGAGGTGAGAACAACCCGGCAGATTATCTGTCCCGACACCCTGTTGGCATCCCAGCCCAGAGGATTGGAGACGCAGAATACATCAGCCTCATCACCGCAAAAGCCATAACCCCGGCCATCTCCATTGAAACTGTAGCAGCAGCCTCAGCGGCAGACCCATCGATCGCCCTAGCCATCAGTCTGACACGCAACTACAAGTGGAAAGACTTCAGAAGAGCGGTCCAGACACATCCTGGAGCCAGTCGAGACAAGCTCAAGAGACTGGCAAGAGTACACACGGAACTAGCGGTGCAAGATGGTCATTCTACTAAGAGGGTGCAAAATAGTTGTTCCAAACACACTGCGAGCTGAAGTCATCAAAACAGCTCACAAAGGTCACAGAGGAACAGAAAATACTAAGACTGCTGCGATGCCACGTGTGGTTCCCGTTCATGGATGACATGGTTGACCGGTGGGTACGCAATTGCATAGCATGCCAATGCACTGCCAGACCAGAGCCACCACTCCCTCTAAGGGCAACAACGATTCCGGACCACCCGTGGGAACGAGTCGCAACAGATTTCTACGGCCCAACAGAAGCTGGAGATTACATATTGCTTCTAATTGATGAACACGCCCGCTTTCCCATAGTGAAGCGAGTGAAATCCACAGCGTTTGCACATGTGGCAGCAACATTTGATGAAGTCATCAGCGAGTGGGGGATCCCTGACATGATAAAGTCGGACAACAGACCACCGTTCAGTGGCCATGAATTTGGCGTATTTGCTAAACATATGGGGTTTCGACACCAGAAGGCCGCAGGCAAATGGCATGGCCGAAAGATTCTTGGCCTCAATCAAGAAGACCATGCAAATAGCACACCTTGAAGGGTGTGACCCCCATCAAGCGTTATGCAGAATGCCGAGGGACTATCGGAACATGCCCCATGAAGCCACCAACAAGACCCCAGCGGAGCTCATGGTGAAGCACAGAGTCAGAACCAGGGTCGTAAACAACCCGGCGCTGAGGCCAAAACCAGACCCAGAAGTTGCCCGACGGGATGAAGCAAGGAAAGAAAAGGCACGTGAACAGACTGATCAGAGAAGGAGAACGCAACCAAAAGACTTCCAGATAGGAGATGAGGTTTGGGTGCAACAAACCGTGCGCAAGAAGACAGACCCTCTATTCTTAACAGAGCCACTCCAAGTCATAGCTGTGAAGGGGACAATGGTCACTGCAGCACACAAAGGTAAAGAAGTGACGAGGAACAGCTCACTATTCAAGCATGCTGTGAAAGGAGCGGAAGAAGTGCTGCCGCCCATTGATCCAGACCCAGAAGAAGGTGACACTCGGGATGAAGAGTGGGTCCCCCTCAAGTCACAAGCTCTTCGTCAACCAAGTCTCGCACCAGAGGTTGATGGTGACTACCGTCAAGAGTTGCGAGGACGACCCCAAAGAACAATCAAGAAACCTCCAAGGTTAGTGGAGGAGTGTTGAAAGTTAATGAACATTCGAAGCTGTTGATAAAAGGACAATTCAATGTTATAGTTGCAAGGACATTTGTCCGGGGGTGTTGTTACCGTGTACTGTCCCCTTAAGGGAAGGACACGGCGGGGGAAAGCGTCACGCGGGAAGTGACGTTTAGAGGAGAGAGTGGGGAGAAGCGCAGGGGTTGCTGAAAAGAAGTTAATAAAAAAGGTTATGCAAAACCGACGCTGGCTCCCCCGTTATTTCTTAGCCGTCATCCGCGGCTAACAACGCCCACTGCACAAAGAGCACCATGCATACCACGCTTCATAGCGAGATCGGCACACTCCAAATGGCCGCACCATTACTCACACCCCTGTAGGTGCATCTTCGCTTGTTCTTCACACTTCTCTGATTGGGCCCCGCACCAGCCAAAACCCATTGGCTAAGCCGGTAGGCGGAAGCCAGTAACGCAGCCGAAGGGCCGCAGCTAAAGGGCCCGTCTGTGCCTGTCCAGGCCGTTCATGCCTTCAGCCAGGAACTTTGCTCCTCCAACCTGACTAAGTACTAACACTACTACTCTAGTGATCCCCCTCCGACCAGGGACTCATTTTGTTACCATGCATCATCTACTGCAATTGCCTGCTCAGTGGCTCCCTACAAGCCCTCTGCCCCTGGTTTGGGACTTTAACATTTTGCCCGCACACCGGCGTAGCCAATCGGTCGCCTCAGTGTGCTTAGCCTCTGTACGCTCAGTGCATGACAACCGTGCCTAACACGTAACTACTTTGTGTAGCCACTTCTAACCTGCCCACACGCCACATGCCCTACTATGCATACGCCTACCCACGTGTCATACGACCCACGTACTCTGTTGTACTAAATGATAAGTGATTGTATTGCCATTACCGTGTATTATCGCAGATGTAATTCTGGCTCAATGTCTGGTGTTATTATACCTTGTTAGCCACCTTAGAGTTGGCTGTCCAATATACGCTGACCTGCTTGCCTGAATCATCAGTCTGTCCAGTGCATAAGTCCACCCAGCACCTGCCCCCCCTTCTCTCTACACTGATCATCTCCTCACTGGCAGCTATTGCCTAGCCAGCTTCCACTCGCTCTTTAAGATGCATCACAAGTTGCCGAACAGAAAAAGATATCCCATACGCCTTTCCTGCCCTCCTTTTTCTGTACCGTACATGCCACACACAGCTTGACACCAACTGCTCCAGACCACTTTTCACACCTGCCAAGCATCAAACCAACTAAGGTGCATGGGTGTCCAGAACCCCACCAGTACATCTCACGACCAGGCCCACCCACCTGAGAAACCAACTACTAGGAGCCCGGTCTGGTCATACGACTACCATTGCCAAACCCAAGGAAGTAACTCCAAGACCCGTGCTCCCACCTACACACAAGCCTACAGCTCCGCTAAGCACCAACAAGGCTACCAATATACCATGCCCCATCAAGACCTAAAACATACCCACGGCCCCCACCACCCAACTCAAATGCACCCTTATTAATGTACGATCACTCCCAGCACATGCCACCGAAATTCGAGACCTACGCATCACCTGGATCTTGATCTTCTCGCCATCACCGAAACTTGGCTGCATGAGGCCTCAGGACCCTCCATCAGTCTAGCCCTCCCACCAGGTTACACCATACTCTACAAGGACAGAACATCCAACAAAGGAGGTGGTGTGTGTTACGCTCACGTGATAACCAACCGGCGCCACACGACACCGGATGAGAGGCTGTGCACTGTCCTGGACCTCTTCTGCTTGTTTGTATGTTGGATGGTGGACAGGTCCTATGACAGGAGAATGGAGGTTAGGTACCGAGTCTGTGATGGAGACCCCCAACTCCCACTGACCAAACCCCTTCCCTTGGAGGTTCTGCCTCACCTTGGTTTCTTCTATGTTGAGCCCCCCGTCCTGCGTGTCTGCACAGAGGCACGTGGTAGTTGGGGGCTTTCAGAGGGCCTAGTTACTTCACTGGTCCGGTGCCCCTTGTGTCGGGTCCAGTCCGGCTCTGACACTGACTCGGTTAATCTGCTTATAGAGTTCAGGTAAGTCTTTTAGTTCTGTTCCTTCGCCTGTCTTTTCTTCGTTTCCTGTCTTTTTGATGTTGCTTAAAGTCTCTTTCTGTCTTCCACAGGAGTTATTGAATGCAGCAGAGTTATTGAATGCGGAGCTGCTGTGCCGGATGAATAATGCGGAAGTGGTTTAGCACGAAGCGCTGCGCCGCTCAATGTGATTTAGTTGCTAACCTGCCTTTCTTTCTTTCTCGCCTTTTTCAGGATGCAGTGCGCAGACGATCCAGAGTGAAGTTAAACCAATGACCGGTTATTCAGGCGAGTGAACTTTGGTGTTTTTAGTTTCTCACCTTTGCAGGAATCGTGGCGCAATGCGGAAATCGTTGCTCGCTGAGTGTGGGTTATTAATCTGTTGTCCTTTTATTTTGCAGGTTGCGGAGCACTCCGGAGATGGCGAAACCATCGAGCGCTGATGGAGGTGCGGATGAACGTGGAACTGCCCCTCACAGGTAAGCTCCCTTTGGTAATGCTGTTCTTGTTCTTGCAGGCTGCGAAGAGCTCCGGAGATGGCGAGACTGCCGAGCACCGATGGAAGTGCGGATGGGAGTATCACAGGTAAGCTTCCTTTAATGCGGTCCTTGTTCTTGCAGGTTCCCGATGGGATCAAGGTTGACGACTCCAGATGTAAGCCGCCGGAAGAAGCTGATGAGCTGGAGCTGGACACAGTAAGCGTTACGCTGCAGGAGTGCAGAATAACGTGAAGCGTGAATCCCAGTTTGGGCGTGGCTTATATAGCCAGCCACACCTGAAGATCGACCACACCCAAAACACTAGACTGCCAAGTTCAGTTCTTGGGGCTGAGTTCAAATAAGGACCTCCATGTTGGATTAAGGTCCCAAGCGGTGCTTGCTTCATTCTGAATAATGAGCCTGGCGCCAAAGGCGCCAGGACTGACTCCATGTCCTCTGCTGATGGGTCTTTAAGGCCCTTGGAGTCTTTTGGGGGTGGTGTAGCCTCACTGCTGTCAGGGGGCTGTTGCCTCTGAGGTGGTCATAGATAGAGATTGTGACAGTGTGGCCCTCATCACTAAAGACTTGTTTGCTATCCGACAAGTAAATTCCTCCTCAGATGACAACTCAGATGCACTAGCTCCGAAACTCGCCTTCTCACCGAATAATACTATCTCCCTCCCCATTATCTATCTGGTACGCTCACCTGGTTCCCACAGGGGCGTCGATTGGACCCGGACAGCTGCGGTCTCCACCAACGTGATGCGTAGTGAAGAGATGACAGTCAGGACTGGCCTGCCTAATCTGGTCTGCTGGACTCGTAGAAGTATTCTCCTGCAAGTGGAGAAAGGGATTTAGACACCCGTGGACTTTAGTGATGCCCCCCCCCCCCCCCCCAACTGTTCTCATTCTCCCCACTAATCACCTCCGATAACCCCTCTTGGTAACCTCACCTTATGTTTTTAAATGATGGCATGCAGGGGCGCGTAGATACCAGTTACTTCACTGGTTTGAAGGTACTGGAGGAGTTCCAGAGGAATATTGACTCCAGTGTCTATAAAGTTCAAAGAGTTCAATATGTCCGATGTTCACTCTTGTTCCATTCCCTCGTTAGGTTGCAGCTGGGTCCAAAAGAATATTGCCTGGAGGCAGCTGATGGCGTTCAGGTAAGATTCTGTATTACCAAACACTGTCCGGTAAAAGTTGCATGAGTTTAACTTGCTGTTTTCTCTCCCTTTATATGTGCGGCATAGAAAGATGCAGCGAATTAAAGGATAATAACTCCGGTGGTAAAGCAGGTAAGCCTATGGTGGCAATGAGATTGTCTTTGTCGGTTTTCTCGGCTCACCTTGTTATTCCTTTTGTTTTCCCCCCAGGTGCTGGGTTTCGACGAAGAAAATTATGGAGGCAGCGCCGAGTTGAAATATGCGGTGGACTGGTGAGTATAACGTGCCGCTGCTGCTGGCGAAGCAACGCGTGCTGAAATAATGTCCTTTCCAGGCTTGGAGATGTGCTGGTTCCGGAATCGGGTAAGGAATCAAATAATGTCCGTGATCTAACCTCTTCTCCTTTCTTTTCCTTTTGTCTAGGAGCTCCGGATTTGAGGCGGGCGTGGCAGAAGACTGGATGCTGACTTGCAGACACGGTGAGCGTTACGCTGCTGGATGTAGAATAACACGAAGCATAAACTGCTGTTTGGGCGTGGTTTAAATAGGCTGCAAAGTAGTCCCAGGTAAGAAGTTCCCCAGAACCACACCCGAGTAAAAAAATAGTCCCTGTAATAAAATAGTCCCATCCACGCCTCACGTTGGCGTGGACTCATTTGCAGCATGGTCTGCATAAGGTAAGTAAAGTCTATGAGCCTGGCGCCTAAGGCGCCAGGACTGAATCCAAACAGTCCCCAGCCGGGGCCGTTGGGGTTTTAATGAGTATCTGGATGCCTGCTCCCAGGGCTGATGGACTCGATCCGGATGCCCGGGGGTAGGCATCATGACAGCACTCCACCCCAAGGCCCCTCCTAAAGTTGTTCTTCCCCTTGGCCCTGGCTTGTCTGGGAAGTCCCGATGGAATTTTTTCACCAGTCGAGGAGCATGAACGTGGTCACTAGGTTCCCATGACCTTTCTTATGTTCCGTAACCCTTCCAGTCGATTAACTAAAAAAGTCTTGATTTAACCATTTTAGAGTCCAGGATGTTTTTTACCTCGAATTCAGGTTCTCCATCTATTAGGATGGGGTCAGGTGGTTTGGTTAATCTTGTCCCGGGTTGAACTGGTTTTAGAAGTGAAACATGAAAGACAGGATGAATCTGCACATTAGATGGTAATTCTAATTTGACGGCCACCGGGTTGATAATGGCCTTAATGGTGTAAGGTCCCAAATATCTAGGATTAAAAGTCAGAGTTCCTTTCAGAGGTATATGTCTTGTAGCTAGCCAAACCTGGTCTCCGATTCGATATGGTGGGGTCTCACTTCTATGTTGATCAGCATTTTTCTTGTATTGCTCTTTTGCTTGTTTCAAATGTTTTATTGCCTCTTTAAAAGCTCATGTAATAGTAGAATGCAGAAGAGTTACTGCCGGCATTTCTAAATGCTGGGGCGAATCGAGTTCTGAGGTTCGAGGATGATGTCCATATATCGTACAAAAGGGGCTTTGTCCGGTTCCTGAATGTACAGAGTTATTGTATGCGTAGTCAGAAATCCATAAAATGTCCTTCCAATTACTTTCGGTTTGGTGGAGCATACAACCTAGGTATTGTTCAAGAGTCTGGTTTGTTCTCTCCGTCTGACCATCGGTTTGGGGATGGTGACTGGTTGATAACCTTACGTCGATTTGTGGCAATTGACAACACTTCTGCCAAAATTGCGAAATGAACTGACTACCTCGGTCAGAGATCAATACGGAAGGAAATCCATGTATTCGAACAACATTTTCGAGAAATTCCTTGGCCAAGATTGAAGCAGAAGGTAGACCTTTTAAAGGAATAAAGTGGGCCATCATGGAAAAAAGATCCACAATAACTAGAATGGTGTTGAATCCATTACATGGTGGTAGATCTGTAATAAAGTCTAAAGACAAAGTGTCCCATGGTGTGGGTGGAATATCTAAAGGTTGTAAAAGACCAACTGGTTTCTTCTTTTGACTTTTGTTCTGGGCGCAGATGCCACAAGACAGTACAAATGACTTTACATCTTTTCACCAGGTGGGCCACCAGAATTGTCTTTTAATTTTAGCTTCAGTTTTTGCAATACCTGGGTGCCCTTCTATCAGAGCTTCATGCTAATTGGAGATGACTTGTTCTTGTAGTTCCTTGTGTGGTAGAAATAGACGCCCTTGATAGTAAGGTAGGTCATTGACAACTGAATAATCTGGGCCCTTTTTAACCCAGTCCTGCAGGGCTGCTGAATCGAAAAGTTGTTGGATCTTTAAATGAATATCTTCTAAGGTCTGTAGAGTAGTTATCCCAAGAATTCTTTGTTCAGGAATTATGGGCACCGGTTCCGGGTTCGAATATGCTTCTCCTATCCCAATTCGGGATAAAGCGTCTGCCTTACCATTCTTACAACCTGGTCGATAAGTGATCACGAAATCGAATTCGGCAAGGAATAAGGCCCATCGAAGTTGACGCGATGATTGGGCCTTGGCTGTTTTTAAATACTGCAAGTTCCTGTGATCGGTGATTACAGTAATGGTATGCCTGGCACAGAGAAGATAATGCCGCCAAGCCTTGAAGGCCGATTTAATGGCTAAAGCCGCCAAGCCTTGAAGGCGGATTTGATGGCTAAAGCCGCCAAGCTTTGAAGGCGGATTTGATGGCAAACAACTCTATCGGTAACCGCATAGTTTAATTCGGGGGCTGAGAATTTTCTGGACCAAAATGCTACTGGATGAAGTTGACCGGTTTCCGGATCCTTCTGGGACAGGACAGCTCCCATGGCTAAACTGGATGCATCAGTTTCAACTAGGTATGGGAGCTCAGGGTGAGGATGCTTTAAGACAGGTGCCGCCGTGAATTTCAATTTCAGTTCTTGGAAGGCTTTTTCAGCCTCTTCGGTCCACAAGAAGCGTTGTTTTTTCACAAAAGTGCTGTGATGGGTGTACAACATGAGAAGTCAGGAATAAATCTGCGGTAGAAATTAGCAAATCCAAGCATGCTTTGCACCCCTTTACCTGAACTGGGTGATGGCCACTTGAGAATTGAGTCTACCTTTCGAGAGTCCATTCAGACTCCTTTTGGAGTCAGGATAAATCCAAGGAATTCAGGAGTCAGGATAAATCCAAGGAATTCAACTTCTGTAGCATGAAAAACAAATGTTTCCAATTTTGCATATAACTTGTGCTGGCGTAGTTTCTCAAGGACTGCACAAACGTGCTTAACATGGTCTGATTCTGAGGAGGAGTACACTGGAATATCGTCTATGTATACGACAACACAGACGTCAATGAGTTCACGAAGGACATTGTTCATAAAATAATGGAAGGCTGCTGGTGCATTGCACAACCCAAAGGGCATCACCTGATATTCGAATAATCTGTACTTGGTGCGAAAAGCGGTCTTCCATTTGTCGCCCTTCTTTACACGTACCAGATGATATGCCCCTTGGAGAACTAATTTAGTGTAGATGCAAGCATCCTTTACTTGGTCTGGTAGTTCGGGGATCGGCGGCAATGGATATCGGTTCTTCACCGTGCTCTGGTTTAATGCGTGGTAGTCTATGCACGTTCTGAGGTCACTTTCCTTTTTGGGCACGAAGAATAAAGCTGAAGATGCAGGGTACTTAGATGGACGAATGAAGCCATTAGCAAGGTATTGGTCCAAGTATTGTCATAGGTGACGGTTTTCGGGTTCCGTAAGGGCATAGATTCTACTGCATGGAGGTTGTGCACCGGGTATGAGGTCGATTTGACAATCATATGATCTATGAGGTGGTAAGGTGTTTGCCTAATCTTTTTGGAAAACATCCTGGAATTCTTGATATTCCTGAGGTAACTGCATAACTGGATTAGCGACTGTGGCCAGGCTTTTGTGCAAGGTTTTTTCCAGGTAACAGGTGTGTGCACACTCCGGGAAGGTTACTCTCTTCTCTCGCCAATCAATACAAGGATTATGTGTTTCCAACCAAGGTATCCCCAGTATTATTTGGAACTGCGGGGCTTTGATTAAGTCAAACACAATAGTCTCTCGATGCCCATCTTGACCCAACAGTGTCATCTCTGTGGTGGAATGAGTTACAGGCCCAAAGGCAATTTCAGTTCCTTCGACTGTGGTGATAACATCCGAAGTGGTCTTTTTGCAGAGAGGTAGATTCATCCTAGAAGCCAATTCGTGGTCCACATAGTTTCCTACGGCCCAGCTATCAATGTATGCCCTAACTGCGTGCATACGTGATGGCTGCCTTGGATCAATAAGGACCATTGGTATGATTAGGTGCGAGGTCCGAGTGTCCTTCTTTAAGCTCCGGAAGCGGACCTCTATGCTTGTCGGGCGTGGTCGTTTCCCGAATCAGGCTCTGTTTGATTTCTATCAGCAACTCCAACTACTTTCTTGGATGGTTTTATAGGGCAATCCCGTAGAAAATGTCCTGAGGCCTCACAGTACAGACAACTGCATCTGTCTCCTTTCTCTTTCTTTTTGAGTTAAGGGTCCCTTAACCCCCCCCGATCTGCATTGGTTCTGATGCATCTGTTCCTTTGGGAGTAACATTGGGTTTAACCAATACCCGATTCTCGAACTTAGCTCGATCAGTTTTTGTATTCTGAAGTCGGTGGTCTAGCTGAACCACTAAGTCTATATATTCTGCGCAATCCAGAGGTGGGTTCACAACTTGGGCCAAAACATCTTTGAGTTCACCACGAAATCCACGTTGAAATAATGTAATTTGCTTTACCTCTGGCCATCCGGTTTCCACCACCAACCTATTGAAGGTTGCGATATAAGTTAGCAGGTCCTGGTTTCCTTGTCGTAGGGATAGAAGTTCGTTATTCAGGGCCTGTCCCTGTGAATGTCTGGCAAATAGTCTTTCCATGCCCAATTGAAAACCCTGAAAATCCCGAAGAAGAGGGTCATCCTGGTTGACTAATGGAATTGACCAATCCGCTGCGCTGCCACTAAGGTATGACAGTACAAAGGCTACTTTGGCTTGGTCGTTTGTAAAGCTCCCGGTCTGCATAAAAAGTGCAAGCGGCATTGGTTCATGAACACGGCGAACCTTTTCGGGTCCCCAGCAAAGCGTTCGGGTGAAGCTAAAGAAATGCTCCCTGGTAGAACCACTTGCACAGGGCTGCTCGATGAAACGGGGGTTGAATTCCCCCCAAGTCCAGGTAGTGGTGTTTGCCCGGCTTGGTTTTGCAGCAGTTGACTGGCAAGATCATCAGTGTGCTCCTTTGATACAATCAGTTCTCTCCTGAGGGCATTAGTTTCTTGGCGCGCGGAGTGCACTTCTGCCCTAGGTTCTCCTAACAATTGGGCTAGTTGGTCGGTTTCTGAGGTCTCCATTACGCCCGGGTGGGGATTTGTAGATAGGCTTCGTGTTCTGTTACGCTCACCTGGTTCCCACAGGGGCGTCGATCGGACCCGGACAGCTGCAGTCTCCACCAACATGATGCGTAGTGAAGAGATGACAGACGGGACTGGCCCGCCTAATCTTGTCTGCTGGACTCGTAGAAGTATTCTCCTGCAAGTGGAGAAAGGGATTTAGACACCCGTGGACTTTAGTGATGGCCCCCACCAACTGTTCTCTTTCTCCCCACTAATCACCTCTGATATCCCCTCTTGGTAACCTCACCTTATGTTTTTAAATGATGATCTCTCCATCCTGCATGGCATGCAGCGGCGCGTAGATACCAGTTACTTCACTGGGTTGAAGGTACTGGAGGAGTTCCGGAGAAATATTGACTCCAGTGTCTATAAAGTTCAAAGAGTTCAATATGTCCGATGTTCACTTTTGTTCCATTCCCTCGTTAGGTTGCAGCTAGGTCCAAAAGAATATTGCCTGGAGGCAGCTGATGGCGTTCAGGTAAGAGTCTGTATTACCAAACACTGTCCGGTAAAAGTTGCTTGAGTTTAACTTGCTGTTTTCTCTCCCTTTATAGGTGCGGCATAGAAAGATGCAGCGAATTAAAGGATAATACCTCCGGTGGTAAAGCAGGTAAGCCTATGGTGGCAAAGAGATTGTCTTTGTCGGTTTTCTCGGCTCACCTTGTAATTCCTTTTGTTTTGCACCCATGTGCTGGGTTTCGACGAAGAAAATGATGGAGGCAGCGCCGAGTTGAAAGATGCGGTGGACTGGTGAGTATAACGTGGCGCTGCTGCTGGCGAAGCGACGCGTGCTGAAATAATGTCCTTTCCAAGCTTGGAGATGTGCTGGGTCCGGAATCGGGTAAGGAATCAAATAATGTCCATGATCTAACCTGTGATCTAACCTCTTCTTCTTTCTTTTCCTTTTGTCTAGGAGCTCCGGATTCGAGGCGGGCGTGACAGAAGACTGGATGCTGACTTGCAGACACGGTGAGCGTTACGCTGCTGGATGCAGAATAACACTAAGCATGAGCTGCTGTTCGGGCGTGGTTTAAATAGCCTGCAAGGTAGTCCCAGGTAACAAGTTCCCCAGAACCACACTCGAGTAAAAAATATTCCCTGCAATAAAATAGTCCCAATCCAGGCCTCACGTTGGCTTGGACTCATTTGCAGCATGGTCTGCATAAGGTAAGCAAAGTCTATGAGCCTGGCGCCTATGGCGCCAGGACTGATTTCTATGATGAGCCTGGCGCCTAAGGGGCTGTTGGGGTTTTAATGAGTATCTGGATGCCTGCTCCCGGGGCTGATGGACTAGATCCGGATGCCCGGGGGTAGGCATCATGACACTATCGCCCCCCTGGCCGCCTACTAGACTTTCAAGTAAATCTTCTTCACCAGTTAGCAGACAACATCAAATATAACACCAAAGCCATCCTCCTGGGTGACTTCAACCTCGGCTTCAAAGACCCTAAAGACAAGCAAAGCAAAACCTTTGCTAAGGCACTCCACGACATGGGCTTTCTCCAAAGAGTCATTGACCCCACTCACATAAAAGGTTACATTCTAGATTGGATAGCTGACCACAACTGCAACATAGATATCAGTTCTAATACCCCCCCTCCCCTGGACCGACCACCAACTCATACACTTTCACATCCCCACTAAAAACACCATCAAACCCAATACCTTCACACCCCCTGCTCTGGTCAGATCCTCTCGGCTCCTTACCAAAGAAAGGATCCTTCCTCTCAGAGGCCTCGGCCCTTAAACCCCTGTTCTCCAATGACCCCCTGTCTCTGGTAGAACTCTACAACTCCACCATCAGAACTGCTGTAGACGCCATTGCCCTTCTAGAGAGAAAAAAAGCTAACACTAAAACACACTCCAACTCATGGTTCACTCAAGACCTACTCTATTTTAGCTCCCTCATGCGATCCGCACTCACCAAATGGTAAACCTGCCCTCATGGACTCGACTTTACAGGCCTACAAAACTCTCGCCACACTTTATAAAAAGGCAATCACTCTAGCTAAATCCTCCTCATACAACTCCAGGATCTCTAATGCAAAATCTGAGTCTAAAGAACTCTCTGCAATATTCAAAGAACTGGCCACCCCACCAACTAACATGCAGGAAACCGTGAAAGATGAAACCTGGTGCACCAATATCCAAACTGCCATGCTGAATAAAATAAACACCCTCCAGGAAATAAATCAACTCCCATTATCATGAAGAGAAGTAACTAAAACCGAAGTCCTAGACATCACGAAACACATCAAGCCGTCCTCATGCAAGGGGGATATCTGCCCCGCTGTACTTATTAAAGACTGCGCAGATTCTCTAGCCCATTCCTCACAGCTTTTATCAATGCTTCATTCTCAACGGGTATCATCCCCCCTGCCCTAAAAGAGTCGTGGGTACGCCCTCCCTTGATCCTGACTCAACGAATTACTACAGACCCATAACTAACGTTCCTTTTTCACCAAAGATATTAGACAAAGCTGTATATTTACAAATTCAACACTTTCTCGATTGCAATAACATACTAGGCGTTTCTGTCCTCATCACGGTACTCAGACTGCCCTACTCGACCTTAAAAACCAGCTTGGGGACACTATGGACAAAGGTAAGCCAGCGCTGCTCCTACTCCTAGATCTGTCTGCAGCTTTTGATCTAGTAGATCACAGATCATCTGCAGACACCTCCGGGATGCTGCTCATTTCTCCCAGAAAGCCACATCATGGGTCACCTCCTTCCTCGAAGGAAGACTTATGAGAGTTGTTTTCTGACCAGGCCTGTGCCACCCTTACTCCCATCCGTTGCGGAGTCCCCCAGGGTTCCTGTACCTCGCCCACTTTGTACAACATCTTTACCCCACAACTGTTCAATGACCTAGACGATCACAGCATAGCATATACCAACTATGCCGATGATACTCAAGTTTTCTTCCCCCTCTCAGGTTCCTATGAACAGGACGCAGCCACACATTGAAACATGCCCTTATCCAGGCATGGATGGCAGCCAATGGTCTCTGCCTCAAGGGGGACAAAAAAGAACGCCTCTTGGTAGGCCCCAAAGAAATTCTCAGCAAACTCGACAGTCAATACAACTCCTTCAGCATTGAGAACACCGTAATCACTGCCTCGACAGCAGTCAAAACACTGGGAGTCTTCCTGGACTCCACCCTCTCCATGTCACAGCAAGTCAACGCCATCTCTTCATTAGCTGCACTTACTACCAAGATCATAAATGCAGTAAAACCGTAGCTCTCCTCCAAAAACTGTTAACATAGCCAGAGCTACCATTGGGGCCAAGTTAGACTACTGCAACGCCCTGCTTCTAGATACTTCATCCAAAAACCTTAGAAAACTGCAAATTACCCCAAATAACGCCCTTAGAGCGGCATTAAGCATTCCAAAAAGGGAGCACATATCCCAAGCCAGAACTGACGCCCACTGACTCCCAGTTAAAGAGCGGATACTCTAAAACCCTGTCCATCACACAAATGTGGCTTCTCACTCTCTGCTCCTCCTTAACTATCAGAAAGAATTCACTGCGCCACGTCAAACAGACCCAAGTGGACCCAGCACTCCGATCAGCTCTCAATCCCTACGTTTAATAGAGCCAAAGCCGGGGGCACAAGCTTCCCTTTCTTGGCCCCCAAGAATTGGAATGCTCTACCGCCTTCACTTAGGAAGGAGGCCTCATTCACAGCATTCCGTAGAGCGCTCAAAACCAAGCTCTTTAACTAGCCTGTCAGTCTAGAAAAATGGATACCTCTCATGATTGACGGCAAACCTATTTGGGTGGCCGAAGGCCAACCGTCTCATGTACGAAACAATAGAAATATAGGTTTCCGAGTTTACCAATGAACGGCCATTTTGATGTAACAAGGATCGCCATTTTGTTTTCTTTCAATTGCTCATTGCTTTCTGTTCACATTGCTTCGCAGCACATTTTCTGCTTACACTGCTTGACTGTTAACATTGTTGTCTGAACGTGAAAGGACAAGGCCACAGGGCAGCGAGGCTAATAAGAGTTCGTTGAAACACAACATAGGCAGCTCCGGGGAGGATTGCCCGGCTCCCTCCCGAATGTAGCCTTGAAGCAGAGCCGCAGGGCATTTAATCATTTCACAGCTGCCAGCCAGTCTCGTTATATGGTAGAATATGTTAGAATAAAGCAGCTAAAGGCTTGAATTATGCTCTTCTTACGGCCCCCCCCTTTTCCGAGCCCTGTAGAGCGTGTCGGCTCCCAGGACACGAATAGCACCTCATAGATAGCAAGGTCTGGAATGTGACTCTTCCCCCATATGTAGCTTGCTTCCAAGAACAGAAGCACTGTGTTCTGTTCAACAAAGAAAAGATGTCTCCGCACTTGCAAAGTTGCATATTGTTACTAGAATAGAAATTTGAAGGTGTCATATTCGTCGAAAGTGTCCATCATCAAACCGAGTTCAAAGAAACCCAATAAAGGGGGTGTTAAACATGTCACAGCTGATTGTATGATATGCATTTTGTATAGATGTAACTGATGTACGTAATTCGCTCTCTTGCGTCCCTCGAGGTCTAGAGATACACGTCGCGGGGCGTGAGACCGAGTTGGCCAACTGAGACTATTTGCTTTGCAATAAACCCTAACTTTGGGAATACAACCTTGTGTCTGGCGAATCTATCATGTGTAGTGACCTGCCTTGTTCCCATAGACGTGAGGGACCCCTAGGGGCCCCTTTCAAGCCCTGCCACGTAAAAACTGAGCTTCCCATGCAACTCTGGAAATTGTCCTGTCTTTACCTTATTTCTGTAACTGTACGTACTACTGCCCATCTGTATTACTGACTGAATACTGCTTGATTGTTAGGTACCATGTGTTTTAAGCAAAGCCTTCTGCAACACCGCCACAATGCCTCAGGGCCGTTAGGTGCTATATAAATGCTAATAAATAAATAAATCATACCATCTATTATCAAAAATATCCTCGGAATATGTGCCATTGTATTCTGGTGGGGAACAAATTTGCACTGATCTGCATGAATTATTTTCCTAATAGTACACAAGTCTCGATATCCAGGTTCTTAACCAGAATTGTATTATCTAGATTTATCATCAACAGAGGCCATATAAATCACATTTAGTAGCTTATGATATGATAGGTTATTTATAACGCGCTTAATACACAGAGGTTTCCAAGCGTGGACCCGGGGATCAAACCTGTGGTGCTCTGTGTCGTTTTTGTTTCCAAGGCGAGCACATTGCCCCTGAGCTATCCTCCCGAGACAAATGTCAGCTTCTTTATCAGATTTGGGTAATATAACTATTCTGGCTTCTCCTTTGCTCTCTGGTAGACATCCTTTCTCAAAAGCTTTATTATAAATTGCAAAGAGCCTGGGTGTTAATACATTTATGTGCTTCTGATAAAGCTTGGCAGGCAAGCAGTCACTTCCAGGGGTCTTGCCCCTGTGCATATTACTTACCACTCATTCAATCTCAGATATTTGTATCGGGACACCTAGCAATGCAATGTCATTTGGTTCCAACATTGAGACAGAAGCTTCATGCAACGGTTCAGACAGCCATTCTTCTTAAAATTGTATTTTGGATTTCTCCATTAACAATGAAATCCATTAACAATTAAATTAATGCACATAATGCACATACAAATCCAAGAGACTCAAAGACTAACACTCACGGCAGCCTTGACTACATGAATTGTAAATGTATGATAACATTGTAAATGTTACTGTTGGCACTTAGTTGCTACACACAGTAAAACCAATATTCCCAAAGCCTTAGTTGATATGCAATCTCAGATAAACAATCTCCATTATTGAACACAGCAATATATAAAAACCATAGATCGTCGCAGTTAATTAAAAAAAAATACGTAACTTGTACAATGACCTGATGCGCCATTTTAGAAAGATTGGTTTTAGCCATTTCTTCTGCTCATTACTCTAGTAAGCGCAAATCAGTAGGAAATGACCCAAGTCTTCATCAAGCGTCATACTGAAAGGACATTTTTGTGAGGCATTCAACCATCACATCCCTTTAGTAAGAGGGAGTAGCTTTAATTGTGCCATTATCAAAAGCCTCCTGCTAGCTGCTGGATTTATCTTGCCACTAAACACTGCTCTCAACGTGTACTGCTTCAGGTCTGTGCACAAGTTCAGTGAAGGTAGAGACTTGATGTTAGATACATCATGACTCAATTGCCCTTCTTCTGGGCCACGCTTTGGTGTCTATTTTAACTTTACACCCGTTCAGGCACGACCATGATGTACTCTGAATAAAGCATTTTACAATATGAAGTAAATACCTGCTTAACTTTAAAAGGATCTCGCGCCAATTAGCCTTCAGCATTCTCCACTTGGAAAAGAATTTTGGTTCCCCTATTCTCTATTCACTAACCATGCCAAGGTACATCCTGCTTTGCCTACTTCGAGTTTTTCGGGTATGCAGGCGGTTTTATAGTCCTTTTCCCCACACTCTTCCAATGCATTGTAAAGATCTGCTTTACATGCCATCAACTGTTCTCCCAGATCGGACATGTCCTTTTTAATGTGGCTCGCTCAACTTTCAAAATCCAAATTTTCTTTTAGGGAGCTCGCCTGACCCCCATAGGATGTGGATATACAAATCCCACATATAGTTACTTGAGGTGTACTGTTTCCTTACTGTGCCCTCATGGTAACAGAATATGCCATACATCTCCTGGACCCAAGGCATCTATGTGGTGTAGTAGAGCCCCAGATGTATTAACCAAAGATTGTTCCACAGTCCCTGACGTGTCTAATTGGCCATCAAAAATACTATTAAAACCTCCTCTCCAGAGTAGTGAATAATCCGGGTACGATTTGATTAAATCGTAAATTGAATCGCAAAAGAACAACTTGTCAATATTAGATGCATACGTGCCGAGCAGCAGTATTGGTCTAGCACACAGGGTACCCACAGCTCCAACATAGCGATCATTTGGATCCTCAATCACTTTATTTAATAAAAAGGTAATAGCAGCATTTATCCCTATTGCAACTCGACTGGCTGAGGATCAAAATAAGAGCGGATTGCTTGCCTTTCCCATTTGGGAGCTAGTTTATGATGTTTCCTTACAGTGAGGTGGGTCTCTTAACGTCATTATTCAGACCTTTCTGTGACAAGTGGACACAATTATTATGGCTCTTTTCACGACACATTAATGCTTTTAACATTCCAAGATAGTAATGCATACTTATTCAATGCACTGAATGGTACAGTATACATGTGTCACTCAAAGGATAAAGACAATTCAAATATGTAAACAATATCTCCGACCACCTATATATGTAACAAGGTCAATAACCTGAACTTGGCAAGAAGGGGTGGGGAACCCCCCCTTGGCCTGTGGTGAGAGGCCTACCAGGGAGGAATCCAGAGACAGTCCTACCCCAGCCCCCGAGGGACGATGGCAGTTATGAGGGCCCTATTTTCTGTGTTTTCCCTAATTCCAAGTCTTTATATGTGTATTACCACTTTGCACCACCCCCTACCTTGTGACAAAGATGCTGGCCAAGTTAGGTCTCTTTTCTAGAAACACCAGAGAAGCAACTGACCACCCACAAATTAAACCATCAGATCCCCATGCAAGCCAGCTGAATAGGAACCTCAAAAAAGAGAGCCAGAGCTCCTACGTGACTTTTCTAGGTCTTGGGCTATCCACTTAGTGCGTACAATCTGGAGAGGGATCAGCAGCGAACGAGGAGCCGAAGCCCCTCTGCGGCTTTGACAGAAGAAAGAATACCTCCCAACCCCCAAGCAAATTATCCAACTGGTTGCAGGGATCTGCCCCACAAATATCCTACCCCAAATAGAGGGCACTGGTTGGCAAGAGGCAACCCACTAAAACAGACCACTCCTGTGCACCAATTACCTTAGTGAGGGTGAGATAAAACAAGAAAGTAGCCAAAGAAAATGTAATCATTCACACAGTCAAATGGAAACTATGCAGATTACCCATTCACGGATCAAGTTAAAAGATCTACATAGTGCAAAGCATTTTCTGGATTATCGAAAACCAGTCGTTTGGTATTCACCTCAATCTGCACTCTCACTGGTGTGGTAGGAGAACCTATAAAATATTCGTACTTCCCAGTACCTTCTAAACTTCATCAAATGCTTTACGGTTCCTCTGTGTCTCCAACCTAAAATCCCGGTAAAAGGACTTGGAGTCATTAAAATGCATAACTCCATGTTTATACACTGCAGGTAATTTTACTTTATCTTGACATCTTAGCAGGATCTCCACCATGGCCTCCCTGTGTGCTCTGCATTGGATAGACCCCAGGCACCTCTGCACCCTGACAGGCACATCCCTCTGGGGGCTCACTCAGCACACCGGCGGACAAACCACTGTACTCCCACCACAAGAAGCAAGATCAGCTGTCCACACAATGCGGGAGGGGAGGAGTAGGAGGGCAGAACTTCCTTGATTGCCAGTCTCCACATGTCAGCAGCAGTGCATAAAGCCTCCCAAGGGTGCCGGGTGAGAATCTCTGCTCATCCCTCACCACACCAGAATGCACCACATGAATAATCTGCTATGGGGGTTACCAAGGCTTCCCAGCGTGCTCCCCACTATGCCCAACTGCTTTGGTTAAGCAAATTTAATTGAACTGGAATTTTCTTTCAGAGCTGTTCCGAGCGGGCCATCTTTGCTCCAACCTCCTGTCCTGTTTATCGTCACAGAACCAGCTGTCCTTGGGTTTTGGCCACGCCCAATCTCAAAATTATCCAGAATCTTTTCCGGAACATATGAAATCAACTTCAAGGTGACTTCTACCCGGTGCCATGGTGGACAATGCAACAGGGTGCTTATAGTCGCCGTTTGACACAGCCTTGTAGACGATTGTTCAAGCTGTGAAGAATATTGTGGCTAAAAATTAAGTCTTTTTTGTGTCAAATAAGTATACCTAAAAATAGGTTTGCCAGAATTCTGTGACATTGGCATTGCTCTCTCCTTTGTAGGACCCCCTTCCACTCAAGCAGACTACATGAAAAGAGAAAACAGAAAATTGGCTAAATAATGCAAGTAGATGATAAGAATGCAGTATTTTCAAAGACAGCAGAGTACTATGCAGCAAGCTAAGATGATCGGTCTAATGTCAGAGTATTGTCTGGTGGAAAAATCCAAATATTAGCTTCTCAAGTTTTACTCTCTCGAATATGGCTATTTAATGTCCTTGACTTATGAACATGTGTGTTATTCATTGGGGATGGTTAGCTTTTTTAAAATATACATATATTTTTTTAACAACCTTCATTCGAAGAGACCACAATCTAGGCCTACCGCAGACTGGCAATATCGTAGCTTTCATAACTAGCACTTTCTGGGGCAGGCACATTGTTTTATAGCACACTAGGTTTTGACTACCACCAAAGTTTGTATACTCGGGTTTCCCAACCTCAAGGAGAAAAGGACAAATCTGTCTAGCAATGATTTGGTACTGTGATCTGGCATGTGAATGAAGTCTTAGAAAAACTGCTTAACACACTGAGCTATCTTCTGCACTATGGTGGCCGTCGACTCGTCAATATTCATTTTAACTTTGGTTCTGGCACATGTCTCCAAATAAAGGTGAACACACTATACACAAGTAGTGCTACAATAAACACACAAATTGAATGTACGACATTTGCCACAAAGTGTTGAAGGATTAATCTGACAGATGGAAACTTGGGTTGTCAACAATTACCAGACAGCAGGCTCAGCCATAGCAGCACACTATTCAATAACATGCCAAATTGTATTCATGTTTTTTTTTTTTTTTAAATCAGAACTGAATTCATTGCAAACAACAATCCGGGGGCATATATCTTTTTGTCAGGGTTATCCCTGCATCACAGGTACATGCGCACCTCCTACCTGGCCGATTCTGGAAGCCTCAATGGACACGTCGTTATGTGCCTGCAACAGGGGTTCCTGCAAGGACTGCCGCTGATTACAGAGGACAGTCCCACTTCAAAATGGCTGCCAAGGCAGGAACACCAGGACGCAACACACCAAACGTCACTTCATGGATTCCCATAGTCCCAAGGAAGATGTGAGCCACAAACCGTGTCTCACAATCGTTATGCTGCGGAGGGTCTCCTTCTGCTATTCCAGCTATCCTGTAGATAATTTAATCTAGTGTTTATATTCCTTCTACAAAAGGTGGGAACCATGTATATGGGCCACAGTGTGTATGCTGGCTCTTTTCGGACCAACTCAGTGAATATTCTAAAAAGCCACGTGAAGCATCATGGACCAGCTAAACAGGTAGTTCTAAGAAGGCTCCAAGAAAAACGCCAAGTGGGTTTCATCTTTGGGGGACTGCAAGTACAAGGTTGGGTGGAGATCATTATCTTTATGTAGCAATTATTCCTGTTATCACCGTATGCAGCTTCTGACCCCCAATTCATGAATATTCATGAATAGCTAACCATGGGACGCAATCTAGAACATTCTCCTGTCTGGAGAAGAGATCTTTTCTGTGGAAACGTGGCCATCCTGCATGATTCTCAAGAGACCACTGACCATCATCAGACATTTGTCCTCTCGTTAAGACATATCTGTGGGTACAGATAGGAGCTCAGACAGGTCTGAGGTAGAAATCATTCAAGGAGTCAATTCTGTAAAACATCATCAAGGAACACATTTTATAAGGTGTGAACCAAGTAGCAAATATAATAAAGCACCCAGGAGCAATTTTAATAGTAGTAGGGGCCACATATAGGCCAAAATCATTATTGGATTCCTTTTTCAAGATTTTGGGTTCTGCTATCCTTGCTAGGTTAGAGGAGTGGGTCACAGGTAGTGGGGCACTCGCACTGGTGCAGTTGGGATTCCGGCCAGGTTTGGGTACGGCCGAGCAGTCCCTTAACAGTTATCTAGTAATTGCACACTCCCTATATATAAAGGAGAAACTATCTATTTGGCATTCATGGATCTGTGCATGGCTTTCACAGGGCCAATCTAGCTGGGTTATGTGACATGCTCAGGTCCATGAATTGCCTGCCCCTCCTCCCCACCCTCGCTCTGGTGAGCCTCCTGGCCAGACTGCATACCTCAACACAGGCTAGTGTTAGGAGTGGTGCTAATGGTCGTTGTAGGGGTTCTTTTGCAGTGGAACTTGGAGTGTGACTTCTGTATTTCAATGGCTTACATGAACACCTACTGAGATCATCCTCCAATGTACCTAGGATGGGTTGACTGTCTCTGCCGGTTCTGGAATATGCAGATGATAGCGAATTGAGGGAGAAGAACAAGTTACTTTCTTACCTGGTAACGTTCTTTCGATGGGATGGTCCGACGACGTATTTCATATCTATGACATGTAATCACCACAGCTGTGCTGCTTCGGAAACTTTTTTCGGCGTCTGCGTCCTGCGTCGATGATGTTGATGCGCCGTCGTCGAGGACCTCGTCCGACGTCATCCGATGTGATAAGTAGGACGCACGACGCCCGTAGCCTCAGTTGTAGTTTTTTCCCCCAGAACGTGTGACATTAGGCAACTGCCAGTCAGACACAAAGCCTTGCGGAACGTAAGCTGCAATCGCAAAAGAAATTCTGCAGCGGAGAAGGCAGGGCGGGAGAGATATGGAATACGTCGTCGGACCATCCCATCGAAAGAACGTTACCAGGTAAGAAAGTAACTTGTTCTTCGAAGGGATTGGGTCCTCCGACGTATTCCATATCTATGACAGACTCCCAAAGCAGTACCAGAGCAAGGAGGAGGGAAAGAATTTAGAATCAAAATTTAGAATAGCCAATCAAATAGCAGAGCAAAGGACCGCCTTGCCAAAGGCCAGATCCTGTCCTCGGATGGAATCGAGGGAATAGTGACGTACAAATGTATGTACTGAAGCCCAGGTGGCTGCATCACAGATGTTGCGAATAGGAACACTCCTCTGCAGGGCAGTAGATGCAGCCATACCCCTGGTAGAATGGGCCCGCAAGCCAGCCGGTGGGTCCTTACCCGCCAAGCGGTAACACTCCGAGATGGCCAAAATAATCCAGCGAGACAAAGTCCGTTTCGTCACAGCTTGCCCCAAACGCTTTCCAGCGTAACCAATAAAGAGTTGATCGTCCACTCTGACCCGGGACATGCGTGAAACATAAAAGCTTAAAGCTCTCCTAGGATCAAGCCTATGGAGCCTCTCCTCTTCCTTACCAGGATGCGGAGGAGGATAGAATGCCGGAAGAACAACCTTCTGGGCCAAATGAAATTCCGTAACTACCTTCGGAAGAAAAGGAGGACGAACTCTAAGGACAACCCTGTCCTTGTGAAATACAGTGAAGGGTGGCTTAACTGGAAGTGCCTGTAACTCACTCACTCTGCGAGCAGAAGTAACCGCAACTAAAAACACAGTTTTCAGAGTTAACAGCCTCAAAGGGCAAGAATGTAAAGGCTCAAACGGAGCACCCATAAGAAACTTAAGAACAAAGTTTAAATCCCAACCGGGCACCAGGAAAGGTGACGGAGGGAACACATTAGTGAGCCCTTTCAGAAACTGTGAAATTAAAGGGATTTTAAATAAGAACACTCCTCAGACGAGCGCTTAAAGGTGGACAGCGCCGCCAGGTAACCTTTAATGGTACCCCCACTTGCAAGCCACTGTGGGCCAAAGAAAGTAAAAAGGACAGAACCATGGGGATGTCACATGCAAAAGGATCCACATTCTGAACTCTGCACCAGTCGCAGAACTTACGCCAATGGCAACGGTACAGAGACTTTGTTGCTGGCCTTTGGGCCGAAAGCAACACCTCCATCACGTCTTCAGGGAGGTCCCAATCCTTATACCTCAACCTTTCAGAAGCCAAGCGTGAAGGTTGAGGGATCTGACCTCTGGATGGAGAACCTGACCCCCCTCCCGTGAGAGCAGATCGTCTCGGTAGGGAAGACGTGGAGGGCAGATGGACAAGTCGAGAAGGTCCGGGTACCACGTCCTCCGAGCCCACGCCAGAGCAATGAGGATCATCCGGGAACCGAACTTCCGTGACCTCCGCAGCACTTGCGGGATGACGGGGACTGGAGGAAACGCGTACAGCAGCGGGAATGACCACTCCACCACGAACGAGGCTCCTTTTGGAGGAAATTCCCGCGAGCAAAACCTTTCGCACTTCCGGTTGACACTGGAGGCGAAGAGATCCACTTGAGGGGTCCCCCAAAGGGCGAAGTTCTCCAGGAGAATCTCCTGAGCCAACTCCCACTCGTGAGAGATCGCGCTCTGCCTGCTCAGAGTGTCCGCCGTCACGTTTTCGTCTCCGGCCAGATGAACTGCCGAGATCGAAACTTCCTGCTGGATGGCCCAGAACTCGAGCTGCATCGCCTCTCTGCACAGAGGAAGTGACCCTGCCCCCCCCTTTTTGTTGAGGTAGTGCATGGCCACTGTGTTGTCTGTCAGGATCAGGACATTCTCCCCTCGCACAGTCGGCAGAAAAGCCTTCAGGGCTAGCCTGACGGCCCTCAGCTCCAACAGATTGATATGGAGTCTGGACTCCGACGGAGACCAACGACCGCTGACTGTCAGCCCGTTGGCATGAGCTCCCCATCCCGGGAGGGATGCATCCGTCACGATCGTCACCTATGGCCAGGGAAGCCAAAATGGAGCCCCCTTCATCAAGTTGCCTTTGACCGCCCACCACAGAAGGTCCCGGGCGACCGAGGGCGGCACCTGAACCGGGTCCGACATCCTGCCGGATGACTGCGACCATTGCGTCTTGAGTGCCCACTGCAAAGATCTCATCCGCAGGCGAGCCTCTGGCACCAGAAGAATGCAGGATGCCATGAGGCCGAGCAACCTCAAGAACTCGAACGCTGGGAGCGTCTGGGCATGCTGAAACTTGTGCACCATCTGCTGAATGTGAAGAGCCCTCACCTGGGGAGGAAAACACTGCCCCAGGGAAGTGTCGAGCACTGCTCCGATGTACTGGAGCCGCTGTGGTGGCGTCAAATGGGACTTCTTTAAATTGAGGGAGAAGCCCAGCCTGTGAAGTGAGTGGCAGGTGACGGACAGATGATCCAGGACTTGCTCGGGAGAGCTTCCCCCTGATCAACCAATCGTCCAGGTAGGGGTAGACGTGAATCCCCCCCTTGCCTGAGATGCGCTGCCACCACCACCATGAGCTTGGTGAAAACCCTCGGGGCGGAGGTCAATCGGAACGGCAGGACCCGAAACTGAAAGTGCGAGTCGCCAACCGCGAACCTCAGGTACTTCTTGTGCTTGGGATGGATCGGCACATGGAAGTAAGCATCCTTGAGGTCGCGTGACACCAACCAGTCCTGAAGCTGAAGGGCCTGGAGGACTTGAGAGAGAGTAACCATCTTGAACTTGTCCTTCCTGAGGAGTTTGTTCAAACCGCGCAAGTCCATGATGGGTCTCAATCCCCCGTCTTTCTTCGAAATCAAAAAATAAGGGGAATACCATCCCTTGTTCCTCTCCGCTACAGGCACCAGTTCTATGGCGCCTTTCTCCAGCAGGGCTTGAATTTTCTGCGCAAGGAGCGGATCCGGACTCTGCAAAGAGGGGTTCCCCGGTGGATTGTAGCGAGGCCTGTGCCGAAAGGGAAGACAGTAGCCGTGGGTTAAGATCTCCAGAACCCACACATCTGAAGTAATGGCTTGCAACTCTACAAGATGCTGCGCCAGCCTTCCCCCAACCGGCGAACCATGGGACATGGCCGCAAAGAGGCAACTGTCCGAGCGGCCTTGGCACCACGGGTACCCCGTCGTCCACCTCTGGTACCCCTGCACTGGCCTCTTTGACTGCCAGCTCCTCTCGCTTTACTGAAGGACGAGTAATAGCGAAAGGAACCACCCCTCCACTGCTGTCCCCTAGGACGAAAAGGCGGAGGTTGGTGAACTGCAGCGCCCAACGACTTCGCTGCAGCTTTTGACGTCTGCAACCTCTCAAGGCTCTCGTCAGCCTTGCTGCCAAAAAGGTGTTCACCGTCAAAGGGCATGTTGAGAAGCCGGGACTGCACATCAGGAGCAAACCCCGACTTCCGCAACCACGCAAACCTGCGTATCACGGTTCTCACCGCCATGGACCTACTGACGCATTCAGCTAAGTCCAAACCCGACTGAACGGACTCACACATGGCATCCTTACCATCCTGGACCATAGCAAGGAAACCATCCCGTTCGTCCCCTTCGGGAATATGTTCAGCCGCTAACGCAACACAGTTCCACAGAGTGTGTGTGAAACGAGACAAGGCACAAATGGAGTTGGCCGCCTGAAGCGCCATACCACCTGAAGAAAACACTTTCTTCGCCCAGCCATCAAAACGTTTGTCGTCCCTATCAGGAGGGATGGTAGGGTACGACGCCTGCTTTGCCGGGGCCGTGGCCGCCTGCACCACCAAACTCTCCGTAGTGGGGTGCCTGGTCAAGTAGCAGGGGTCGCTACTGGCTGGACGGTATTTTCGCGACAAGGACCTGCCCACCGCCGGGAGACTCTCCGGAGCAGTCCAAGCCGCCGCCACCCTTCTCTGTAAAGCCATATGGAACAGCAGTACCGGGTCAGTTGGGGGACCAACATCAAGGATGTCCGTTAGATCATCCTGCACAAACTCCCCTGGGGGAGCAGACCATCCCAAGCCATAAGGCGCCGGTACGAGGAATCGGCATGAGAGCCAGGCTCAGGCCTACAAAACTCCACCTCCGGAGAGGTGTCCAGTCCACTGCCATCATGCAGTGACTGCCTCAAATCGTCAAACTGACTATGGCCCGAGACAATTTCATCTGGAACCTGACTAGGAACTAGGCCATCAGAATCCTCATCCGCCTCTGAAATATATTCCAGGTGGCGAAAAGAAGGCACCCGAGAGTACTTGCTCTTAACCAGAGCCTTCCTAGGGGGTTCCCCCGTGCCACGGGGTACCTCCGACACGAAAGGCGTCGAGCGAATCGGCGCCGGCGTCGAGAGAACAGGCATCCGCGCCGAGAAAATCGGCGTCGACGTCAGATGCAGCGCCGCCAACATCGGCGGTGTCGACACAGCCCTCGAAGCCGGAGCCCCGAGCGTGTCCTTCGACGACTTACTCGGAGCCGGAGCCTTGAGAAAGCCTGTCGACACCCTCGACGCCTCAGACGTCGATGTCTTCCTCGAAGACCTCACAGGTGCACATGGTCTCGAACGCGTCAAGGACCGGGACCTGGAACGGGTACGTCGAGAACGAGTCTCCTTGTCCGAACGGGACCTCTCCCGTGACTCGTGCCGACCACTCTTGCGAGCGGTGTGTCTCGACCTCTCACGACCGACCCCACTCGGGTGCGCAGACGGCTTAGTACCCTGCGACTCGAGAATCGCCAGCATTTTCTTCCCGAAGGAAGCCCATTCCTCCGGCGTCGCACGGCTGGTGGGGTAAGCGACGTGCCGGGCAGAGTCCTCCGAAGAGGACCTGGAAGACGACCGTGTCGGCGCTTCCGAGAATGCCTCGAAGAGGCTGAGGAGTGGCGAGACCGACTCCTAGAAGGAGACCCACAAGACTTCCGACAATGACGCGGAGAGTCACCCCTCGAATCATCCGTCGAAAGCCCCGCAGACTTCGACTTCCGGGGCTTGGACACCCGACTTACCGACAACTTCTTCTTACGTTCGCGTAAGGCTTTGGACGTGAGCGACTGGCAGTCGATACAGTCATCCGTGCCGTGGGCCTCCCCGAGGCACCAGAGGCAGGCGTCGTGCGAGTCCGTCACCGACATCTTGGACCCACACTCCCCGCACTTCTTGAAGCCCAGACGCGGGGTCGAAGACTAAGTAAAAAACATCTTCACACGAAGGATTTTCACAAAAATGAACAGGTTCGAAGAACCGAGAAGAAGAGAACTCCAAAGAGTTGAGGCGTTAATCGAGATTCACGAAGCAACACGTTCGCGGAAAAAACGGAACTGAGGCTACGGGCGTCGTGCGTCCTACTTATCACATCGGATGACGTCGGAGGAGGTCCTCGACGACGGCGCATCGACGTCATCGACGCAGGACGCAGAAAAAAGTTTCCGAAGCAGCACAGCTGTGGTGATTACATGTCATAGATATGGAATACGTCGGAGGACCCAATCCCCTCGAAATTGAAATTATTAATTTGGTGGGCAATCCAAAACTAAATAAAATAGGAGTGCAATTAAGGAGGGAATCAACTAAGCAACACATCTCATAAGAGTGCAATCAAGCACGTTGCTTTCATCAGGATATGATATAAGTAATTTATAATGCACCTGAGAGAGAGACAGAGAGAGAGAGAGAGAGAGAGATTCATTCATTCATTCCGGTACCTGCTCAAGTTTGAGAGAAGCAGGGAGGTTGTCCCAGACGGGGGAACCAGCTGACGGGAGAGATCTACCCCCACTCTCTGCCTGGAGAAGGGTCTGACCTGCACAGAGTTGGCGGTGGATGAGCAGACGGCTCGAGAAGGAAAGTGCTTAGGAAGAGTTAGATGTGGAGTGGCCCCCGGCACCAGAAAGCCTTGTGGACAATGCAGAACGTCTTGAACTTGATCCTTGCAGCCACGGGGAGCCAGTGGGGAGATTTCAAGGCTGGATCCCTGGGCTTAATGCCAATGACGAGACTTGCAGTCCTGTTCTGGATTAGTTGCAGAGGGCGAAGGGTAGAGGCAGGCAGATTTAGAAAGAGGTTTTTGCAGTAGTCCAGAATAGAGGGCTCTGGAGACAGTGAGCTTCTGGGGGAAAGTGAGAAAAGGAAGAATACCTCTAAGGAGGTGCGGCTGGTAGTGGGACTCCTTAGAGACGTCCGTGATGGGAGGAAAGAAGGAGAGGGTGGAATTGAAAATGACACCAAGATTTTTTGCATTGCAGGAAGGTGCATGTAGAAGGTCCAAGGGGGACAGCCGGACTGAAAGAGGGAAAGCGGGAGCAGGGGTCCCAATGATAAGGATCTCAGTCTTACCGGCATTCAGGCAGAGATGGTTAGAGACACACCATTCCTGAATCGAGGATGTAATCAATGAACTAATACCACACGCCGCAATCAAAGCAACTCTCACGAGGGTGCAAACAAGGATCAAATTCCAATCAGCAATCAAGAAGCACATTTAATTGGTACTCAGTCAAGGAGCAAATTTCATGAGGACGTTACTGAGAAGCCGTTAACGTAAAGTTGCAGTCAATTTTTTATTTTTATTAGGCATTTAGTTTATTTATTCCTTTGCCAATTTCTTTCATCCAGTCCAAAGACAAGTCCAGTCTATCCGGTAAAAGTACAAATTACATAAAAACCAGATGGTATCCTGTTCACAACAAATTTGGAAATTTAAAAGTAATACAATAGTGCACACCAATAGAACCCAAGAAAGTAGACAGGGTCCATAGCCTAGTCTAGAAGAGAGGCACAAAAGTGTATATAGCGGGCTCCATAAGAAGCAGGTTGGTAAGTCAAACTTCTGATTCACTTATTCTTTTCAGTGCCATTTCCAGAAATTTCTGCAAGAGCCAAGCTAAGTTTGGGATTTGTCACACCATACAGAGCTTCCCACCAAGAGTCTGCATCCACCCCACATTCCCCTTTCATTCGCTCAAAAAGGATGAGCGTTCTCAGAGTTCTCAATTTTGGGCAGAAAAGAAGTAAATGTTTAAGTGTTTCCTGACCCGTTTTACAGAGGCGGCAGCAGGCATCCAAGTCCCCCTTTCCATATCTGCGAAGAGTTTCCCTCGTGCACAAGATATTTAACCGAAACCTAAGAAGTAGGTCTCTCTGCCCCACGCTAGGGAACTTCTTCAGGTAGGACAAATGCAGGTCCGGGGCAGCTGTTAAGAATCCAGAAAGTGTGTGCACTCTTGACTTTGATTTTTTAACTCAATTTTACTCCATTCATCTCCCTTCAAGATCTTTTTTTACCAACAAAGGGTTTTTACACAGCATTTCTGTGGTCATCCCCAGGTTCGCTAGAATAGTTTGGCATGGATTCTCCCATACAGCCAAAACTAGGTCTTTTCTTCTGGGTTGTTTCACCACCAGTACTCTAAATTGGGGTGGATAAGTTGGTAATTTCATCTTTCTAAATAGAAGCGAGTTCCAAACCACTCGTACATAGAGTGATAGGAGACCCACTTCATGCCCAATTCCAGCCTTAGGAATACACACAGGAAGTCTCAAGACCTTTTTTCCACAAGAGACCTTCTAGGACCTACCAGATTTCCCAAGGGAGAACTAGACAGACCTCAGCTGCATAAGCCAGCGCCAGAGCAACCTTCTGGTTGTAGAATCTGATGATTGGGACAAGCGAGAACTTACAATACGTGTGCCCAATCACCATTGCTTGCGCTGTAAGAGTTTTTACTTTTATCCTTAAATGATCTACCCGTAAGGCATCACAAGAGCTGGCACTTATTATAGCTCCGGGGTATTTTACACTATCGGTGGGTCTCATCTGATTTTCGTTCAGCCTCCAACTCTGTTTTTCTTTTCCTCCTTTTTCGGTTTTCCAAAATCATGATCTCCGATTCTTTTGCATTTATCTCTACAGCTCAGACACGGTCTGCAGCACACCAGCGCTGACGCATGCTCCTCATATGGAACTACAATATTGCTTATCCGTGATATGTATTATTCCTGTTTTGCTATGACTGCAATGTAAATCTATCCGACATCATGCCCTATTTTTGAATGCCCATCTCATGCATCTATTAACGCTACCTGCTGAGCGTGGACACCAACATTATAGGAGGCCCACCAATATCCGCAGAACACTACCAATTTAGTTGCAGCAACTATTGCTGAGTGGATTGTTGCCACCATTGCTGCATGCATTCATATTACTGCACATTTGACTCATACCTAACTGTTTAACTGTTAAGTGGAGTGCGCATAGCTCTGCTTATAGCATATGCTCACGCTCCTCTGTGCTAACGTTGTATCCTTACAGCACCCCATGCACCGCGCCAGAGCGCCCGCCCTAATGCAAACACACGCCTCGCGCTGCGTTGGTGTACGCTCAGACCATAGAGCCACCTAGCAACAGGTTTGGGCACCCGACACCCCAGAGTCTCAACTGCAAGCTACATAACCCTCTCTATCATCAGTCATCTCCTCCTACTACATAGTGCTTCAACTCACCTAGCTCTCACCGCCAGTGCCAATAACATCAGTCTCTGCAATACTACTTCTGGTCATCCAGCAGTCATGTCCATCGACAATACATTTTGTTCTAAAGGTGCATTTATCTTCCTCTATACAGGCCTGGCCCGGCTACATTGCCCCAGACATCATCCCCTGCCCTGCCCCACACCATTCCTTCCCAACCTCACTACATCCCTACATCCAAACCCTGCCGCTACTAGGCAGAACACGATGCACGCGCCTCTCCTCTAGAACTAGACACAATATTACCCAAACAAGACCCATCCCTGCACCTAAAAGAAACATACTCTCAGCTGTCACCCATCAACAACACCCCCATATCAAAAATCAGCACACCTCTCCGTGTCCCAACTCCACTACTATGCCTAAACCACATGTTTATTTATTTATTTTATTTATTACATTTGTTACTCGCCCAGACCCTAAGGTATCAAGGCGAAAAGTACAGGCGAGATATTGCATTATTATACATTGTTACAGTTACAGTCATATAAACACATTTAATGCTATGTTACAGTTACAGTATAGTCAACTTTCTTGTATTATCTTCCAGTTGGTTCACGTAGTGAGTCACAATTCTTTTAAGAAACTAGATGAAAGTCTAAAAGAGACCGCTGGACAATCATGTGGACCATAGGGGGTACATTGGTATTTCGGTTCAGTTAAAGGGCAGAGAGTCCGTGCATCTTGATGCCCGAGTGGAATGGGACTAACTGAGGTTAATATTTGTTGAATAACCAGATTTTCACTGCTTTTTTTAAACCTAGTAGGGTGTCCTCATTTTTAATACCGATAGGTAATGCATTCCAATGCGATGGGGCTAGGACTTTGAAGCTACTCCCACCTGCTCTCCTGTATTTGTTTTGGGGTACTTCCAGGAGGCCCAATTTATTTGATCTAAGTGTTCTGCAGGCCTTTTTTTTCTTGATGGCGTTGTTGAGGTAGCTAGGTGCTTTGTTTGTGATGCATTTATGGACAACACTAAGTGTTTTGAAGATGATTCTGGCTTCAATTGGCAGCCAATGCTTTTCTCTCCTAATACTGGATGTGTGTTCAGATTTCTTGATGCCTAAAGCCGCTCTAAGGGCTTTGTTTTGAAGTAATTGGATCTTATTGATATTAGTCTTGGGTGTTCCTAAAAAGAGGATGTTGCAATAGTCAAGTTTCGTTAAGATCAGCGCTCTGGCCAAAGTAATACAATTAGTGGGAGTAAGAAATTGGCAGCTGAGTGCAATTAGTTTAGCTGTGGAGGAGGAGAGGGCTGATATTTGTTTGTGCATGGTGAGGTTAGCATCTATATATACTCCAAGAGTTTTGACTTGCTTGAGTACTGGGATCTGTGTACCGTCAATGTTGATATGTGAGTAGTCAGGTGGAGGGTGCTTATTCTTCTTTGAGAGCCCACAATGCGAACCTCTGTTTTCTCGTCATTGAGGCAAAGGCTGTTTAGGGCCATCCAATTTTGAATGATGGCGTATACTCCGTTGATGGTGAGTGTGTCTTGGGTGTAGTCACCTGTAACGGGGATAAGGATCTGTGCGTCATCTGCAAAGTTAGTGTAGATGACACCCATGTCATCAAGGGCCGAGAATAGGAGTTTGGTATATGCATTGTAGAGAGTGGGGGAGAGGCAGGATCTCTGGGGGACTCCTATGGGGACTACTATCGGGTCAGCTGAATAGTTTACGATGGTAACCCTGGATGTATGGTCCGATAAGAAGGATTTGATCCCAAGAGTGGCATTGTTTGAGAAGTTAAAGTCTTTTTTTAGTGCGTCACATACTTTTTCATGGTCTACCAGGTCGAATGCTGCTGATAGGTCCAATAGCAATAGGGTGGCTAGTTTGCCTGAGTCTCTGATAGTGTCCAATTGGATTTTCAGGTCCAAGAGGGCCGTCTCAGTACTGTGGTTGGGCCTAAAGCCAGATTGTCTATGTCCTAGTACGTTGTTTTGTTCAAGGTGGGTTTGAATTTGGTTGTGGGCAATTTTGTCAATTTTAAATAAGAAGGGGACCGTCGTTATGGGTTGGTAATTTCGTGGGTGCTAGTGGATCTAGTGTTTATTTTTTTTTTTAGTAGTGGGGTGACCCAAGCCGCTTTAATACTGACTGGGACTAGATTGGAGTTGAACGAGGCATTCACAATACACCATTCTTTACTTGGTTGGACAGGGTTGATGATAGGGATCGGATTCTCTAACTCCTTAAGTATGGTGAATAGTTCTTTAGAATCCGATGATGTATTTCTAATTCTTGTATTGAAGGCATTTGCTTTATGGGCAATGATGGCTGTTTTGTACATTTTATTGGCAGCGTTGAAGGCTTCCATGGCTTTTAGAGTGTGGGTTTTATTTAACCGGTGTGACACAGGAGAACCCCGACATCAGCTCCCAGTGGACCATCACCAGTAATGAGACCCCACAAAGTTCACCCAGCATGACAGCGACCCTCCGTAAGGCCAATTTAAATCAGACCTCGAGCCCACCCAAAACCAGCCAACCTTTATCGGGAGCCCTACTAAATGTCAGGTCCCTTGGGGCCCATGCCATCGATATACACAATAGCATACTAGAATTCAAACTTGACTCTTAGTGCTCACCGAAACATGGCTACATACAGCCTCAGGCACAAAGATCACACTAGCCGTCCCCTCCGAGTATACCCTCCTAAGAGCAGAAAGCCTAGATGGCATAGGTGGTGGGGTGGCAATCATCTACAAAACCTCACTACAATTTAGGGAATGTAAAATGGAATCGCTTACAGGCTACAAACTCCTCTCTCTCTCAAGTTAGCCATCAGCCCTAAAGTAACAATTAACTTCCTAATAATATACAGAGCGCCGAGTGCCTCAAATAATCCAGACATATACCTACATCTCTTAATTACACCCTTTCTCAAACCCAAAACCAAGTAAATCCTCCTAGGAGACCTTAACCTAGGCTGCAGTGACCCCATGGACAGCAAAGCAACAGCCTGCCACAATGCATTCCAAGAGATGCAATTCACTCAAATTTTGAATGCCCCCACCCACTCCAAAAGGCAGAATCCTTGATTGGATACTCACTTTCAATACCGCAGTAACCGTAGTAGACATCCTCAAGATGCAATGGACAGACCACTGCCTAATCAAATTTAACAAACCTGGATACTGACCCAATAGCTAAAACATGCAGCCCAAAACCTATATAGGTCAGGAACCCACGCAAACTCACCCCTAAGAACCTAAATCCATTACTCTATGACCTGATAAATGCCAAACCGCTAAACAGTATTAACACAGCTAGCATCTCGGATCATTACCATCAATGCCTGAAAACCGCTATAGAAGAAGTAGCCCCTCTCAAAACGAAGCTGCCTGAGCCCAAACGTAGTTCCCCCTGGTTCAATGATTAACTCATAGAACTCAGAAGGAATAAAAGAGCCTTAGAACACTTATCCTGAAAAAAATCACTCCCCTGAAGTCCAAATCAAACTCCAACAACTATCCAAAGCCTATAAATTTAGTGTACTTTCCCACAAAGCTGAATCGTTTAACAAACGCATCTCCAACGTGGCTTCTAATACCAAAGAACTATTCACTATTATCAGAGAACTAGAATCCCCTATCTTACCCTCCTGCACCATCAATACTAGCAAAGCCTGGTGCACTACTGTTCAGGATGCTCTGTCCTCTAAAGTGAATACACTCCAAAGCAAAATAGCCTCGCAAAAAAAGCTCCTAGAACTCACAGCCAACCCACCTCACACTTTAAGTACAACTACAAGGTCTGATGTACCCAAATTCCACTTCGCTCAAGTTACCAAAGACCAGGTCTTTAAAACAATACCATCTCTTAAGCCATCAAACTGCAAAGGCGACAGCTTCCCTGCTAAAACAGTCAAAGACTGCGCCTCCACACTCGCACCCATAATTACCAAATTTGTTAATGTGTCATTTAATTCTAGTGAAATACCAGCATCAAAAGTAGCATGGGTCACACCCCTTCTTAAAAAACCCTCCTTAGACCCAGCAATCCCTATGAATTACAAGCCCATTACAACAGTGCCATTTCTCCTTAAAATCATTGACAAAATAGCATACACCCAAGTACAAACCCACCTAGAACAGAACTACTTGCTAGGAGATAGACATTCAGGTTTCCATCCCAGACAGTACTGAGACTGCCCTTCTAGACCTAAAAAACCAGATGGACTCCATCAGGGATTCAGGTAAACTGTGCATTTTACTACTTCTAGAACTCTCTGCGGCCTTTGATTTAATCGACCATGACAAACTATGCCAAACCTTAACCACTAATTTTTGCTTCTCCAAGAAACCCACTATGTGGATAAAATCCTTCCTCTCCGACCACACCTCAAGAGTCACCCTAGGTGATGAAGCAGCTGATCACATCCCAGTACCCTTGGGAGTATTGCAAGGATCCTGTCTCTCCCCTACGCTTTACAATTCCTACACAAAACTACTCTTCGCGGCACTAGATGCTATGGGAGTAATTTATACGAACTTCACCGATGACACAAATACTTATATCTATTACAGGTAACCTCGAACAGGACACGGCATGCATTAACAAAATCTACTCCCTCATCCAAAACTGGATGTCTAAAAACAGTCTCTGTCTCAATGGAGAAAAAAAACTGAGATCCTCATAGTCGTCTCCCCAGCCAAACTCCGCAAACTCCACCCCGACTACACATCCTTAGTGATAGATGGTACCCCTATTTCTATATTCCACAAAGTCAAAACTCTAGGAGTTAACCTTGCCACTAGTCTCACCAGGAGTAAGCATATTAGTGCACTTGCCTCCTCCACATCATATACAGCCAAATTCATCACACTAAGCAGGCCTTTCCTCTCCGGCGAAAACTGCCTCACACTTGCCAGAGCCCTTATCCTAACAAAGATGGACTACTGCAACATTCTACTGTTAGGCACCTCCAAAAAGAACTTAAACTGCAACTCCTCCAAAACAAAGCCCTTAGAGCAGCTCGGGGCATTAACAGAAGAGAGCACATATCTCAACACAGAAGAGAGCACATATCTCAACACAGAAGAGATGCCCACTGGCTTCCAGTGCAAGCTAGAATTCTCCACAAAACTCTTATCACCCATAAATGCATCTCTGACAACGCCCCCATCTATCTCAGCCAAAGTATTTCTCGCAAGACTACGGCCAGAACCTGTAAGATATCGAGCTTTCGCTGGAGACCGATTGGCGTAAGATCTAGCAAAACTAAATTGTCAGCGTAGTTTAGCCAGCCCACCTCTGTCTTTTATGCTCAGGGAACAGGACCGGCTCTGATTTAAAGTTTCTTTCAGGTCTTCTATGAAGAATTTGAATAGTGCACGCGCCATCTGGCAGCCCTGTTTCAAGCCTTTGAAAGTGGATATCGATTTTGTCAACAATCCAGCTTGATCGATTCTGACTTGCATGGAAGTGCCGGTATATAGATCTTTTATTGCCGCAAGCAGGGTGTTTGGGCAACCTCTGCTTTCCAATTTTGATCACCGAGTCTCTCGATTTATACTGTCAAAGGCGTATTCCAAATCGACACATGCTAGATATATTTCGGTAGATCCCGATTGCTCTCATCTTTAGCAGATTTATTAGTAGGAGGTTCAGGCTGCATCCAACTTCCTTGACGAATCCCATCTGTCGACAATCGTAGCAGCCCACTTCAGTGGTCCACTCATTTAGATGGTTGAGCAGGAGGGAGGCAAAGAGTTTCCCCAGAACGTCTAATAGCACAATTGGCTGGTAGTTCTTGGGGTCATTTCTATCTCCCTTTTTCAAGATTGTCACCACTATAGCAGTTTTCCAAGACAGTGGGATCTGGCCTCTCTACAAAATTCTCCTAAACAGCAACTCACAGAAATCAGCCCAGTCCTCGGGGCAGATATCAAGTTGGTCAGACCGTCAGGGCCAGGAGTGTGGCATCTGCTCACCTTAATTTGGGTTAGAATTTCTTCCCTATCAAATGCGATGATCCATCCATGCCTTTTAGTAGTCAGTGAGAAATCTTTGTGTTGGCGGTATGGAGCAAACAGCTTCCTGAAGTAAGTCACCCAGGTGTTTTCTGGTATTGGGTTTGACTGCAAGGCATGAGTAGGTGCACCTTCTTCATTGATAATTTGCCATAAAGTTCTAGGAGTTTTCTTATTTAGGGCCCTCAGCATTTTTTCTGCGTTATTCTGATGCATTTGAATTTTGTGCAAAATTAACCAATTTTTATAATTGTTTCCTCTTATTGATCAACTCGTATCTTTTCAGAACTGGACATTCCCTGAGATTCCTCAGGTCCCACTGTAGTTGTCACTTCTGCGCAGCCACCTCCTTATAAGAGTGTGCTAGTTTAAAAAGTGGTCTGGAGTTCTTAACAGATTATTCTCTAAATGATACTAGGATAGAATCGTATTGTACCTCTAGTTTGTTGCTCGTCTACCACAGCTTAAGGTGTCCGTTTAGTTGTGGAATCTCCTCAGGTTTCAGTCTTCGTCTAATTCGGCCCCCTTTCACCTCCACCTTTTGAGTCCAGCTTGTTTTTTCTTGCTGTTTCCAGTCATTATCGTTAACATGATCAGATCATGATCACTGTGAATGGTGGGAGAGACATTAAGTTGCTGTATGTGAGAGCACATATTACTCGAAACAAAGAAGTAATTAAGTGTTGCTCTGACGAGGCAGTTTTTCCCAGTCGGGGCCCCCGGGATATCACCCTGAGTTTGGCCAATCAGCATTATAGACCTTATGATATGATATATATGATATGATATGGCATTTGTAACGCACCTCTATACAAGTGTTTCAAGGCACCACGTTCCATTGTTTGAAGCCAATCATTCGTTCTTTTTGTTTTGCAATTTTTTCACTCACTTTCACATCTTACTTCTAGGCTGCTCTATTTTAAGTAGTCTATATTCCACACAGAAGATCACGGCTGGCTTTGCGTTTGATTGGTACACCAGCTCTATCCAAGTCATCAATGAAGAAATTGGAATCTGCTACGACTGGATGACAGTATAAATTGAAGTTTCATGCGTCTCGGCGTATTAGTCTCAATATCAACAAAGGATAGGACCAAGATCTGGATGTGAGAATTTGGATTGAAGAATTCAATGACTTCCAGATTTGTTTATTTTCTTATGGTTAGTAGACCAGCCGACAGCCTGCCGTGGGTTCCTTTCAATGCTTCATTTTGATGAACTGAGAACCCCCCTAACATAGGGAGGTCCGATAACCAAGTCTCTTGTAAACACAGTATATCAAGACTGGCAGTCGCAGGGTCCAGTTTTTAAAAGAGGAGGGCGAAGCCTCTGGTATTCCATGAGCCAATCCTCCAGGTTCCAATAGGTCACCGGATTTGGCTCTATATCTGAGGCTTCAAAACCAGGGCACATGCAACCCAGTTAAATGATAGCGCAACTTTTTTTGACTGTCAGTGAGACATCTTTTCTGATCGTTATTTGTAGGTGATTTAGATCAGAGGGTCGAGCTGCTTTTGGTCTGTTCACCTTACTTATAAAAGATGATTCTTCAAGATCTTCTAAGTTTGCAGAGGCGTATCTGTCCGGGCTAGGTCTTCTATTCCACGAAACCCTGGTCTTCGTCGACTCCAGCTCATGTCTTTTTTCCAAGGGGCTACCACCCTTGAATCTTTGATCTGAAGCATTCTCGGGGTCCCGCAACTCGAAACCCAGGGAACACAGTTCATCTCTGCAATCCAGAAGTAATGTGATCAGAAGGTTTAATTTCATATAAAGCCGCACTCGATCTGTTTCCTTTCTGTTTATAAAGCCAAAGATCTTCAGTATCGATAACCCTGAGTTTCGGGACATGGTGGACCAAACACAGTGTTAAATATTTTAAAATGAGTCAATCATTCGTTTTTAGAATTCTTTCCAGCTCAATCGTGTGACCCAAGGAATTCAACACACTTCTGTTTTTTGTTGTGAGGCAGTGTTTTTCAAGTCCTTTGATGTTTCATAAGCACCCCTGGGGTTTCCATCTTGATTCTTTCATTTTGTTGTCGCATTGATGGACTCTAGCCTTGAGTTTTCAATCAACGTCTGCATTATCTCAACTGGGGGCTTGACGGTGGCAAGTGCTGCACCGCTGACCCTGGCTTTCCTTTCCTCCAGGGTCTGAAAAGCACTAGGTAATCTCAGTGGCGTTATCTCCACTGGTCTATTGTTGGTTCGTTCGACAGATTTCTGGGAATTCTCTTTATCTTCATTGAGTGCTGCAACATTTACAGACGTCACGTTTGTATGAATGACCTCATCTGTAATTTCATAAGTTGATAGTTGCACTAACTGATCTTCCACTGGGTCCAAATCAGTTGATATTCCTGCACTGCTGCTTATGACGGTGATGTCATTTGCCGGGACATCGCAGGCTTTTTTGTTTAAACGGAACCTATCATTGGGTTTGCTCTGCCAGGGAAGTGCAGTGGCCAAGACAGATTTAAAACGTTTTTAAAAATTTGTGAACCACAAGCTTTCCCGTTTTCATTGTTGCATATTTCTTTATCCAGTCTTTCTTTTTGTGTATCACCGTAGCAGAGGAAGGGGTTACTCTGCTTTGATCAAAGATTGGGAACATGTTTGGCTTTTCAACTGGCTGGGAGACTGCGTGAGACCCAGAAACTTGCATCGGGCCCAACAAAGCTCCCCCTTCATCAATAAATTCCTCTGCTCTTCTCTCGTTTTCTGGTAGATTTGTTATTGACAAGCAATCCTCTCCCAAAGAATCTAAGATTGACTGTTCTGTAGATGTTACATGTTTCTCTCAAGCTCTGATTGTAAACAAACTGGTACAATATTCTTGTCACGCTCCTCCTCCTCCTCCTGCTCCTCCTCCTCTTCCTCCTCCTCACCTGTGGACACGTTGTCAGAGGATCCTTAAATAGATAACTCTCTTCTCGCTCTCCAGGCAGAGTCGAGCTTTCTTTTGTGGATCTTAGGATGAGCTCGTCTGGAAGCCACCTTGCCTAAATAGCAATTAGCCCGGCAGTGGGACCCCCAGTGAGCCGACCCCACAATCAGGGACTAGCCTTGCTGAAAAACCCTGAATGGGATGGATTGTCCTGTTGATGTAGAAGACATGGACTCCAGACGACTCCAAGTACGGACAGATGGGTTGTGCAGGTAAACTGAGAAAACAACATCTCCCAACATGCACTGGGTGAGTGAGGGTAGTGAGATTCTGGCTCCGAGATACAACAGCCAGGTGGTTGGTAGCTATATGGATCTGTGAGGTAAGCAATGCAATTAGCTAAAGTTAACAGGAACTCTCTCCCAGAAAGCAGTTTACCCAAGGCAATCCAGGTAGGGCAAACGAGCCGATCCGAAGGAAGAGTCTGATGGAAGGAGTTACGCCAGACCGCGGTTCCACAGTGGTCACTGGAGCACAGCGTGCACAATGAGCGCTCCCTAAGGAACGCAGAGGGTGGGAAATGCTCCACACACAGCGGGAAACACAAACAAGAAGGGAGGCGGGACAGGGAAGGGTAACAAAGGAGAGGGATGAAGGGACGCAGCAGAAGGCAGGACGGTACACTCGAATAGCATGTTAACCCAAAAGAAACGCAGGGTTGCAACGCAACGAGCGAACCTTCCAGCACATATTTAAACGCATCAAGCTCAAGGCAGAAACACTAGACCGCTGCATGCACTTCCGCCTAAACAGAAATGGATCAATGCTTCCTCCATTGATTCCACAATTTCCAGGGACGGTGGATCATTACAGTTTCTTTGTCAAGGGTATTGGCCCTCCTTCGGGTATTCCTGGAAGCAGTCTCTCTATAGGGGTTACTGTCATGCCTGCGCCATGGGCGCATCCATTTACGCTCAATTTGGACTATATATTTATCATTTACTTACAACAGACTCTTGGATCCATCTATATTTACTTTGGGAACTTTATTTCCCATTTGCGAGACTTTGGTGCTTTATTATTATTTCCAACAAACTACGCATACCATAATGCACCTGGCTACAAGCATCGATTCCTGGCTGTTCCTATTGGTTATCAAAGGAACTACACCCCCCAGAAGCCCTAGAGACTTGCCCTGCTTCCACCAGCCCAGGAACAGAAAGGGAGGTGGCCGATTGCCTGCAGGTGTGCTTAGCCAGGTGCAACCAATTAGCCTGCCTCTGTGCTGGGCTAGGCAGTATAAAGGCTGCTGCCTGCAGTGGCTCAGCCTCTTGCATATGAGAGTCCTTCCTCCACCTTTTGCGTCTTCCTACGGATCTTGTATGCTGTTTACCTTCACTCCTGCTGGGACCCTGCCTTGTTGCTTGCTCCACCCTGCTGCCTCCAGCCATAGCCTTCCAGGCTCCCTGCCTCACAGCCCTGCTCCTCTGGGCTCTCCACACTGCAGCTGATCACGCTCTGCTGCCTTCCAGCCTCCGCCCTTGCCCTGCCGGGCTCTCCACATTGCAGCCGATCACGCTCTGCTGCCTTACAGCCTCCGCCCTTGCCCTGCCGGGCTCTCCACATTGCAGCCGATCACGCTCTGCTTCCTTACAGCCTCCGCCCTTGCCCTGCCGGGCTCTCCACATTGCAGCCGATCACGCTCTGCTGCCTTCCAGCCTCCGCCCTTGCCCTGCCGGGCTCTCCACATTGCAGCCGATCACGCTCTGCTGCCTTCCAGCCGATCACGCTCTGCTGCCTTCCAGCCTCAGCCCTTGTCCTCTGGGCTCCCTGCTCTGCAGCCTGCCTCACTCCGGCTGCCTCCAGCCCTTGTCTTCTGGGCTCCCTGCTCTGCAGCCTGCCTCACTCCGGCTGCCTTAGCCCTTGTCCTCTGGGCTCCCTGCTCTGCAGCCTACCTCACTCTGGCTACCTACAGCCCTTGTCCTCTGGGCCTTCCTACTTTGCAGCTTATCACGCTCCGCTGCCTACTACCTACCTTTTCCGCTGGGTTCTCGGCCTAGCAGCCCTCTACAGTCCTCTGCTACCTTCTACGTTCAGCGGCCCTGTCCCTCAGGGTTCACTCCTTACTGCCTGGCCCTTTTTGGGATCCTTGCCGTGCAGTCTGCTTTACTCTGCTGCCCTAAGCCCTTTTCCTCTGGGCTTTCTACCTTACAGTCCCACTCCTGTGGGCTTACTCATTGCTTTCCTGCTCCTCTGAGCTCTCAACCTTGTTCCTTACTGTTCTCTGCTATCCTATCCTGTTACACGACTTTCCCTTCATTTCCTTCTGCTAGTTTGCTATCACCTCCTTCCCTGGATTTGTCTGTAGTATCTTCTCTTGTACTGTTTGTAGACCCTTTTGTACAGAGCTTGACTCTTGGTTCCCATCAGTCAACCTCTGCCCCTTCCCTTGTCTCGTTTCTACATTACAGACACCCAGAGCTGCTGTTCCAAGTCATGAGCAAACAGCGTGGGCCTCCGTTATAGCAAACTGTGCAGAAGGCAAGAGTATTTCCAAGGTTCGTGGAATACTCTTTTCCTATATCTGCATAAACCCCAAGAGGGTATTCATTCTGTATCTTTTCCCTTGCTACTCTTGCCTACTCTTCGTTCTCTTTCCTTGCCGCTGTGTGTGTTCTTGTCTGTCCACTTTATTTGGCACAACCACCCAAACCCTTTCTGGGTGTCCTGTGCCACTCTTAATAGAGGGCCATCCCTGACAGTTACAAAGACCATCTCGAGGTGACATTGAGGCCTAAACTCCTTGAGAGGCACATTTCCAAGAGTATCCACCTGGCTTGTAGATGGATTTTGAGCCACGGTTGGAGTCAATGCTGCATGGGCGTTGGGGTTCTGGGTTATCTTTTCCTTGCTAGATTCCGGACAATGTAAACATTGCACAATATCTCAAACGCCTTCTAAAAAGATAATCTCCGTCCGGGCTTCTTGGGTTAGGTTAATCAATGTCTTTAGAATCACACCTTCCAGCTCTTTTTCTCTGGAGCTTTTTTCCTTAATGGCAGTTATGAAAGCCTCCACCACATGTGTAATCTTAGTGCACATTAATGCCATCAAAGTATTCAAGTCCTTAGAATTGTCATTCAGGTTCCCGTAGAGCTTCAGTTCTGGGCTCAGCACGATAGTAACAGATGAAAGAATAGATGATTGCAGCCGAGTCAGCCAGTCAGGACCCCTGGCCCCCTCTGATGTTTTAGCAGATAAAGTTTGGGGTTTGGTTAATAGGATATTCCAAGACGCTCTTTGGTGGGAGGGGAGCCTGGTTTCAAGGACACTTGAGGCGTCCGACAACGAGTCGGACTCAGTCTTCAATGGACTTATTCCATCTAATAGCAAGGTTGCCCCGGCCAGACACTCTTTTAAGCTCCTCTTGATTTGGCGATCCCTTTGAAGGGCCAGGCATGGAATGGGTAGCTGGTATTTCTCACAGAAGAATCAAAGATTCTTCTGAGTGGAACGCACTTCTTCTCTGTTTGGCTGGCATCCGGGAGTCAGCAGAGCTGTCTTCTGTGAGATCTCTCAAGGTACACATCTCTAGGCGTCCATGGGCCTTGCTGACTGAACAAGGGATCAGACTTGGGGTGTCTTGTGGGGGACTTACTACAAGTGTTGAAGGGGCTTCCACACCCATACAAACTTCACTAATCAAATCAGGGGAGGCACCGTCATTCGGGTTTAGTTTAGTTTTTTATTTATATAGCACATCCAAACCCTGGGGTAACTAGGGCATTAGACTTGAGGAGCAACATAGGTTACAGAAGGTTGCACATACGAAATACATAAAAGGATAATACAGTAGGTAGCTGTTACGCTCACCTGGTCGCTGCAGGGACATTTGGGCATGGTTGCAGCCCTCCCTGGAACTGGCTCCCCTGGGTCAGGCTTCTTCCCCTGCTACTGTGTTGTGGGCTGCGCTGGTTGTTGGTACTGTCCCTGCGAGAATATGAGAGACTATAAGAATGCTGTGATAGGACTGTGGTTTCCCCTTGAACCCTTCTTCCCAGAATGTGGTGAGCATGCACCTACCCATATAGGCTCACCTGTTTATTTATGATGGTGAGCTCTCCGTCCTGCTTCTCACTGCAGGGGTGCCTTAGATAGACCTAGTTTCTTCACTGGTCTATGTGCGTGGCAGCCCAGACCGGCTGTGGCTGAGCCACTTCAAAGGTAAGTGTTCTTCAACAATGATTGTTTGTATTCTTTTGTAATGTCTGTTTTCTGTGATAATTGTCCATATCCCTTGTAATGTCTTTCCTTCTCCTCAATAGGTGATGAGAGGCCCAGCAGAATTCCGGTGCTGGGAGCGAGCCTCAATCGAGGCCTGAGGAGTTTTACGAGGTCCCATTAGGTGATAAGTTAAGTTTGGTTCAAAGGTTAAGCGCGAAGATTGTGTTGCGCATGACCTTAGCGTAAAGTCTTTATGTTGTTTCTTACCTTGTTTGTCCTTTTCTCTTGCAGGAATGATCTGGCGAAGTCAGACAGGACTGCTGCTATCCGAAGATCTGCTTGCGGGTGATGGATGCCTGATCCGCAAGGATGCTGGCTGAAGATGGGCCTTCCCGAGTGAGTGTTGGAAACCGGGATCAGGTAAGGATGTGCTCCGACTGCGCTGGCTGCTGGAATCAGGTAAGGATGCGCTCAGACTACGGTTGCTGCTGAAATCAGGTAAGATGCGCTTCAGGTGATGGTATTGCTGGAATCAGGTAAAATGCGCTGCAGGGAGCATTACGCTGCTATAAGCAGAATAACGCGAAGCGCTTGCATGCAGGCGGGGCAAGCTTAAATAGCCTGGTCCCAGCCCCGACTCTTTGCTCTGCCTTGTGGCCCCACTCTGCCACTGCCAGAAGCGGCTGCACGTGCAGCCCAATGTATTCCCACGCCCGACCTGGATGCACGTGGAGGCCCTGCAGAGGAGGAAATGGCATGTGCACCAGAATAAAAGTGTCCAGAGCACACTTTCTCATGAGCCTGGCACCAAAGGCGCCAGGACTGGGTCCAACTGGACCCTTTATGTGATGGAGCTTGTGATCCTTGCTCTGTGCCCATGACAGTAGCATGAGGACCGGTTACAGATTGCAGTACATGCATGTAAGTATTGTATTCCTACTGAGATGTGAGCCATGTTTTCACCTCTTTGGCCCTGATCATCATGGGAAGTGTGTTCCAGCATTTCCCTGCTAGCACAGGGAAACTGGATGCCCCTGCTTTTTTCAGATTGAATTTGGGAATGTTCAGTTGGTGTATCCAAAAGGATCTGGTGGGTCTGGATGAGCTGTGTCTGGAGAATTTGTCCAATAGGTAACATGGGGCAGTCAGTGAGAGGCATTTGTGTGTGATGACAAGCAATCTTAGTTTGATTCTATCATGGATAGGGAGCCAGTGAACTTCCTTACTGAAGGTAGAGATGTGGGCCTTGTGAGGAAGGTTAAGGGCACATGTAAGGGCATTGTTCTGCAAGACCTGAAGTCTGTTTAGGTTGCGATTCGTGGAGCCCAGGAAGAGAGTATTGCAGTAGTCTAATCTGGACAGTATCAATGCTCTACAGTGTGAGGCAGCTAGTGGTTGAAGGAAATGGCCTACATGCATTAATGTGTTTATTAGTATAGACCGTGGATGAGATAGTGGCGTTTATTCGTTTTTTTGAGCGGTAGTGTGGAATCAAGATACACGCCCAGTGTTTTGACTTCTTTTGAGACTTTTATGATATTGCCATCAATGGTAAATGATTGGTACCTAGGGTCGAGTTTGTTAAAACGTGCATGTGATCCTACGATGAGCAATTCCGTCTTGTCGTCGTTCAAGCAGAGGCTGTGGGTGGCCATCCTTGCTTGAATTTTAAGTTAGATTTCATTAAGTTTTGCAGCATCTTTCGCATAGCTCCCAGTGAGTGTGATGAGGACCTGGGTGTCGTCCATGTAATTGGTATATGTGACACCCAGTTCATCGAGTCGGTCAAAGAGGAGCTTGGTAAAGATGTCATAAAGCGTGGGGGAAATACAGGATCCTTGGGGTACTCCACATTGGATTGGGACAGGGTCAGCTGCAGGTGCGAAGACCCTAGTCGACCTATCGGACAAGAAGGATTGGTGGCATTCTGTGAGAATGCGGAAGCCTCGGAAAGGTGTTGGGTGAGAATTTGGTGGTCAACTAAGTCAAAAGCTGCGGATAGATCCAACAGTAGCAAGATGGCAAAGTTGCCCATTTTACAGAGTGGCACAGCTCAATATTAATGGAGCTTCCTCACCCCTACATAATTCAGGCACAGGGCCAGTAAGGGTTGTCTGATCCGTGCCATCCTCAAGCGTCGTGGATCCCCAGTCTCCCATTCGTTGAGGAGTTTGCTGAAAATCCGGATCCAGCTCTGGGTTTGAGAGGTCATCATAACTGGTCGGTCCCCCCCGACCGTCCCCAAATATAAAGCAGGGGTAAATTCACACTCGGGAACTTCTTCGGGGAGAGCATTGGAAGGGCCAGTAAGGGGGCATGGGTTGAAAGCTCCACGGAGTGTAGGAGGGCTTTGTCCGGTAAATTCCCCATCCCTCACACACACCACCAGTGTCATTCTTCTCCCCAACGCGGGAGTGAAAGTTGATTTTGTAGTGGGATCACCTCCTGGGCGTTTGAAATGTCCTTTCAAGGGTCCCGAATCCGCCACAGATTTAGATTTTTTTTTAATAGTCGGGGTCAGGTCGAGATCATTTGAACAGCTCCTGGGGTTGCCCATCAGGATGCCTGATAGGAGTACAGAGTTCAGCAAGGTTTTATTTGGGGGGAGGCAAGTACGAGGTAAAGATTTCCTCCCCCACAACTGCCGGCACAAAGCTCGATCTCGCGGCCACCCCCTGGTATACACCCACTTCCCCTCCTGAAGTTACAGGAGCAGTAGCCAAAACGCTTGAATGGATTGAGCGATTGGGGCGTAGAGAAGGGTCACTCATTTCACGCGACCCCTTAAAGGCCGAAACTAGCGGCTGGATGTTCCTTTTAGGCGTGGACGGCACCACCTTCCGGTCACGGGTGGAAGAATCAGCCACAGCCTCTAAGTCCCTTTTTCAGCAACCATGCTCGTAAACTCTGCAATGCTCTGCGTAGGGGTGACCCTTTTGAGTGTTTTTTTCCAGCAGCTCCTCCCTCAGATGGCAATGGAGGACAGACTGCATGCCAGAAACAGCAGGAATTTGCAGGCACACTCCGCAAACACGGCAGTTGCAGTTAATGGAAAAGCTATCACAAAAGGAGGGGTCCAGGGGCAAACATCATAAGGGTTCAATCAAAGATCAAATCAGTGAATCACTTAAGCAGCACACATGCAGCACATTTCAAGAGGATGCATGCAAGGAGCACATCACGCAAGGAAACAGTCAAACAAATATCATTAAATTGCAGATAATTAAAGGAATCAAAGATCAGCTATCCAGAGGATGCATGGGGCGCGTCACCTAGCAGCATACAGCGAACACATTTCATAAACCAGCAAGGAAGGAGTTAATATCATAGGAGTATGATCACATAAGCAAGTTTCACATGAGCAAAGTCTAAGGCCACATATCACAAGGGTGCGTGCATTCAAGGAGCAAATCTGCCAAGGTGCCATAAATGGAGTGATTATAACAAGGGTGCAATCAATTAGCAAATAACACATGGAGTACAATCAAGAAGCAACTACCATAAGAGTCAAGCCGAGGAGCAAAATATAAGCACTGAATATCAAAAAGGGATGCATTCAAGCAAATCTCAGGAGGGTAAAAATATGGCGGGAACTTCATGCACAGAAACAAAGGAGATAATTTCATTAGGGTTCAAGAAAGTAGTAAATGTCATGTGGGAGCAAGTATCACAAGAGAAAAAGAATCACCAGGGTGCAATGAAGGAGCTAATAGTATGAGGGCAATCAAGAAACACATGTTATGAGGGTGCAGTCAATGGGGCAAGTATCACAGGGTGGAATCAAGAAAGACAATAGAAGTATGCAATCAAGGAATAAATATCACAAGCAGCAATCGAGGGGTTAATCTCACAAGGGTGCAATCGAAGAGCTAATCACAAGCAAAATTCAGGGAGACCATGTGGCTGAAGGCAGTCAAGGTGTGATGTTGCTTACCTGGGATGTGCGTGGTGCGGTACAGTCCGCTGAACCACAGGAGACCTCTTCCTCACATGGTCTGCTGGTGCAACACTTGCAGCCGCTAACTTATAGACTGGCAGCTTTGTGGATTCAAGAGAAGTAGTAAGATCCTCCTTATGAGGAAACACCTTGAAGAGATCAGATTTGTCTCTCACAGATGAGAACTCCTGGTCCTTCCAATGAGGGGAGGAGTGCAGTCGTTGGTGCTTCCTGACATGGCCAAATTTCCTATTCTGGCCACTTTCCCTCTTTGTAACGCAAGATCCCAACACCATGAAATGTTTTAGCCCTTGATCTTTAATGGTGCTGAATTCTGACACCATGTTTCGACTCAAATGTTCAACACATTTCCGATTCTGTGCGATTGGCTCCTCCAGGGGCCAGTATGTACCCCCCAATGCCCAAAGAGCTTTTAAAGTATTGTTGACCTCAGTGTTTGGAAGTCTCAGAGAACTATGCTGTCCCACAGCTCTTCGTCGTATGCTGTGGCTATCCGAATTTGCTGCTACAGAGTTTGTAGCTCCTTCTTTAAATGTGGCTGAGGGGATGGAGAATCCAACAGATGATGCAAGCAATCCTTGTGTTGGTGCAGTCATTAGAACAGGAAATTTCTCCACAGTTGCAGCTGCATGAACAGAGTCTTCCAGAGTATAAATAGTAGTACTTATGGGGACTTCCAAGGAGGACAATGGAAAAGGATTAGTGTGTGCCAGTTGAGGTTCAAAATTACCAACTGTGGGCACCTGTGGAGATCTTTTATGGGAAATCACACTTTTCCGCATACTTTGCGAAGCTATGTATTTCACCATAGCCATGGCAGTGGTAACATTGGACCCTTGCCTGGCAGTAAAAAAGGCCATCTTGCTGAAGGAATTACTGGGAACAGAGTTTCTCACCACAAGCCCCTCTAAAGACATGCCAGTAAGAACGCTAGATACTTTTTCCGGCATGGTGGTGGTAACAGTAAGTTCCTCCGCTAGTATGGTGGTAGATGCAGTGGGCATTGTTACAGGCATCGATGAAGGAACAGAGGGTCCCCCAATTGGCAAGGCACTCTGAACAGTGGGTCCACGTAGATCTGCATTTTCAATAAAGGTGATTTCATATGGAGGTCCTTCTGAAGGCACGATATTAACCTTTCCATCTGTACAGGTATAGTCTGGAACAGCTGGTAGATCCATGTCTAGGTCGCCAACATCTGAAGATAGAAATAAGAGTTAGTTTACTCAATCAACAACCTTCCCTTTTTTGACTGAGTCCATGTAGCAGTTGTCTTGGGTCTAATGACAGAATGTGAAGACATTTATATCAATACCCCCTCGTGGGAAAAATTAAGAGCGCAAGGCTTTGATTGAAATTACTCTCTTTTCAAACACCCAACGCAGGCAGGAACTACTGAAGCATTAGATCCTGTACCAGAGGGAACTCTTGAATAGTAGGTGACCTCCTCCCAACTGGTCCCGAGCCAAAGGAGAGGACCTCCAACAAGAGCAAAAGTCACCCAGGACTGAATAGAGCCAGGTGGTAAGGGAACCAACCCTATTAGAGCTTGTGCAAGAGAGAGGGTGGGCAGCCTTACCCAGTGATTCCTACCACAGCTTGTCCCCATCTCCTTAACCAGAGCCCAATGTGTACACATCAAAAAGGAAAGCATAGAATGCAGCCTTTACAGGAGGATAAAGCCTGCATTAGCACCGTGGTCTATGGCACCAGCCAATCGGAAGCAGTAAAGCGCAGGCTGCGTTCGCCAGGATAAGACCACATTCACTCCTGACTGCTGGCACCTTGCAGTGCGTGTCTCCATTTCTCTCAAACTCATCCCGCTGCCACCTATGTAGGTACCCACCCATGGACCTCCCTTGTGACCCACTTTTTCCCCTTCCTTGCCATGCCGTGACCTGCCTGCCTCTACTCTCTGCACATCGTGGCTTCCTTTTGTGGCATGGCAGCCACACTCGACCCTCGCCTGGCACAATCCCATCAGTGAAATGGAAGAGGCTCCATGTAGTGCACCTGCTTACATTTCAGAGGACAGAGTGCTCAGGCTATCAGGACATTACCAACCAAACCTTAGTATGCAGGTATCAATTCTACATTTCAAACTTGCTGATTGGCTAAAGAGTCTGAAGCTGTGAGAAGAACAAATGAAGCATATATTATAGGCTTCTTTTGTGGTTAGAGCTTGAATCAGACACACATTGTCTAAAGAGGAGAAAACATGCACTAAAATAGATCATGCCCTGTGAAACCCCAAACGCCCTGACATTAGACCCGGCTCTCTGCTATGAACCTCAAGGGCATCACACCTGAGTGGGCCACCTGCTCAAAGTCCCTTGGGTTCCACATCAACAGACACCTCTCCTTCAAGTAGCACATAGCAAGAAAGACACAAACAGCCCGGTATCAACTTTCACTCCTGTGGAAAAACAAGCCCTTCATCCCAGAAAACCACTTCAGATCTGCTGTCCAAGCCTTGCTCCTCTCCAACCTGGGTGGTGGTGGTGACATGCTCTTTTGCAAGGCCTTCCGGCTACCACCCTGCCTCCCCTGTGATGTGTACTGCATACTACAGCTTGACTCAATAGAGTTGTCAAGTTCAACCACATCACCCCGACCCTCATCGAACTGGCTCCCGATGCAAACCTGCATAATTTCTATTGCTATTTCTATTTAATGGAGGGGTCAAGCGCTACTACCATCATGATTTTAAAGCAATCTCAATCAGGCGCACGAAGCAAGAAAAGAATAAGAGCAGCAACGGGTATGGTATGTGAGGTGACGGAACAAAGTTCCCATTATGGCTGAGGATGACCAATGCGGTAAACTTTGTGTGGAATCTGGATGTAACTGTGGAGGGCCATGGTAATGTATTCAGGTGTATCCTGTGGGTAGGGAGTGCTTGAACCTGACTGAGCGCGAGGGTGACAACAATTCTTGAACCAACCAACAACCCTCAAATCATTCTACCTACTCACTAGTGTAGAGGGGTAGCCGAGTGCCCCTGCAGGATGTCCTGCCACCTTCACGCCTATATGCTGAAAGCCAGAAGTCATGCCGTGCTTGACACCAGTAACTGACTAGCCCGCGGAGAGTCTTCGAGAAAAGGTATCCACTAAGAAAACCCTATCTGATGTATCCCCGGAGAGCTGATAGTCTCCTGGAGGAGGTCCCTGAAGAAATATGAAGAGGAGAGAAAGAGAAGTTGGTGACGTCAAAAGAGATGAGCGTGAGAAGAGGGGCTGAAGAAGCGAATGTATAGATCTTATAGAATGTAATGACGTAAAGAATCGAGTAAACTTTCATATGTGAAGTGAAGATTGCACTTGTGAAGAGCACAGCAGAAAATGCAAGCCGTTTAATAACTGTACAGATGCAGCAATGCAAGTAGATCATAGAAGCTAGTTATATGTAGTGAATAGAATGCAGGCGGTGCCGCCATTATATAGAATCTGGACATCGGTATCAACTTTAGTAAGCTCAAGCCCATGGAGAAGATGGCTGAATGCGGTGTCGCAGCAAGCAAGCAGCTGCAATTGTGGAAGGACCAAGACAGGCTGTCTGGTCTGGTGTCAAAGGCTGCAGTAGCCAAGAACTGGTTATCTATCCTTGAAGAACAGTGAATGTGAGAGGCTGAGTCATCCCTTGTTAAGGTGCAAAGAAAGAACACCATGACTGCCAAGTTGTATTCATTTAAGACAATTAAATGCTAGAAAATGGGCCGAATTGCGGTCTCCGGTCACGTGGGCTATGGATGGAAATAGAAGTTGGGTATGCAGCTCCAGACATAAGATAGCGCATGCTCACACTCCCATATATTCCCAGGGATGAGAATAAATTGCAAGGCAAAGTTCATAGGCAAATCTGCATGGCAGAAGGTATGGGTGATGAGATTTTGGGCTAATTGGGTGGGGAAGACAAGGTTAAATCCACCCACCGACACCTGGGGTACTAGCTTACATGCTGCTAGTGAGCCAAATGTTCCAGAAGGGCATGAGCGTGCCAACCAATTATAGAAGGCCATATAATGAAGGGCCATCTAGGTTGAGAGCCAATTATATACCATGTATCTAATAAGAGTCACAGATGCCTTGCAGTAGGGGTGGGCATAAGTTATCCACGTGGGCATAAGTTATCCACCTGACTGTAGAGACCCAATCACAACCCGATCCCCTATAGAAAGTATACTTAGATGTTCCCCTTGAGCCTATCACAACCCCCCATAGGTTTTTCTTATTTGCCACGTAGTACGATGTCACGTATGATGTTTTTACTATAAAAATATTTCCTATGAAATGCTTTGAGAAAGATATTACTGTGCGATGTCCGTTTTAACTCCCCGTTTTAGATAATTGATATTAAAACAGTAAAACAACTTTGCCTTCTTCCTGAGCTGGTTTGATTATTTGGTGTAAGAGTTACTCTGCATCCCATCTATTGCGTGATATGCTACTTATTTAAGGGCCATAAGCTCATGTGTTAGCAGTGACAGGATGGTTTAAGACCCATCGATCTGTTAAACTCCAGTATTTCGGACGATCGGACATTCTCCGACATCTAGCCGGAAGATTGCATGGTTTTCTGTGGAGAGCGTGCGAATAGAAATCTTGCAAGACGAATCGAGATGGTGGGAAGGGTCACTCTGACGAAATCCCTAGCTGGTTTCCACAGGCGCTTTGCGGACGGAAGGCCAAAGTGGTCGTCTGGAGGAGGAGACGATACCGAGTGCCTTGAGTGAAATGAGCGAATGGTGAGTAGATTGAGGGGAATGGCAAACTAAGGGGACAGGGTTCTGATAATTGTAAAGTAACAGGAGTAACAGGAAATATTGTGTGAAGATAGGGATCGAGATAGCGCCTAGAAGCCTGACCCAAGAGGGTCCAGAAGAGGTTGTCTCAGCGGGGGTCACTAGAACACGTGTGAACAGCTTCACATAAGGAGATGAGCTAAGATCTGATCAGAGTATTAATTAGAGGCGAGAGGAAAATGGGTGATCACTGTGGTTTTTATGTGCAAAGTCGACTACTCTGTCTGTGTATTTGTGTGAAGAAAAGGAGTTGGAGTGATATATGTTGTGAAAGAATTGAGATAAAGTCAAGGAGTTATACTATCTAGGCAATCCAGGGGTAGACTGAGATCATTGAAAAAATAGAGGTTTGAGCGGCAATTGTTGGAGCGCGCTTTTATTTGTTGTTTTAAAAGTGGTGAAAGTACTTTATAAAGTCTGGTAAGTATTGACAATCAATTGAGACTCGTCACAATGGGGGACACTCCTCTGATGAATTTATGGAAGACCATGCCAAAGCACATGCCCAAGCTCAAACAGTATAGTGCGGAATGGGTAAAAGGCAGGCAGATAAGATGTTCATGCAGTGGCCACAAGGGGAATCATTGTCAAAAGCAGTATTGCAGCACATGACCACATACACGTGAACATTCACGCTGAGTACACTGGGGAAGACATTGGAGAAAAGGCTAGCTATTTTAGGGCTTTGGAAAATCTATCAGGAAGATAGGGAAGATCCGCCACCCGAAGAGTGGATGCTTAAGCAGTGTAAGGAGCAAAGTGTTGAGCCCTCAGCTCCCCTTACCTCGCCAAAAGTGAAAAACACTAGCGCGGAAGAAGTAGGGTTGTATCTTTTAAAGGAACAGAAAGCGGCGACGGGGCATAGTATTCCGGTATATGAAACGCCCACTTATAGCAGTGACGATAGTCCAGAGGAGAGTACGAGAAAAGAAGAGATCTTGAAGATCATACAAAACAAGTTAGAGAAAAGTGTGCGATCCAATGTATCGACAGAAATAGAATGAGAGATTAAGAGATGGAAAGGAGAGAAAGATAAAGCTGACGAGGTAACGCTTGTGCAGAACGAATGGATGGGAGGATGGATATTACGCAAGCTAGGTGGGAAAAGCATCGAGAAAGTAAGGCAAAGAGAAGATCAAGACGAACAGGATAGAAAAGACAGGGAACGAGAAAAAAGATTGAAGGAAGATGAGCACAAATTAAAGAGCAGAGAGTGACGAGAAAAGATGTATCAAGAGAAGCAAGAGAAAAAACAGGAACAGGCAGAAGAGGAAAGACTGTGGGACAACAGGCAGAGAACCATAGAAGATAGGGACAAACGAGAAAGGAAGAGGAAACACAAAAATTAAGAGACAAGAATACAGAGTCGAAGAGAAGAGGAAGAAAGGAAAGCAGACGTAAGGAGAAAAGAACAAAGACAAGAGGAGGAGAGAATTAGAAGGGAGACAAGAAAGCATAGAGAAGTAGATGAGTTAGAACGTAAGAGAAGACAGTGGGAGCTTGATATTAAAAAGAGCTAATGGGGCCAAGCCAGCAATACGATGGGACAGAATGGAAGAGTTCCTTCAGTTAAAAGGAGCAAGGTCAGGGGCATCTGGAGTAGCACTCAACGAAGAGAACTTTGATATGGGAAGTATCAGAGACAGGATCGATAAATCCTATCAAGATTTAAAGGAAAGTAACAAATCGCCTAGCCGAGGGAAGGGAGATCAATCCTTAGTATTTCAATAACGAGACGAAGGAGAAAATCTGTTCAGCCTCGACCACAAAGCCTTATCCTTGAGCAGACTGAACCTACATAAGGGTGAAGGAGACCAGAGTCACACTAGTTGGGGATTAGACATGTCAGATGAGGAGAGCAAATCCTTCTGTGGCGAAGAGGGAGGAGGTGCATGTGCCCATGAAGGAAGCCTACAGGCGCATAAGGAGGTAAGATGGTCCGATCTAGAGCAACCTAAGGAAAGGACGCCAGATCCCATAACATAACCAGAATATCCCAGAGCATGATCGTCTAGTGAGAAAGGAGAATTGCCACCATATGTTAATGTAAATGTTAAAGGACATTTGTACCGCGCACTATCAGCACCTAAGTGGTCTCCTGGCGGCTCTGAAAAGGGGAGGAGACGGGGGTGGGTTAGTGGGAATAAGCTGGAAAAGTGCAAGAGAGCAGCGATGTGCTGTTGGCAGCCTCAGCCCGGTGGGTCTGTTGGCTGGGCTTGGGGTGTTTTACGGTCGGTAGCCATTGTGTGCTGTTGTGCAAGTCTATGTGTGGCTTGTTTTGTTGTTGCATTGTTGTGAAGTTGTTAGTTGGTTGGTTAGTTGGCATTGCTGTCCTTGCAATTGTGGGATTCCATCTAGGTGCGGTACATGCTGACATTCACATTTCTATCTAGATGCGACGCAAGCTAGGGTTCAGAATTCTAAGTGTGAACAAGTTAAGGTAATTACCGACAAGTAGACGGACAGGGACAATTGTCCCTACCATGGAAAGGCAGACGATGGGAGCTGATTGCGTATTAGGGTTTACGCAGTTTCCCTTATTGGAAAAAGGGGGCACAAGGCCACAGTATATTCCATGGCCACAGATGGATAATGATAATTTAAGATGCAAACTCCTGAGTTTGCCATCGGGTGTGGAAAAATTGATTTTATTGGTAAAAATGACAGGAGGAAATACATTGGCTATAGGGGAAATTAATGGTCTCCTAGCAGCCACTCTTGGGGAAAAAGCTGATGACATATGGAGGAGAGCAGGCTATTCAAATGGGACAGCACAGAACACAGCGCACAATGGAGCGCCATTTAATAATTGCAGAGCAGATGTTTGGAGAGCTCTCACGGTTCAGTATCCAGATACATCAGATATGGGTGCAATTATGACAGATGAAAAAAGATGAGGACCCTATTGCTTACATTCAGGCCATTCAAGAGCATTGGACTCTTGAAACGAGGGAGCCATTGGAAAAAAATGTGGCATTATTTTACCACATTTTATGTCACGGGTTGCCCGAGCAAGTACAGAGGCAAATGAAGAAGCGAAGCCATCGGCTGAAATAAAGCTGACGATAGTGCATCACTGACGGCTATTGCAGGGGGGAAAAACAAGAAGGATGAGGCGAGGAAAATTGAGGAAGCCAAATTAGTTCAGAAGAAATGGTCAAAATATGCCATAGAAGGGGCGGTATTGACAAGCGGAGAAGGGTTGGGAATACAGCAAGCAGTGGGTACACTGCAAGTGAATAATCAGAGCCTAATGGACCTAGGAGGGAATGAGTTCATGCCACAAGAAATAGGCATGGGCTATAGAGGAATGGTTGGATTCCAAAACAATCAAGGTGGGTTTCAGAATGCACAGAATGAGAATCAGAATGTGCAAGGAGGATTCAAACAAGGTGGACCAGTCAGGCGGGCTCCTCCTATATGTTGGACTTGTGGGATGACGGGACACATTGCACCATATGTGGGAACCAAGGGAATGTACAGAATGGTCAATTCTCAAGAGGGGGTCAGCTTATCCTCCACCATATAGCGCACAAACTACGGAAGGGTTTGCCCAAGATCAGACAGTGTATCAGACACAAGCGTCGCAAATGCAACAGCACAGCAACCACAACAAGTGCGAATGAATGCACCGCAAGGGCAGTCGCAACACACCCCCATGCAGGCATAAAGGTATGCAAACACGGGACAATTACTGACACCCAGAATAGGAGGTGCCACTGTGGTGGGAGGAAATCCTTTCACAGGTAGAGGGGTATGCATGTATCCACAATAGGACAGCTCACAGGGCGACTTGATGTGTTGAGTACTATCAGTGACGCCAGACCCCCAAGAGGAACCAAGGGTTGAAGTGACGATAGGAAGCAAATCTTTTTCTTGTCTAGTAGACACTCGGGCTACTCGTTCATGTATACGAGAGGGAAAATATCCAATGTCAGGAATTGCCATGAATGCTCAAGGGTTCTCTGGAGCTAGGAGTCAAGTTCTTTTTACTGACTAATTACCAGTCTCTACAGGAGAGTGCGACATGTCTGTTCCATTGTTGTATTCACGACAGATGCCAGTTAACATTTTGGGAAGAGATTTGATGACAAAACCTAACATGATGATTTCATTTACTGACAAAGGTATAGTGTGTTGCACTCCCGGAACACACTATTTAAACGTGGGAGAACTTATATTGGCATTCACAGGGCAAGTGGCCCTGCAAGGTATACCAGTAGAACCAGAGGTTTTTCTTTATGGGCTCAGCATTATATTGACATGGCTACCTGGCTTAGTGGGAAGGACTGAGGATACCTGACACATTCTTATTTAGACCACAGATACCTATGGACGAAGAGGGGGGACAGACTATCCCCCTAGAATTTGAAGCAGCCATAGTACGAAGGGAAATGGCGATGCTCGAAGGAACGGACAATGAGGGCAGACCATGGAGAACAGTAATAGTTATTGAAGAAGGGTACAGGCTGACTGATATTACTGATGACAAGTTTATAGACGATCCAACAGACGAAGTAGTGGTCTTGATGAGCATTACATACTGGATAAGAATAGAGAGAAGGGAAATCCCAAAGTGAATGTCGATAATGCAGCAGCGTCCAGCATTTTTTTATGTTTTATTTATTTTATTGAGCATCTTCTTAGCATACAGATATCAATTGTCTACTACATGTATTTGCATTGCAAGGGTTTGAAAAAGAACATTTTTCAAATTATTTTTTTGTTTAAACTAGAACTCCCGCCCCCTTCCCTCTCCCCCCTTAGAGACAGAACAAGTCTTGGGTGTCCGTCATCAGGGCAGTTCCTTTCCTTTCTTTGGGGCATGGTCTCGCCGAGTTCATCTCCAGTCATTTGTAGGCTTTGAGGAAGGGGGCCCACTCTATTTCTCTACTCGGGGTTATTTCGTGGAGGGCGCCTGTGATGTTCTCCATTTCATAGAGATCTCTGGCTTTCCTGGCCCAGGTTGATTCCGATGTGAGGGTCTCCAATTTCCAGCTTATGGTGATACAGGCCCTTGCTGCGAGTAGCAAGAAGTATCATATGGGAGACCCGTTTCCACCGATCTTCCTGCTTCTCCAAGCCGAATAGTACTAGTCTGGGGATGCTCTCTCAGGAAATTCTATCCACCTTTTTGATCCAGGCCAGCACCTCTTTCCAATATGCTAGGGCTTTTGGGCATGACCACCACATATGCCAGTAGTCAGCCTGGGCGCTGCATCCTCTCCAACATTGGGGGCTTGTTTGATCAAACATTTTGGAGAGTCTTTTGGGGTTGTGCTGCCACCTGTGCAGCAATTTTATTCTGTGGAGTTTATATTGGGCTGAGATTGAGGTTTTGTATGCTGATCTGCAGATTTGGGACCATAGGCGGTCCGACATCATGGGGCCCATGTCCTTTTCCCATTTTTTTTTTTTAAGGCCGTCAATTCGGTTTCCTCTCGCGTTTAGCAGGGATGTATACAGCTGTGAGATGAGGCCCTTGGTTTGGAGGGATTCACTTAGTATTTTCTCAAATGGCGTGAGGTCTCTCTGGAGTTTCTCCTTCCACTTTGAGGTCAGCAGAGCCCCTTTTAGTTGTAATAACAACACTCCCACGGGTCCGGTTTGCCAGCCTGATTGCAAGTCTTGGATAGTTCCACATCCATTAGCTTTAATGTTTATGTTTATTCATTTATATTGCGCGCCAGACCCGAGGATAAGAGGGCGCAGGAGCAACAAGGTTCTCAGCCTAGTTACAATGCTGTGCAGTAATTAGTGAGTACATTGGTTGAAACAGTTGCGATAGAAGCAGTGCTATACAATTTACAGGTATACATATTGTTGAGTCATTTGTGTGTTAGGGAGGCTACTTTGAGCAGGATTTTGTCTGTAGTGGTGAGCCTATCATGGGTTCTCCTGATGTTGGAAATATGTTCTCTCTTGGGGATGCAGAACGCTGCTCTGAGAGCATTGTTTTGCAGTGTCTGGATTTTGTTAGTAATTTGTTTGTTGGCTCCTATGTAAAGGGCGTTGCAGTATTCCAGTGTTGATAGTACAAGGGATCTGGCTAGAGTGATGCAACTCTGGATGGATAGGAAGGGTTTGGCTGCTCTTATTAGCTTACATGTGTATGCCGTAGAGGATGCCATGGAGCTAACCTGTTTGTGGAAGGAGAGAGTCAACACGTTGTACAGTGTGGGGGAGACACATGATCCCTGAGGGCCTCCACATGTGATGAGGATGGGGTCGGCGGCGGCTGAGGTGGAGAAGACACGCATAGATCTGTTGCTTAGGAATGACTCGATCCAGCCGATGGCTTCTTGGGAGAAGTGGGCAGCTGAATCCAAGTGGTTGCATAGAATTTTGTGATATACTAGATCGAAAGCTGCAGAGAGGTCCAGGAGGAGCAGTAAAGCAGTTTTCCCATTGTCTCTCAGGGTGTCAATTTGAGCCTTCAGATCGATGAGGGTCGTTTCTGTCACATGTTGGGGTCTAAAGCCTGATTGCCGGATACCCAGGAGATGGTTTTGCTCGAGGTATTTTTGCATTTGTTGGTAGGCTGTCTTGTCTAGTATTTTGAGCAAGAATGGGGCGTGGTAATGGGTCTGTAATTGGTAGGTATAGAAGGGTCAAGAGAGGTTTTTTTAAGTAGAGGGAGGACCCAGGACTGTAAGGTTGCTGGGGATGGTACCTGAAGAAAAGGAGGAGTTAATGAGTTTGGTAATGAACGGTGAGAGGTCTCTTGCCGCATCTTTAATGATTTGTGAAGGGCAAGGGTCACCCTGGCAGTTTGATGATTTAAGGCTGAGAATTATTTTTTCCACTTCTAGAATGGAGACTTTGGAAAAGCTGAAGCGGGTAAGTGGGTTGGGTATAGGGTGTTGGGGCGTGGGCAGCGGGGCATTGTTAGTGGAGTTATTCAAATTAGTTATGGATACTTTCTTGTTAATTTTAGTTTGTAGGCCTGCGACTTTGTTGCACAGGGCATTTTGGACACTGGTGCAGCATCGTTTGTCTTTCACGCATGTGTCTGTGATTAAGACAGGTGTTTCCAGCTCTTTGATGATAGTGAACAATTCTTTGATACTAGAATTGGCTTGTGTTATTCTCTGGTTGTAAGACTCTTGTTTAGCGACTATAATTTCTTTTTTATAAGTGGAAGTTATTTTATTGAGAATCAGCTTGTTATTGTGTGTGCGTGATTGTCTCCAGGCTTGTTCCTTTTTGCGTTTCTCTAATCTAAGAGCTTTAAGGTGAGTAGAGAACCAGGAGTTCAGGTATTTTTTCGGCTTGCATTTTCTTAGTTTTAGCGGTGCAATAGTGTGTAAGGCCGAGCGCATGATTTTTTTGTAACCTACGAGGTCGTGGGGGTTGGAGGTAGCTGGGAGTTGGTTTAGAGTCGGGAGGATGAGGGGGATCAGTTTTTCCACTGTGATATTTTTCTTGCTTCTCGTAGGGATGGCGTAGGCTAGCACGTTATTGGTGATGGAGCTTGAGGCTTTGAGGGCAAAGGAAAGGAGATGGTGGTCAGACCATTGTTGAGGGGAGTTTGCGGTGATGGAGGCCGAACAGTTATGGTCTGCTACCCAGTCAAGGTTTCTCCGTTTGTTATGGGTGGGGGTGGACACTCTTTGGGTGAAGCCTAGGTTCTGACAGTGTATTGTTGATGAGGGTGGCCCGGAGGTCTTTGGGGTCTTTATGGCCTAAGTTGAAGTCCCCTAGGAGGAGGCTCTGGGAGGTATTTTTAGGTTATTGGTGAGGATGGTGGTGAGGTCTTCCTCGAAAGAACCTAAGGGTCCAGGAGGTCTGTAGAATAAGTGAATGGATATAGTTTGGGAATTGGCAGTAGGCAGCTTAGCTGTGAGTGATTCACATGATGGGAGGTGGTTGCAGGAGTCAAGTCTAATGTTGAGGTGTGTTTTGGCAATTATGGCCAGGCCACCACCTCTAGATTCTGTTCTATCCACTCAGAGGATGATGTAGTCGTCGAGGATGGCTAGCGAGAGGGCTGGGCCTGCGGCTGCATGGAGCCAGGACTCGGTAATAGCTATGAAATCTAGATCTTCTGCTAGAATGTGGTCTGCTTTGTCTGTGGCATGGGCTACTATAGAGCGCGCATTGATTAGGGCCAGTAATTTTGGTGTGGGTAGGAATGGAGCCTGTGTTGTGAGCCTTGTGCTTGGTCGTAATATTGGTTGGGCTATGCTTGGGTCTTTCCAAAGGAGGGTTGGTGCGAGTGATCGTATGCATAGTTGGGGAGCGGTTAGTTTAGACTGGATGGCGTCCCTGGCTCGAGGCTCGTATAGTTTAGGTAGTCTGGCACGTAGTCTGGTATTTCTCGCAGAGAGGATACATGCTAATGAGGGGTGGGGCAGAGTGGTTGTGATGTAGGGCATAATGGGGGGTGATGGAGTGGTGCCTATGGAGGCCGAGCTAGAGGTAAAGCTGGGAGAGCTGGAAGAATTGGTGAGGTGAAAAATTACTCTCAGCAGTACCGAGTAGATGCCTGGTAGATACATTTTGTTGGCCGTAAGTGGGCTGTGGAAATCAAATGGCAAGGCTGATCAGGGTTGTGTATGCGACAATCAAAAGGAGGGCAGGTGGCTACTAGATACTGCATAGATAGCTAGGTGGTACACAAAGGGCAGGGCAGCTAGGTACAGAATGTAGTAGTCAAATAGCAATTGGCTAGCAATCAATTGGCAAAGCAGGTAGCTACTAAGTGCAGCGTGACTGCAGGTGCACAGGATAAACGGGATCAGCATTGGGTAAGATGCACATAGTGTACGGATCAGCAGTGGCTAGGGTACACACATTAAACAGAATCAACATTAGCTAAGCTGCACACCAATGAACGGATAAGCAGTAGCTAAGGTGCACACATTAAACAGTGTCAACGGTGGCTAAAATACACACAATGAGCATAAGCAAGAAAGATTGGCTAGTGTGCACACAATGAATGTGGTCAACCTTGGCTAGGGCGCACACATTAGGCGGAATCAACATTGTCTGCGGTAAGCATCAGGTGGCTACATTTATGTGAAACGGCATGGTCCCAAGTCTTTCAGGTGACGAGGTAAACGCATCGTTGAGTACAACTGCTAAATATACATCAAGCTGTTATTCTAGCGGGATCAAAATAGGTATACATTCGTAGGGTTGTGAAACGGTATATGGGCACAGTTTAAAGTAATTTCATCAGTGAGCACTGCATTTGGGGCACACGTTGTAGCATTCTGAGTCCACAGTGATTCATTGAGTATTCGGAAGGCAGACAGCAGTGTTGGTGTGTTTAATTATAGATAGATACGGGTGCAGGAAGACTGCAGTGCACGGCGAGCTGGCCGTAGGGTTACGAGTCTATTGATAGTTGATCGGGTACATGCGAGTGCATGTGATTCTGTTGCAATGCAATATAGGGCTGTATAGGCGGATGAGGGGCTTGCATTTAGACAGGTAGTATTAGAGGGGGGGATTGAGACACCAGATGGGAGCGGACTAAGGGAGAGTGTTGTAGCACGGAATTGAACAGTACCGTATAGTTTATTGCCCGGCCCAGAATCCAGCAGAGTTTTCAGCCGACGGCAAAGAAAGGCTGGGACAGGAATACAGCCTTGGAGCAGGCCTTCGAGCAGAAGCCGGCTTACTCCGCCCGGTCTGCTATTGGCCCAGAAGTAGCAGTGGGTGGCCAATGGGAGTGTAGGCGGGTCCAGGAGGGTCCAGGCACAGTAGGAGTAGTGCCTATAGTTGCCGGGCGGCCATCTGGGAATGGCGCTGAGGCAAATCAAAATAATATCATCACGTCGATGAAGTAAGCAAAGCAAAAATGACTTGTCCCACTCTTTCCAGCCCTGCCTCATACCATCTTTGGTAGCGCTGAGGATCTTGGATTTCATTTCTGATATGGGGGGGCCCCATATACAACTCATCAGGGATGGACATGTCATGAGTCCCTTCATGTCTCCCTTGTTCCACCATAGCTGCAGGAGTACTCCCATCGCAAAGTGATTAATTACGCTTTTGGAGAAGGTCTTCTTTGGTGCCCAGAGCCATTCGCCGAGTGTTACTGACCTTAGCAGGTGGTTTTCGATGGCAACCCATTGTTTTTGTTTATCTCCTCTCAGGTGTGGCACTAGGGCCCTGAACTGGGCTGCTCGATAGTAAGTATAGGTCCGGGAGCCCTGTTCATCTTTTGGTCGGAGTAGGGGATTATAGGCTATCCGCTGTTTTTTCCCCTGCCATAAAAATTTAAGGATCATGGCTTTCATGTCTGTGAAGTGGGTTTGTGGTATACCGATTGGAATCATCTGGTAATGGTAGATCATTTTGGGGAGTACTACCATTTGTATGGCATTCAGACGGCCCAGCCAGGATATTGTTAGCTTCTCTCCAGGTCCTTGGCTATTTCTGATAGTAGCAGCAGGAGATTTGCCTCGTATAACTCCTTTGTCTCTTTCGTGTTGTCGATTCCTAGGTATTTTAGGGTTTGATATGTCGTCTGTATTCCCGATGAAGTCGCATTTCTAGCGCATGAGTGGTTGGGTGTCTTGTACGGGAAGAGTGTTGATTTTTCCACATTAACTTTTAGCCCGGCCCATTTGCCAAATTCTTGTATTGTCTGTAGCACCCTTGGTATGGCGGTCTGGGGGTCTGCAGGTACAGTAGTATGTCATCAGCGAACATAGCCAGTTTGTATTCTGTTTCACCCACCATAATCCCCTTGTTTGTGTTTGCTTCCCCGATTATGTTATTCACTGCCATTTTTCCCTATTGGGCTTTATACAGAGCCTGTATCCCGCATATGAATCGTTCTCCGAAGCGCATGTTCCTGGCCCATAGGAAGCACCACTCCACCCTATCAAACGCTTTCTCAGAGTCCATGCTGAGAAGCGCTTGGTCCCCGCCTAGTCGCCTGGAGTGCTCCATGATGTCCAAGGTTTTCCGCATGGCGTCCGCTCCTTGTCTGCCTTTTATGAAGCCCACCTGATCAGAGTGGATCAGGTGAGGCATTATCTCTTCCATATATTTGGCTAGGACTCTTGGCATCTGTGTTCAACAGATCGGTCAGTAGGATTTACAGCATGCAGGGTCTTTTCCTTCCTTGGGAATTACTACTATGTGCGCCTCCGAAAATGATGGGGGTGAATGGCTAGATTCTCGTATAGAATTAAATAGGCTAGCTAGGTGGGGGACAGGGTTTCAGTAAAGTGCTTGCAGAATCCCATTCCATAACTGTCCTCTCCGGAGGCCCCTCCCTTGGGGATCCTCTTTATTGCTGCTTTCACTTCCTCTGGGGTTATGGCAGAATCCAGTAGAGTCTGCTCTGAGCCCTTTAAGTGTGTGAGTCCCGCCCTCACAATGTATTCTCCCATTTCCTTTTCGGGCCAGTTTCCCTCTGTAGTGTATAGGTTGTTATAGTATTTGGCAAATTGGTTGGCCATTTCCTCTGAGGATTGTGCCCACCCCCCCCTCCTCCGTTTTAACTCCTTCGACCCATCTTTCTGCTCTTTGACCTCTCAATCTAGCGGCTAGAATTTTGTCCGCTTTATCGCCCTTTTTGTAGAATTTTTGCTTTAATAGCTTTAGTTTTCTTATTATGTCTCCCTTTACGAGTGCTTTAAGCTACTCCCTCCTTTGTATGAGAGTTTCTAAGTGGTCTTTGCGATAGGACCCTTGGGCATGTAGATTCCCCTCGAGCTTTGTGATTTCCTCCCTCAATTTGTCCTCCTGTAGCCTCCACTCCCTTTTAGGCTTAGCTCCTTACCTCATCAAATGACCTTTCCATACTGCTTTCCCAGCTTCCCATACCATGGTAATGTTCAATTCCCCATTATTGTTTATCTGAAAATATTCTTCTATTGTGGCCTTTAGTTGCTGGGCGTAGAGTTTGTCCTTCCAGGTCGTTGCACCTCCATCTGGAGTCTCGGTGGTTTAGCCCTTCCATTTCCATCGATGCTGTGACCATATCGTGGTCCGACCAGCCTATGGGGCGGATAGCGCAATCATTAATTATAGGTCTGGTTTCTTTCTTGACCAATAAATAGTACATTCTCGTGAATGTATCATGGACGTCTGACTTGAATGTACATCCCTTCATGTCCGGGTTAAAAGATCTCCAGACATCCACCAGGCCTTCCATGTTGAGGGTGGTTAGGAACTTTCTGGCTTCCTCCCTGAAGTAGCTTTTGGTTACCACCACTGATGACTACCCATCTATTTGTGGATCAGCCCAAGTGTTAAAATCTTCCCCTATCACCACTGGGCCTCTATTACTTCCCATTATAGTGGACAAGGCTTTCTCGTTGAATGCCCCATGACCTTGATTGGGCGCAAAGGTGGTCTGAGTGGCTTCCCATTCACCCTGAACCGCTAGGAGTATACCTTCCATTGATACCTTCACTACTGGGTTGTTTAATCTGATTCGCTTGTACAGTATGAGGCCCACTCCCCTTTTATGATCTGCAGACGGGCAGAATGTTTGTCCCTCCCCTCTCCGCCTCAATGGTTTCTCCTCCCCTGATTTGAGCCTAGTTTCTTGTATTAAGCGGACATCCAGGGCAGCCCTATCGAATTCCCTTGTCACCAGGGACCTCTTGGTAGGGAAGTTAAGCCCCTTGATGTTGAGCGTGCCCATCTTTAGTGTTGTTCTCACTGGTCGTACTTTAGCGGGCTCTTCCGTCCCTATGCTGGGCCCCATTTTTAGGCCCATTCATTCCCCTTTTTCCCCCCTTTGTTTTAGTTGACACATTATCCCTTTTTGTTTCGCCCGCCTGTTTGTCTTTCTTCACCCCCGCCCGTTTACTGTAAGTATAACTGAACCTACTAACAACCACAGTCGTCATGAATGTCCCAGGTCCATTGGGTTGAGACGCCCTCTTAAAACCGAGGGCCACTAGGGTTGAAACTCATCCCTCGTTAGGGACTTCTTCAGTTAATCCCATCCCTTGTTTTTGTCACTTGTGTGTATAGCATGTTACCGATCCTTGTGTTGGTTAGTGTGTGTGTGTCTTGTGTTCATAGTGTCCACCTCCCCCATACCTTTTCATGGAGGTTTTGTTGGCAATGCTGGGTTCAGCCTGACGTATTCTCTCCCCATCTTGCTCCTTTTTCGCCTATGTGGCAGCTCCTCCACATGTTGCTCTCGCGGGGGAGGGGGGAGAGGGCCCGTTGAGGGCCAGTGGGGCCTCTGGTGTCGTTTTGCTCTATCAAGAGTTTCAGAACACGTTTTGATTCCTCAGGTGTGGTTATCCTGTAGTCCTCTCCCTTAAACTCAAAGGTCAGGTCGAAGGGATAGCCCCATCTGTATTGATAGCCTGCTATGTGAGCCACGTGGTGAGTGGCCTGCATGCTCTTCTTTACAGCGCGAAGCTTGACAGGTCCTGGAATATTTTTATTTATGAGCCTTGGAACTCAATGTCTTGTTTCTGCTTTGCTTTAACAATTTCTGATTTCTCTTTGTAGCGGAGGAATTTCATGACTATTCAGTGTGGCCCTCCTCCAAAGGCTCTTCCTCCCCTATGGGCCCTTAATTTGCACTTTTTTGCCACCCTTCTCTTTGAAAAGTTGGTTTATTATGTCCTGGACCTTTCTTTCGACTTGTTGCAATGTATCTCCTTTTTCCTCCAATCCAAGTATCCACAGGTTTGACCTCCTTTCCATATTTTCCATATTGTCCATTTTTAGCATTAGTTCTTCTCTTAGTTCTATATCTGGCATTCTGGCATTTAACTTCAATTCTACTAAATCCATATCTATCTGGTTATGTTCCAGGTTCTCAACTTTTCCTTCCATGTGTTCCACCTTCCCTCTTATTTCCGATGTGTAGGTTTGAATATCACATTGCAACGCCCTGATTGCTGGCACGATTCCGGCAAGATCCTCCTTCATGGACGCAGCGCTCATTGTGGAGATGCCTCCAGTGGGGGTCTCTGATTTATGAGGGTCTTTTCTTCTGGATTGTTGTAGCTTGTCGAGGTTCCTCTCAAAGGGGGGGGGGGGGGGGTCGCGTTCTGTAGGATTCCCCTCCTGGCGCTCTTGCACTGATGGTATGATGTTCCCCAGAGGCCTTTGTTCCACTTTCCAGGATTCTCCTTTGCCAGGGTTCTGTTTTGTTATGGTAGGCTGGGCTCAGGGGTGCAGAGTCTGTCTAAGTGCTCTCTTGCGAGGGGGTTCCTATAGATGCCTTTTTTTGTTATTTAGGAGGATTGCTTCTCGGCCAGGCAGGAGGTGGCCCCCACATCCCTTTATGTTCTTCTCTGGTGAGGTGCTTTGAGGATTGTCTTGATTGACCCACACTCTTCTGGATCGTATTCATATTATTGGTTCTGTTGAGGGCTCTAGGGCTGGTTTCACCCTTCCTTCAGGAGGCGCCTGGTTCCCCCGGACCAATTGTTAAGTCCTTGCTTGTCTTTTCTCTCACTCCCCAGCCGCCACCACTCACTCCCCTTGATGCTTGTTTTAGTTCTCCCCCCCACCTCTTGTTGCTGGGGGATGCCCTTTTTCTTTTTTTTTCTTTTTCTTTTTCATTATTATTTTTTCCCCTTGCTGCTCGTTATTTGTGGGCCCTGTTGGCTCTGTCTGTGGCAAGACTAGGTCTACGGTTGTCCTGGTTAGGTATGAGCTGTGGCCCCCTCACCTCTGCATCATCTTTCTCCCCCCTTTATATTGCTTGGGAAGTCAGGGACTAGAGCTTCTCTCACCTTGAGCTCCTTTTGCGCTATCCCTCTCGGCGGCTCCTCCGCTATTTGTATTTTATTTATTTATATAGTGCACCAGGCCCAAGGGCATCCAGGCGCATCACTTAGGTTACAACAGAGTATAAGCATAAACAAGAGCATTTACAGAATTATATACATATGCAGATTGTAAGGACAGTAAATTACATATTTACACAAGAGTATGCCGTAGGCAAGAGCATAAGAGGTCGCTAGCGAGCGGTCTGAATCAAGGGCAGGTCTTGGGCAGACAACCAGGTTTTGGCCTTGCTCTTGAATGCCAGGAAGGAGGGTTCTGCTCTAAGTGGGTTGGGGAGCGAGTTCCAAAAGTTCCCCGCCATGACTGAGAAACTGATCCCGCCAGATCTCTGAAGGTTGAAACGGGGTATGGAGAGGCAGTTGATCTGGGCACTTCTGAGGGGTCTGTTGGTAGTGTGGATAGAGAATCTATTGGCCAGATAGCTGGGTGTTTGGTTGGCGAGGCATTTATGAGTTAGAGCGAGTGCTTTTAGAGAGATTCTTTGTGTTACTGAAAGCCATCAGAAGCTCCGTCTGGTGTCAGAAATGTGTTGGTTCCTGGGGATATTTAGTGCAGCTCTAATGGCATTGTTTTGTATGATCTGTAACTTATTGATATTGCAAAGGTTGGTACCAAGATAGAGGGCATTGCAATAGTCAATTCTGGACATAACCAGTGTCCTGGCTAGTGTGGTACAGTTGGCTGGTGATGGGAATGGACGGCATGCCGTGATGAGCTTACATGTATGCTGCAGCGGAGCAAGAGAGACGGTGGAGTCAATATAGATGCCTAACATTTTAGTATCCTTTGTAACCTTGATGATGATGATATCAATGATGAAAGATTTAAACGAGGGGTCTAGTTTGTTGAGTCTTTGGTGAGAGTCTAGGATGAGAAGCTCTGTCTTTTTGTAATTCAGATAAAGTTCATGTTGCGCCATCCAGGCTTGGATGACTTGGTAGATGGAGTTAACAGCGAGATCACCTGTAATGGGGATGAGTATCTGGGTGTCATCTGCATAATTAGTGTAGGAGACACCCAGATAATCCAGGATATCTAATAGTGGCTTCGTAAACATGTTGTACAGTGTAGGGGAAACACACGATCCTTGTGGTACCCACATGTGACTGGCGAGGGTTCCGCAGCCGCAGAGGAAGAGAAAACCCTCATGGATCTGTTATCCAGGAATGAACTGTTCCAGGCCGTTGCTTTGTTAGAAAAGTGGGCAGCTAGTTTGCGGTGACAAAGTATTTGGTGATTTACACGGTCAAACGCAGCAGATAGATCTAGTAGAAGTAGTAGGGCCAGTTTACCCTTAACTTTTAGGTCTTCAATCTGTGTTTTAAGATCAATAAGGGCAGGTTCAGTACCGTGCCGCAGACGGAACCCAAATTGCCTCAGTCCCAGGAGTTTGTTGGGTTCCAAGTAATCTTGGATCTGCAAATAGGCAGCTCGATCAAAATTTTTTAGGAAAAATGGCACCGTAGTGATGGGCCTGTAATTGGTTGGTATATTTGCATCCAGTGATGGTTTATTTAAGGAGCGGGATGACCCAGGCGTCCTTCAGGTTGTCAGGGACCATCCCAGAGCTAAATGAGGAATTTATGAGAGTAGTAATGAAAGGAGCTAGATTATGAGAGGCCTCATTAATAATAGGAGCAGGGCATAGGTTACCCTGGTAACTTCAATGATGGAGAGGGGTGAAAAGCTGAATGGTTTTAGCGAGTCGAGATTAGTGTTTTTGACCATAGGGATTTTAGGTTGCGGGTCAAATCTGCAGGCAGTTTTTTTGTTATTGATTTTAGTTTGGAGAGTAGCTATTTTCCCAAGAAGCGCCTTTTGAATGTTGGCGCACCAAGTACTGTCTTTGGTACAGGTGTCAGGTGGGGTGACAGGGGATTCCAATTCTTTTAGTATTCTGAATAGCTCTTTAGTATTTGATTTAGCTTGTTCGATACCCTTGTTATAGGAGTCATTTTTTGCCCGAAGTATGGCCTCTTTGTAGTTCAGAGTGGGAAGGGTAATGCTTGCTTTATTTGTTTCAGTGGGATTACTTTTCCAGCACGCTTCTAGATTCCGTTTTTCTTTGCGCAAGATTCTCGGCTGTGGTGTAAACCAAGAGTTGAGGTGAGCCTGTGGTTTAGGCTTTCTAGATTTAGTGGGAGCAATGTGTTCAAGGGCTTTCAGCATAGTCTGATTGAATGGGTCTACCAGGACAGTTGGATCAGTGCAAGAGGAAGTGTGTTCACTGAGAGCTGGGAGGATTGGTGGGAGTAGTTCTTCACATGTTATGTCTTGCTTATTTCTTATGGAGATCGCAGGTGCAACGCCTAGAGTGGTACTGATAATTCTGGCAGGGATACTAAAGGTTATTAAGTGGTGGTCTGTCCACACACATGGTTGGTTAGAATCCACATTGATTTCACAATTTAGGTCAGCTATACAGTCCAGGATTTTACCCTTGGAGTGTGTAGGCTCATTGATATATTGCATAAAGCCTAAATTAGAGAAGAAGTTATTGATATCGTAGGCTGGGGCATCATTAGTGTCTTGGAGACCCAAGTTGAAGTTTCCTAATACAAATTATTTGAGATTTAGTTTTGTTATCGGCAAGAATGCAGGATAGGTCTTTGGCAAAAGTGGATATGGGCACAGGGGGCCTAAAGATAAAGTTGAATGTAATAGTACTTCTGCTGATGTGATTTGATGCACAGGGGAAATGCAGAAGTTGATAGAATTTTTATGTATGATGGCAATACCACCTCCTTTGGTTTGGCTGGTATTACAATCGCATCTGATGATGGTGTAGCCTGTAGAAATAGCTAATGAGAGTAACGGACCTGAGGAAGCGTGGAGCCAAGTTTCTGTGATGGCAATGAAGTCAAGGTCATGTGTTATGATCAAATCTGCCATATCTAGTGCATGTGCAGTAAGGGTTCTGGCATTAATCAGTGCCCCCTTGATTCTGGTTTTGGGAGCAGGAGGGGTACTCTCATCGCGGTTGGTGTCCGTGATAAGTATAGGTAGAGTGGTGGTGTGAGCTGTTACAGGTGGAGTTGAAGGGTTAGTATGTCGGATAGAGTTTGTATGGTGGTGGGAGGCGCGAGAGAGTCTAGAGATAAGTCTGAAGTTCCTCGCAGGCACCGTACATGGTTGGTTGGGTATAGGTCTGGTGGCAAAGTTTTCGAACCAGAGGGCTGGGGAATTAAGGTATGGGTTGGTAGAATGAGTAAGGGTGGCCATAGCTGAGATAGGGGGGTGCTGCAGGTTGATCAGTAGTGTTAGGGCTTTGTGTATGTGAGGTGGGAGGAATAATGAACGTTAGTTGCGGGGCACAATGGATGCACGTGCGTCCAAGTGTGTGATAGGGCTGCAGGTAGGGAGTAAAGATAAAAAGAGGATACCTCAGTCAATTCTAATAACTTGAAGAGGAGACACAGAGTGAAGTGATTGGGCAGAGAGGATGGGCATTGCCAGTGCATAATGATTGTACCCGCAAATGTGTCCAAGGGATCGGTAGGTTAGGTTAGCAGCGGGCATAATCCGGGGAGTCAGTCTTCCACCGGTCTCTCAGTGAGGGGCCCCCCCCCTTATTAGGTTTCCGGGTCTCTTCCTCTTGGGTTGGGGCCCTGACTGGGCCCTCTTGGATTTAGTTACAGCTCGGGAGGTGGCTCTCACAAGCTGCCTCCCCGCTGGGAGTCTGGCCACACACTGGTTATCTGCTTCTTTTTTTCTTCTTCTGGGTGCTCCAGGGTAGCAGAGGAAGCTGGTAGCTTTTATTTGTGGCCTTGTCACTTCTCTGGGCTGTCTTTCCCCACTTGTCGGGGGGCTATTGCTGGCCCCGGTGGTAATGTGCCTTTACACCGTTAGTACTGTGCCTTTTGCCTTAGCGTCTCGCTGTCCGGGACCCAGCGGATGGTGGGGGGCTCTCTCCTTCCTGCAGTCCTACCCTGGCTCGTGGTGATAGTCCTCCTCCTATGCCCCTCAGTGTCTGATCTCGTTTGAGGCTCCACTCGTCTGTTGGTAAGGGGGCATTGGACTCTCGTCTCTGGCCACTGAGCCCCCACCATTTCACATCAGGAGCTCAAAGGGGTGATGCGCACTATGATGCAAGCTGGCCTTTGCCCACTTGCAGCTTTCTTCCTTGCTCCGGGCCCCAGGCTGTGCGGTTCGGGTCTCCACCGCTCTGACAGCTCAGCTTCAATCGAGTGTGTTGCGAGCGTGTCTCTGGGGTCTCGGCTGGCCCATAGGGGATTGTCTTGCATTTATCCGGGCTCACCACTGTCCCATTTCACCGCTTTCACGTCGGCGCCTCTCACCGCATGTTTAGAGCGCTGTGGTGAAGGGGCGCCTCGTTTTTCTCTCGGTTATTTCTAGCTTCAACCGAGTCTCTAGGACACATTCTCCCTCTCTTTTTCCCCATGTCGGTCTTCTGCTTTTTTCATAAAATTACTTTTGCCTTCTGCCTTCTGCGTCCCCTGGTGGTCTGGCGTCCAGCATTTTTAAATGAAACTTAGAGTAGGTGCCCATCGTCTTATGGACTACAGGCCCTTATGACATAAGACTATTGAAGGGAATAGGGCAAGTAAAAATAAAGCTGAAGCCAGGGGCAATTTTACCTTGAGCAAGACAGTACCCCATGTCTTGAGAGGCAGATGAGGGTATATTCAAGGCTCTCTCAGCACTGATGAAAAAAGGTATTCTGGTGCCATCAGACCATTGTGTAATACTTCGGTGTATCCTGGAAAAAAATCAAAGGGAGGGTCATGGAGATTCATACAGGATACAAGACTGATTAACCAGATTGTAGAGGCAGAGTTTCCTTTAGTTCCTAACCAAGAGACGATACTATGCAGTATCCCAGTGGAAGACCGATATTTCGGAGTGATTGATTTGAAAAATGCATTTTTCTCAATCCCGTTGCACAAGGTGATTTTGCACGAGAGAAAAAAGGTGACACCTGAGAGGGCTGGGGCAATTATGAAAACTGCAAAACCGCAACCAGAGCAACAGATGCAAACATTTTTGGGGCTATGGAATTATGTTAGAGCCTGGCTGTTTGACTACAGTTCATACACAAGACTCCTTTTGCAGGCTTTAAAGAAAGCACAGGTGAACAAGGAGAAAATAGAATGGACTGAGGAAACGGAGGAAGGATTTAAGGAGTTTAAAGCAATTTGCACAGCTCCTGTTTTGGAAATCCCCAATTATGCGGAGGACTGTTTATTATTCTCCCATACAAATGGGACAGTCTATGACAGCAGTGCTTACAAAGAGGACTACATTGGGGTACAAACCTCTAGCGTATTACAGTGGGATTTTAGATAAAGTTATGAAAAGGACACTTTGTGTGCGAACAGTCATTGGTAGCCGCCGCGTTCGCAGTTGAGAAGTCTACACATATTGCAATGGGCTGCTCTAGGACGCTTTTTGTGGAACATGCTTTGTTTGCCATTTTAGAGAAACCCAAAGGTACATTGACATCCCAGAGAGCTCCTGCTTATGAAGTAATGATTTTGAATCCAATGATTAAAATTGTCTGATGTAAAATAGTGAATCCTGCCACATTTGTAGCTGAGCCAGTGGCAGGGAGTGATCATGTGCGTGAATGTGCAAATTATGTTGAGTATTATGATATATCGCATGTGAAAGAAAATGCCTTGTCAGGGGGGAATTCTCTTTGACGGTTCTTCAAAAACTGATCAGACATGTGGAGAAAGGCATTCTGGTGCAGCTGTAGTAAGGCATAAAGCAAATGGAGAATTTGAGGTTGTAGTGAGCATAAGGCTACCATCTCACTTTTCAGCACAAAACCGCAGAAGCCAAAAGGGTTGCATGTTCTACAGATATATCAAGTTTAAGGGAGTAACCACGACTATGGTAAAGGGAGAAGGGTTTAGTCATTTGCCAGAGACCCAATTAATGGAGATTCCAGGAAGTGCACCATAGGAAGTGCAGGAATTATGGAAACGAAGGGGGTGTTCTTTAACCCCCACAGAAGCATTATGGTGACAGGATAGCACTGGAAAGCCAGTAATGCTAGTAGCATTATTAAAGGTCATGCTAGAACAGCTGCATTAGCCTGCGCATGTGACTAGGGAGAGTCTTGCTACAAAGATTGCGGAAGACTGGTTCATTACGAATTTGTTAGAACACATTGCATTCTATGTAGTGAATTGCATTGTGTGTCAGAAGTTTACTGCTGGGCATACACTGAGAATTATTAGAGGAGTTATTCCTCGACCAAATGGTCCTTTTCAGCATTTAAAAATCGATTATGTTGATATGCTACAGGTGTGTAATGGATACAGGTATCTGATACTGGTGGTGTGTCCCTTCTCTAGGTGGATCAAAGCAGGTCCATGTACACACCCTGACGCCACTTCCGCAGCAAAGGTTTTAGTACGTTAAGTATTTCCAAGATGGGGTGTGTGTGTGAAGTACTGAGATCTGATTATGGGGCCACATTTTATCAAAGCAGTATTTGAACAGATAGGACTATTGTTGAGCATTAAGCACACGTTTTCTTCTGCTTATCACCCACAAGCGAACGGAATATGTGATAGACTCAATGGCCTCCTTAAAGAAAGGATTGCCAAACTCAAGCTAACTTTGAAAAAGGGGTGGCTATATTGCTTGCTCTTAGATTTACATGCCCTAAGGAATCAGCCTGGGTCGGACCACCACCTCACAACCCACAAACTAGCAAAAGGGAGGCGAATGAGAATGCCTCTTACACCTCCATCGAGGAGTAGAAGCAATATGAGTACTGCAAAATTGCTAGGTGACAAGCTTCACAATTATTTGACATGTATGACCTCTAGCATCTCTCTCATTTCAGATCAACTCAAGCGGCAGGGGGGGGGGTCGGTCTCAGAACACCGATGAAGACCATTCAGCAACCGGATCTCTTGAATTATTATCATCAGCACCTAGACTATTTGTTGGCGATACCGTGCTAATTAAAAACTTCACTAGGAAGTGGCATGAGCCAACATTTATTGGCCCCTTTTGTGTTGAAAATGTCACTCCCTCTGCAATAAAAGTCCAAGCCAGCCAAGCTTGGATTCAATTAAAAGACGTGAAATTATACACCGGTGAGACCGCACCACCCCCAGCTGTTGATTCAGCAGCAAGACGAGAAGAAGAATTTCGGCATGTGCAGACTCGATCAATGACAAAGAAGTAGGACAATAAAGCGACCAACTGATAAATGCAGATTTTGCATATGGACTGTGGCTCGTTCGGACACTCCTTATAGATATTATAGCGGGAGTGCAAACCCTTGCTCAGGGTCACAAGAATCTTTTGAAAAATTAACTTTAGAATGATATTGATGTATTACAAACATGCCTGAGCTCAATTTTGAATTAAAAAACTGGAAACCGGAACAGTATCGCGAATCGTTTCTCACCGATTATCTGTTTGGTTGAATCTATGGTTTTAGCAGACGTAGTTGTCCACAAACTTATATTTGCTGTTTTTGCATTTATCCTTCAAGCTTATCCTGCTCTTGTCAGAAGAGACGTTTATATTCACACTTTTTTACAGGATCCTAAGAATGTCCCTGTATTCAGAAGACTGCTTGTAGCAATAGCAGAGTAAGTATTGCAGTTGCCAGATTAAAAATGTTTTTTTCTTAAACAAATTGTAGTGAAAATGAGAAATGTTTGGAGAATGAGCAAGCCCAACCAATTCCAGAATGCCAAAAGTGGTTTGGATTAATAAGTTAGTTGGTGATATACATATGTGCGACTATACTTTGTGTCTTTCTGTTTCCCCCGTTTAGCATTCGTTGTTATATTGATGCTCCTGTTGAGATAGAGACTACTATGATTTCTATTACATGAACTACTCTTGGTTTGTTTACTTCCACTAAAGGTAGAGGCTCCTATGGTCCCCCCACAAAGAGAACTCTTTCTGATATACTTCTTGACTACTGTGCAAGCGCTTATTTTGTGCATGGGAGACATAAGAGAAATGCAGAAGACAATGATTGTGGGATAAATGCATATCTAGACAATACAGTACACCTGGGTAATAACATGTGATACCAGCACATGAGAAAGGTGGGAGAGAGAGTATCTAAGAAGATTTGCTACATGTGTTCCCTAGTACCTTATACTATGGAAACCTCTAAAATATTCATAGACTCAGAAGTATCAGCAAAAAGAGTCCATTGGCTGACATATCTCGCACTTTGCATGAGATGACAGTTCCAAGGCAGAACAGCATCCATAGTGTGATGAATAAAGCGACAAATCAGAGAAGATAATTATGTGCAAGATTTAAAGACAAGCGAAAAGCATCAAGTAATAAGATATGAACAGCCTGGAATAAATGGAGCAGGAATCAAGATGGAAGAAAACAAGATTCTGCAATGCAAAGATAAAGATGGGAAGGAAATATGTGAATGCTTGGAGAGAGGTCAACTACAAATCAAAGGAACAGTGCTTACTAATGGAGGATGGGTTGATTGACTAGTTGTGTGCAAAGCAGCAGGATTAACCGGACAATGGGAAGCAGTTGTGGAAAATGCAGAAAAAGAATGCAAGGATCAACGGCCAAAGATTGCAAGAAGGTTGACATGGGTCGACGATAAAGGAGGACCATTGCAGATACTACCACTGAAGAGTGCGTCATTATGTTTCAGAAATAATGAGACAAGGAAAGTTGGAGAGAATCACCAGTGTGGCTGAATTTTTTTATGTACCAAGCATGAAGGAAGGAACAGCAGTCCTGATGGATTATTATTGGGCTTGTGGGTCCAGGGCCTAAATGAAGCTACCCAAGGACTGTGGAGGGACTTGTTTGTTGTCTCATTCATATTCCAGCATTAGCCATTCCACAGAGTGACCGGAACATTGGTTAATTTTCAAAAGCAGATGGCCACTTGAGAAGGAGAAGAGCGCTCGAATTTCTCAATCGAACTAAGAGGGAGAACTATTTCTAAGCGAAATAGACGGAAGCCTTTGATGCTATTCCATATGAGCACAGGTTGTTTAGCCAGACTGCTGCAATAGTCACGACTATCTTTATGCCAGGGATCCAGATGATGGCAAATGGTAAGTAGTTAAAAATAACTATCAACACCACCATAAAGGGATTCAATGCCATCAAGGAAGAGTTGAGGGCCATACGACTGATGACCCTGGAGAATAGATATGTTCTTGATATGATCACAGCAATGTATGGAGGAATTTGCACCAAAATCGGGCCCTCATGTTGCACGTTCATACCTTCTCACGATGGTGAAAACGGGACCTTGACAGAGGCCATAACATTGCTGACGTAACTGCACCATCAGATGGAAGATGAGACAGAGGCCATTGCAGATGAAGGTTGGTTTGCATCGATCTTTTCATGGGTTCCACAATGGATGGCAAACATCTTCAAGTTTCTTGGAGCAGTATTAGTGTTGATAATGTTTGGCTTCTGTGTGATCAAGATAATAATTACACCATGCAAGAAGGCAACGAAGAAGGCAGTAGGACTGAAGACCATGATCAGGGTTTGGACCCAAGGAGTTGACAGATGAAGATATCAGAAAACATATGGAGGCCAGTATCTTAGCACCTGCGGGAACAGAGTTCCTGCATCCAAGGAATCACAAGATGTATGTGGGACAATGGATCTATTGTAATCCGAATGGACAGTGCAGTTACATGACCTGGAGTGTAGATGAACATGTAAAATCAGCAGTATCCCTGAAGGGTGTAGTGAAGATTTGGACCCCGAAGAAGCATTTCTTCAAGAGAAGAAATCAAAATGTGGAGATTAATGAAGGAGTGGTCGATGAATCAACCAGATAGGGGGAGTGTAGAGGAGCAGCTGAGTGTCCCGGAAGGAAGTCCTGCCCCTTCACGCCTTTATACTGAAAGCCAGAAGTCATGCCATGCTTAACACCAGTGACTGTGACTAGCCTGCTGAGAGTCTGAGAAAAGGTATCCCCTAAGAAACCCCTATTTGATGTATCCTCAGAGAGGTGGTAATCTCTTGGAGGAGGTCCCTGAAGGAATATGAAGATGAGGGAAAGAGACGTTGGTGACGTCAAAATAGATGAGCGTGACACACTGAGAAGAGGGGCTGAAGAAGAGGATGTATGGACCTTATAAAATGTAATGACGAAGTAAAGAATTGAGTAAACTTTCATATGCTAAGTGAAGATTGCATGTGTGAAGAGCACAGCAGAAAGTGCAAGCGGTTTAATAACTGTACAGACGCAGCAATGCAAGTAGAGCAAGTGATCATAGAAGCCACCTATACCTAGTGAATAGACTGCAGGAGGTGCCGCCATTATATAGAATCTGAACATCGGTATCGCAACTTCAGTAAGCTCAAGCCCATGGAGAAGATGGCTGAAAGCTGTGTCGCAGCAAGAAAGCAGCTGGAATCATGGAAGGACCGAGAAAGGCTGTCTGGCCTGGTGTCAAAGGCTGGAGTAGCCAATAACTGGTTATCTATCCTTGAAGAACAGTGAACGTGAGAGGCTGAGTCATACCTTGTTAAGGTGCAAAGAAAGAACACCATGAGTGGCAAGTTTTATTCATTTAAGACAAGTAAATGCTAGGTAATGGGCAGAATTGTGTTCTCCTGTCACGTGGGCTATGGATGGAAATAGAAGTTGGGCATGCAGCTCCAGACTTAAGATAGCACATGCTCACACTCCCATATATTTCCAGGGATGAGAATACATTGCAAGGCCAAATTCAAAGGGAAATCTGCATGGAAGAAGGCATGGGTGATGAGATGTTGGGCAAATTTGGGTGTGGAGACATGGTCAAATCCACCCACTGACACCTGGGGTACTAGCTTACGTGCTGCTAGTGAGCCGAATGTTCCAGAAGGGCATGAGTGGGCCAACAAATTATAGAAGGCCATATAACGAAGGGCCTTATAGGTTAAGAGCCAATGATATACTGTGTATCTAATAAGTGTTACAGATGACTTGCACTAGGGGTGAGCATACGTTTTCAACCTGACTGTAGAGACCCAATAACAACCCGATCCCCCACAGAAAGTAAACTTCGATGTTCCCCTTGAGTCTATCACAACCCCCCGTAGATTTTTCTTATTTTCCACGTAGTATGACATGTTTGACGAGTTTCTGGGCAGTTCATCTCCCTGGTTGCCTCTGCTCACCCATGGAGGACCGACAAAGCACCCTACAGCTACATTTAAGGTAAGGTGGCACAGGTGGTGAACACAGCCACTACTGTACTCAATTTAAACCCTGCCACTGCTACATTACCACCATCATATTATAACACTATGTAGATTATTTGCTTCACCCCCTAGAAAGCCTGATAGAATTATTGAAAGTTATCAGTATGCAGCACTTTGATGTCATTTGGGGGTAGGAAATGTGTTGCACTTAACTAACCATACTAAACATTTAATATTCTGTATACTTACCCTCAAATTCCAAACTAAACATAACCCTATCTCTACCACACCACAAACTGCAAACACTTTACAATACCAAACATAAAAAAACACAAGCACACACAAAGCACATCCCACGTAGGATCTAACCCTTTAAATGGTGAACTTTGTTTCCAGACTACACAATTTATGTGTCAAAATGATTGGAATGTGATAGCATCCAGCTATACAAAAAATGTTTTCAAGAAACTTAATCGTTAAAAGCTGATCTGAAAATTGAATTGACAACTCAAGACCAAGTAAACTGAGTGATCCTTTATACTTCACACACAAAGCACCCCTGTACAATAATTCCCCAACACCACATGACAGCTACCAACCAAAAACACACCAACGTTCAGTGACCATTTTTTCCGAACTGAAGCTGCCAACAGCACATCAAAGGTCTCTTGCTCTTCTCCCTCTCAATCCCAGTAACAAACTGCCCCCAAAACCTGTCTTCCATTGCAGATCCACCAGAGCGCCAAGAGACAATTCAAGTGGCAGTAGTGTACGGTACAAGACCACATAACATTAGCCCTCAAATAGGTGGGTTTTCAGTATGTTTCTAAATTGTTGCAGGTCTGAAATTGTATTAATGTACCTGGGCGGGCTACTCCACAGTTAACTCACCATTACCGTACTGGACCTCCCAAACACCCTGGTTTTCTGATATATGGGAACTTGGATTGACAAGGGAAGTGATGATCCAAGTGGTCGGTCTGTCTGTACTATTCCAAGCAAACCATTTCACATATGAAGGCCGAACCATTTTGAGTTTCATGGATTAATGTTAAGATCTTAAATTAATTCTGGCCTGGATAGGGAGTCAGTGAAACTTCTGACAGAGAGGTTACATGGTTTAGACGGCCAACATTATAGACAATCTGGACAGCCATATTTTGAAGCCTTTGAAGGCGGGTGATCTGATGTTTGTTTATGCCCAGATAGAGGCTGTTGCAATAGTCCAATTTGGTGTCTATAAAAACCCTACCTATCGTGGCACAGTCTGAGGCAGACAGCAGTGGAGGTAGGTGTCTTAGAATCCAAAGGTAGTTTGAAGAGTCAAGATAAACACCCAAAGATTTTACTTTCGGCACTGTTTCCACCCAACAGTTGGACTTTGACAAGTCTAAACATTTAGGTAGTTCTTTTAACAGCTTGTGCAAGGGGGAATGAGCAGAATCTCAGTTTGTGTGATTCAATCATGGCCAATTAGCAGACATCCACTTAGAGAGGTCTTAGAACATGGACTGTAAATGGACTAAATTATTTTCGTAGTGACGTGACAATTTAAAAATGATCGTGTGCCAACAGCATAAATTTGAAAACACAACCCTATGGTTCAACAAGTCGCGCAGAGGCTTCATATGTATATTGAACAGCATAGGGGAGAGGCATGAACCCTGCAGATGTTAAGAAGTTATTGGCGTTGACTCTAGACATTCTTTTTACGAAAGAAAACAAACCCCCTTGTCGCTGTGTCCAAGACCAACGCCAGAACTCATGTGCCTCAGCAGAATGTCGTGGTCTATAGTGTTGAATGCTACCGAGAGGTCCAGCAACTTCAACAAGCCCACCTGACCCTCATTGGCTATTTTCAATAACACATTTCATTTATCCCAGCAGTGAATATCTCACAAAGCGGGGGGCAGTAGGAATAGTCTCATCCTCTTCTAAGAGGTGGGTCCAGGATGAGGCAGTCCTTGGCAAAGACCCACATGCCTTGTTGTTAAGGGTCTGGGAAGGCTTTTTGGAAAAAGAGCGCTTCAATTCTTTCTTGAATTTGCTGCAGTTCTTTACGGTTCTTAATAGTTTCACACGCACGAAGTAAGGTGGAAGTAAGGTGCTGTTGAGCTGGAAACTCTGCCCAGGACTGTGTTTTGGACTTCATTTGTCGGCGCCCTGTAAGGAGAAGAGGAAGTGCAGGCTTCTTTTTGCAGCGAAACGAACGCTGGTCTGCTCGCTCATTTTGGACTACACATACAATAGTAAATATCTTGGTTACAGGGAGCTTTTTTCGTTACCTCTGAAGTTTTCTTCACTTGCAGTGTGTGGGTTGGGCTCTGCACTTGTGGGTTGGGCTCTGGAGCAAAGTGAAGGAACTGAGTTATTGAGGACCTAACAAGGCCTTCCTTTGTTTCCATTACTGTAGATCCTGTGCACGCTCTGGCCATGCCCCCAACCTCCCCGCTTCCTGCGTTCTGCTTACTAAAGCAGAGGGTCTCGCGTGCGGTGCACGCGCATGAAGTAAGGTGGAAGTAAGGTGCTGTTGGGCTGTTAGGTTGAGAGGGTGAGAGGGATAGGGGGGGTCTATTTGGGATTCCTAATATTCATTGATGCTGTATGTGCAGATTTAAGGCAGCAAGTATCATTTTTCCTGAACCTATATAGGACAGGCTTTTTATTCATTAAGTTCTTTGTATCTGAAGAAGGTGGTAGTCTTCTCTCTTGCTGTTGTCCTGTTGGTACCTACCATAGTGTGATGCTTGGCTGTTTGGGGGTTTAGCGACCTTCAGTGATTATTTTTTACTGAACAGGTATTGAATTTACAACCTTTTGACTTGACTGATTTAAGTAACTAAAAAGCAATAAAGGGTGATCAATGAAACGAAACAAAATGCTGGTGCTGAGGAAGGAGACGGGGGCGGACTTCTTTGCAGCCGTCAATACTAGACGGGCCAGTCTTGCGCGGGAGGCGGCGCTCCCCCTTCCTCTGCCAGGAGCAGAGGAGGAGGAGCTACTGCAGTGCGCGCAGGCATGCTCAGCTGCTTTGAGAGGTAGTGAGGAGACCCTTGATCCTTCACAATCCCTTTTTCTGGAAGAGATACCAATGGGTGAAATGGCTGACAGGTCGAAACACCAGCTATCTGCCGCTGTAAGTTATCCTGCAAGTGATTTTGGTAAAGACTCATGCTTTAATGACACGCCAGTTAACTTTCTTCCAGACAATATCAATCCTGTCCAGTCTCTGGGGCTATGTGGTGAGGAAACTACAGGGGGAGGCTTGGATGGTGATGTGTCAATGATGTTGAGTATTTTCAACAGACTAATTCTGGCAGAACTACATAAACACACTGAAACCCCAAATAAAATAGTGGAGGATTCTGAAACGTTGCCTTCTAGGCTGGCTAACGCCCTAATGGTCTCATCTAATTGGGGCTCATGGGGGGATATGCATATGAAGGTTAATAACGCCCAAGTTGTTATCGATCCTGGGGATGTGATTACTATACCAGATTCCATTACTGAAAAAGTCCCCTTGGTGCCCAAGGTAGTAGAAAATACTGGTAATCCAGAAAGCCTGAAGGACTCCGAAAGGCCAAGGCTGGATCCCCAGGAGTCTCCTTTTGATCACAGCTTGAAAACTAATAAAAAGGCTGACAAAAACAGACAAAACAAAAAAAGATGGATACGAACAACAAATCATCAAGAAAATTCTTGCGAGACTATATGTTCAAACATATGAAGAGGAAAAGAGAGATTTGATGACCTCTGTAGAGGACCTTGTTTCCCAGGCTAAAGATCACGCAACTGCGGTAGAGGCAAATGGGCAAATGGATACACCCAATTCCAATGATCAAGCCACTCAGAGTGAATACTTTGAAGCTGAGGATAAGTTGGAGAATATTTTGAAAAAGAAGAGACCCGGCCAGTATCGTTTTGCAACTCAAATCGTTGGAAAACGGGTTGAATGATATCTGACATTTTTTAAAACCCTGTAATTGATACTGGAAAGGAGTTGCAAATTATTGAAAATAGTACCAATCAGGGAAAGGACCATATTTGGGTCCCAAAGAAAGTTCAAATCAAAGTCATTGGGTCGTCGTCTTTCACAATAAACTTGGAGGAAGAGGCCACCGGTGTCAGAAATCAGGTTTCGATTACAAAAAAAATAGACAATAACAAGGAGATGGATGAGTTAGTAAGCAATAATACCATTGTTAGACATATGAGTGAAGATGTATTGTTTCATGTTGTTCGGAAGGTGTTAGCTGAAAATCAAAGTCAAACTCAGTTAGCTACGAGTACAGATAAATCAAATGTAGAGGGGTTGAGGAGTGACATGAAAGGCCTAGAGAACAAATCAACTGTAGGCAGAGGGTTGAGCGAAGACGCTCTGATAAGAATGGTTCAGAAGGTAATGGGCGAAAATCATGACTATGATGATTTGGTGAATAAACCAATTATCCATGGTGTGCGCCAGAGCTCTGAATTGATCCGTAGAATGGAAGCCAACCTTTCAGAGACGATCGCCCCGGTTAATTTTACAGAGGGTGGAGAGAGGAATGAATTATGGTACGATTCCTCAGTCAATCTGAGAAAACCAGTATATCCGGAGATGCCAGGTCTCATACGATGTTCAATGAAGGGGGGAAGCAACCATTGAATAGATCCTTTATTCTTTCATTATTGTCATCTATAACAGAGTTGAAGCTAATAGCCTCTGCAGATATTATGCTGGTTGATTTCATCCACCGGTTTAGAAATGATTATGTCAGATTAGTCATTCCGTCTCAGATGATAAGATCACTACTACTGAAAGAAGCAGAAAGCTTGCAATGTAGAGGTTTTGATCTCTTTACCGTTAAAACGCCCGAGTCCTCAACTAGAACACAGGAACCAGGACATAATAAAGGCGTTGAAGCAGAAGAACAAGTTACTCTCTTACCTGGTAACACTCTTTCGATGGGATGGTCCGACAACGTATTCCATATCTATGACAGTAATCACCACAGCTGTGCTGCTTTGGAAAATCTTCGGCATCTGCGTCCATGACGTCGATACACCGCCCTCGAGGACCTCCTCCGACGTCCAACGTCACTAGATGTTATAAGTAGGACGCAAGACACCCGTAGCCTCACTTGTAGTTTTTTCTCAGAACGTGTGGCACCAGTCTTCTGCCAGTCTGACACACAAAGCCTTGCGGAAACATTAGCTGCAATCGCATAAGAAATTCTGTAGCGGGGAAGGCAGGGAGGGAGCGATATGGAATACGTCGTCGGACCATCCCATCGAAAGAACGTTACCAGGTAAGAGAGAAACTTGTTCTTCGAGGGGATTGGGTCCTCCGACGTATTCCATATCTATGACAGATTCCCAAAGCAGTACCAATGCAAGGAGGTGGGAAAAGAATTTAAAAACAGAAATTTAGAATGCCCAATCAAATTGCAGAGTAAAGGACCACCTTGCCAAAGGCCAGATCCGGCCCACGGATGGAATCGAGGGAGTAGTGACGTACAAAAGTATGGACCGAAGCCTAGGTGGCTGCATCACAGATGTTACGAATAGGAACACCCCTCTGAAGGGCAGTAGAGGCAGCCAAACCCCTGGTAGAATGGGCCCGCAAGCCGACCGGTGGGTCCTTACCCACCAAATGGTAACACTCAGAAATAGCCAGAATAATCCAGCGAGACAAAGTCTGTTTCGTCACAGCTTGTCCCAAACGCTTTCCAGCGTAACCAATGAAGAGTTGATCGTTCACTCTGACACGGGACATGCGTGAAATATAAAAGCTTAACGCTCTCCTAAGATCAAGCCTATGGAGCCTCTCCTCTTCCTTACCAGGATGTGGAGGAGGATAAAATGCCGGAAGAACAACATTCTGGCCTAAATGAAATTCCGACACCACCTTCGGAAGAAAGGAAGGACGAACTCTAAGGACAACCCTGTCCTTATGAAACACAGTGAAGGGTGGCTTAACTGAAAGTGCCTGTAACTCACCCACTCTGCGAGCGGAAGTGACCGCAACCAAAAATACAGTTTTAAGAGTTAACAGTCTCAAAGGGCATGAATGCAAAGACTTAAATGGAGCACCCATCAGAAACTTGAGAACAAGGTTCAAATCCCAAACGGGCACCTGGAAAGGTGACAGAGGGAAAACATTAGTGAACCCTTTCAGAAACTGAGAAATTAAAGGAATTTTAAAAATAGGAACACTCCAGACGAGTGCTTAAATATGCACAGTGCCGCCAGGTAACCTTTAATGATACCCACTTGCAAGCCCCCGTGGGCCAAAGAAAGCAAAAAAGACAGAACCATGCCATCATCAGAGCCCTCATCCACCTTTGAAATAAACTCAAGCTTGACCTTGGCCAGAACCTTTCTAGGGGGGGGGGATGGGGGGGATGGGGGGGGATCAGCCAAGCCCCTGGGTACCCCTGTCGAAACAGCCTCGAAAGGCGTCGATTGAATCGGCGTCGATTGAATCGGCGTCGAACGTGGCGCCGACATCATCGATGGTGTCGACAAAGGCCTCGAGGTCGGAGCCCCGAGCGTGTCCCTCGACAGCCTGGGCGCCAATGGTGTCGACTTCTTCGGAGGCAGGGCCTCGAAAGAGTCAGTCGACGACCTCGGCGCCCCTGGCGTCGACGTCTTCCTTGAAGACACCACAGGTGCACACGGTCTTGAGCGCATCGAGGACCGGGACCTGGACCAGGGATGACGAGAACGATTCCCCTTGACCGAGCGGGACCTCTCCCGCGAATCGTACCGACCACCTGAGCCCGAAGGCGTGCGAGCAGTGTCTCTTGACTGATCACGACCGACCCCACTCGGAGGCGTGGACGGACCAGTGCCTGCGATTCGAGAATCGCTAACATTTTCTTCCTGAAGGAAGCCCATTCCTCCAGCGTCTCATGCTTGGTGGAATAAGCGACCCGCCGACGGGCGGAGTCCTCGGATGAGAACGGGGAAGGCGACCGATGACGGCACTTCCGGGAGTTCCTCGAAGAGGCAGAGGAGTGGCGGGACTGACTCCGGGACCGAGACCCACTGGACTTCCGACAACGATGCGGAGAGTTGCCCCTCGAATCATCCGTCGAAAGCCCCGCAGACCTCGTCTTCCGTGGCTTGGACACCTTACCTACCAACAACAACGTCTTGCGCTCCCGCAAGGCTTTGGACATGAGCGACTGGCAGTCGACACAGTCATCCGTGTCATGGGCCTCCCCGAGGCACCAGAGGCAGGTGTCGTGCAAGTCCGTCACCGACATCTTGGACCCACAGTCGCCGCGCTTCTTAAAGCCCGGACACGGGGTGGAAGACGAGGTAGACATCTTCACGAAGAATATACTTCGAAGAACCGAGAAAGAACAGAAACTCCAAAGAGTCAAGGCGCGCCGAGATCTCCGAAGCGAACACGTTTGCGGAAAAAACGGAACTGAGACTACGGGCGTCGTGCGTCCTACTTATAACATCTAGTGACGTCGGAGGAGGTCCTCGAAGGCGGCGTATCGACGTCATCAACGCAGGACGCAGACGCCAAAGATTTTCCGAAGCAGCACAGCTGTGGTGATTACGGTCATAGATATGGAATATGTCAGAGGACCCAATCCCCTTGAATATGAGGCTAAAATGGGAAATTAATGAAATGCTGGCAGAGACAATGCAGATAATCAGGACTGGGGATGGTTGGCTCGCTCACTGAGAGAATCCATCAACACCTTGAAACAATTGGGTAAACCACTTTAGCATGCAGGTTAGTGCTGCGGCTAGTAAGTTGGAACTCGAGGGGCTGTTTTCATATATTGAACAATGAGAGTATAACCGATAGGCTAACAAACTTTGATTTTGTCCTACTTCAGGAAACCTGGGTTTGTGAAAAGCTGTGCTGGGATAAACTTTGTGGTTGATGCAATTTGTGCAAATAGAGATGCAAAAGGAAGACCAAAAGGTGGGTTGCTCTTGGCTGAGAAGAACTCAGAAAATATCAAAGAAACGGGGGTGGGTGGAATAATGAGCAGTCAATCCAGGTGGTCACGTTTATGGTAGGGGGGTTTATGACTGGTATCCCCTACTAATAGCTAATATTTACTGGAATCCGATGACATCAACGGATGTGCAACTGGAGAACGAATTGTCCATTTTTGGTGAGAAGATTGACATGTGGTTAATGGAAAATATGGAGGGCAAGTCATTGTCGCAGGGGACCTGAATGCTGACTGTATAGTGGACAGGGTTGTGGGTGATGCTCTTCTTTCGAATAAGAATATTTATACTCCTAGGGCAGGGAACCCAAAGTTAAGAGGCAATCTTTGGTTACATTTTTGTGAACTTAGAGGTTTGGAACCGGTATAAAACGATCATTATACATAGCATGGAAGAGGTCTGACATCAGTACTTGATTGCATATTCCTATCTTTGGATCTTAGTAATACTATCTGCAATTTTGAAGTTTGAGCAGTTGATGTTAGTGATCATTTTATGCTATGTATAGAAATTGAGAGTAAGAGTCATCTCTCAAGACAGAGTTACTACACTGAAGAAATTCTGGTTAACGATAAAGGGAACAGAATTACATTGGGCCTCATTACAAATCGCCCGGTATGGAAACAACGGTGGCGGTAAACCCGCCGCCACCGTTGTTTTCCATGCCGGGCGATCACAACTCCTGCAGGCGGGAGGTGATGTTCCCGCCAGGTCTGACCTGGCGGCTTTAACACCGCCTGCCTGCAGGCGGACGAGGAAACACCAGCAGCATTACGAGATGCTGCCGGTGTTTCCATGATCCCCATTCCCATCGAGTCCCATAGGACTCGATGGGAATGGGGATTAACACCATTCCGCCTCTGTGATTCCTGGAAAACCGGGGTTGTAATGCCCCGGTAATTCCGTGAATCACGGAGGCGGAATGGTAATAAGAGCCTGGCGGTAACCAGGCGGTTTTACTGCCGCGGTTACCGCCGGACTCGTAATGAGGCCCATTGTCTTATTCCAAATTCAAAAATGTACCTCCACAATGATCAAGGAGTATGATGGGACTTCCTTGTACCAACGCATAAAACGATACTCAGTGAATAATTTTGAAGCTTACATAAATTCCATTCTTACTATGTTAGAGAATATAAGGGTGGACAGACACAAGAAAGGGAACAGACATTGTAACGACAGAGGTACAAAAAAATAAAACCTTAATGCAGAAAGACTTAAGGAGACTCTGCAAACAGGGGATATATGATCCAGATGCCCTGAAAGCTATAAAAAATAAAATCAAGCAGCATTACAAAAATTGGCTGGTTGGCCACAAAAGCATAACTGCTCAATTAGATGGTGAACTGATGTTAAAATCACTAAGGGACAATAATTTGGCCAACTTTTGGAAGCTGATCAACAGTACCGAATCCAACGAAAAAGAGATGGCCCTAAATCCCATTTCAGAAGAGGTGTGGATGATTCACTTTTCTAGTATATACAAAGTGGGTGTAACAAGGTTTACACCCCCAGTGAATATTTTGCATTTGTGGTCCATTGTCAACACGGTTGAGAAAGTGAGGGCACTAATTGGCAAATCTAAAACTTCAGGTGCTCAGGGACGCAATAATCTTTCGAATAAAATGCTGAAAATGAATCCAATATATTGGGACAGAATATTGTGTTTTGTTTAATGATGTGTTGCTTACCAAATGCATCCCTCACATTGGAGAACATCGATTGTTTTACCAATTTTTAAGAAAGGCTCACATATGTGCCCTTCAAGTTATAGACTGATAGCTATTTCGGACACCGAATCCAAAAATGTTGCCCTAATGGCAAGAATGGATCCAGACAAATCATATACTTGATACAAAACAAATCGGCTTTAAGAAAAACTGTGGGACAGACTCCGGCGGTCTTATATTATGATGTCTACAAAGTCAGGCCATGAGAGAGGGTGGAAAATCAACATTTGTTGCCTCAATGGACCAGAGTATGGCCTTTGATTTTGTAGATAGTCCCACCCTATCGAACAAAATGAGAGAATTGGGTATGCCACCCCATCTTCTTGATATTGTTTACACCGACACCAAGCTCGCAATTAGTTTAAATTTGGAGGGTCGGCTATCAGCAGAGATTCCTATTCTCAATGGTCTACGTCAGGGATGCATGTTTGGGCCGACAATTTTCAATTTGTATTTAAGTGGGGCAGAGAAAGCACTTAGTAAAGGTTTGGTAACACCAAAGCTCAGTAACGTTTGCATTTCATGGCTAGCTTACGCTGAGGATTTCTTACTTTTGGACAATACAAAGGTTGGTTTGCAGCGCCTTATTAAAGAATTTGAAAAATTCATTTGCCAACTACATCTAAAGATTAACCCGTCAAAAACGGTTATCATTTGGATGGGTAAGCAACGCAAGGCTGAGAAAGCCTACACCTGGGTTTGTGAAGGCAAACACATAAAATGTCAACATGCATTTAAATATTTAGGTTATTGCTTCTCAGGTTCACACTCTGTTACGAAAATACAGCTGAATGCTAAAAAATCGATGTTGCTTTGAGACAAATGAGGTTTGAGAAATTTACTATGGAATCTATGAAGGAATTCTATATGAAGAAAGTGATGCCCAGGGTCCTTTATGGGCTGGCATTTTTTGCCCGATTTAATGGAGTTTTTAAAAGTCTTGGAATGTAGATTATGGAGGGGAATTTTGTATTTTCTACCGAAATGTTTACCGATTGAAGTGATTCGATATGAATTTGGACATCGATCGATACACTCATTTGCGAGCGGTAGAAGACTTCTTCTATGGAGAAAATGTATAATGTGTCAGGAAAACGATTTGTATGTAATTGCTAGTAATGCATCATCCTGTCCTTTTACTCAAAAGCTACAAGTTGAGTCGGAAATGCCATTAGAGAAATTGGGAATAGTACGTTGCACCCTGATTAACAAACCTAACAAGATCAAGCTTATTATTAGGGGTTATGATTGGTCTGGAACTGTAAATATGGTGTCTAACTCGAAACTGTATAAACAGATTTATTATCTGTGAAATTTCTTTCTGGTAATGGAGAATTATTTGTGTAAATATCCCTCCAGGATAAGTCAAAATGAATGTATGCGTTGCAGAATGAACATAATGTTAACCAATCAAATTAGGGACATAAGAAAGATTGATGAAGGTTGGCAACGGTGCCGTTTCTGCAAAAAGGAGCAAGTTATAGAAACACCATCATATTTTATTGGCTTGCCCTGCTCTTATGACCTAGCAAATTGAATACTTTGCAAAATTTGTACATTCAACCGCCTGTGTGAATAGAGCATGGCCGTGGCACAATATGATGCATCCAAATTCAAGTACTATGATCATACGGGTAACAGCTTTCTTAAAACACTTTGTGATCTCTCCGAAAACTTGTTTTATTTTCATGATATTATATTTTTAGATATGTAAATATATTGCTATGTGAATCTGTTTTATTATTGTTGAAAGTTCTGTATGTACTGAATTGAAAATTTACTTCTTTTGTACTTTTTTTTGTAAAGGTTTATAAACAAACCAAAACAATAAAATAATTTTCAATAACATGTCATAACAAAGAAAAAAAGAAAATCGGTACTCTGACATGGTCGAAAGGCCAGACTGTCACCAAGCAAGGCCTGATTTTCTAAGTTTGTCTGTAGTTGTCGTTTGGCAGCTTAATCTAGGATTTCAAGCAAAAAGGAAACATTAGAGATGGACCCATAGTTGATAAAAAATCTCTGTATCCAAAAAGGTTTTTTTTTCAAGATTGGAGTCACCCATGCCAGTTTGAAATTCTCTGGGATGACAGCTGTTCTGAAAGATGCGTTTATAATACTTGAGATAGCAGGCGATATCGCCTCCACAAATATTAATTTAGAATTGCATGGATCACTTGGACAATTTGTAGGATTTAGGCATGTTATGATATTAATTATCTGACACTGAAAGGTCACTCGAGGATAATTCTGCATTGGACATGCCCAGCGCTGGAACGCTCAAATAGCTGAAGGATGCTGAAATTTCATCGGGATTGTGGCATTCAATCGAAGACGAAGATATGTTAGTCATTTCAACACCGGGCAGATCTAAAGACGAGATCCCGTCAGGATCTAGGTGAAAGGACAAGACCGAGATGAGGTCCCTAATAGTTTAGATTTTAGTGTCAAAATATACTTGCATCTCCTTATACCGTTCACTCGAATGGAAGGTGGTCTCTGATTTAAGAACTGTTTATTAGCTCATGTAATATCTAGTTTAGCTGTAGAACATATATTTTGTGTGAAAGCCTTTTTCTTGGCTTCTGTGATGGCTACTTTATATTTTGCCGTCAGGCATTTTAATTTGAGGCAATTAGATTGGCTTGGATTTTCATCTCCATTTGCACTCAAATCTTTTTATTTCTGATTTAATCGCTTCTTCATCTATATTAAACGGTGGGCCGCATTATGAGGTGGGCGCAAAGGGATACCAGGGCACAATTAAGGACTTCGGTGCCGGTAATCCCTTTGTGCCCTATTACGAGGTCCCTTAGCGGGTCCCTTCCTTAACTCCTGGTTTTACCAGGCGTTATGGACGGGGCCCGTTAAGGGACTTCAGAGCTAATAACGGTACCGCAAATCGCGGTACCGTTATTAGCTCCCTCCCCATTCCCCATTAAGGGGGCTCAAATGGGAATGGGGATTGCCTTTTTCAATGGGGACTTACCGGTCCCGCAAAGGTCGGACTAGACCGGTAAGTCCCCATTGAAAAAGGTCGGAGTCGGAACCGGTTTTGGAGGCAGCCATGGCGCAAATAGCACCATGGTTACCTCCAAACTCGAAATAAGGCCCCATATATTTTGTTTTGATAACTTTAGTTTTCATAGGAGCAATCTTCTCAATGGTTGACTTAATCATAGAATGATAAGATTCTACCAAAGCCGTCTCTGTACATTCTAACCAAAATGGCAATGTTACCAGATTGTGGAATACAGGATTCAGTTCATTAGCCGTTAACCTACATTTATTCCTAAAGGAGATACACTTTCATTTATTTGATTGTACCACCATTGGAGAAGGCACTAAGGAGGTAAGAGAGGATGGCATTATCTGTCCATTCTATCTATCTAGCAGAAGAATGTGTCAAAATGATGTTCAAGAAAAAGACCAAGTCAAGTGATCAGCCCATCATATGGGTTTGCAGAAAGTCGAGATGAGAGAGCCCAAGAGCTAATAATTCTTGTCTGAGTGGGAGTGCTAAGGCATCTTCCGCACCATAGAAATCAAGATAGAAGTATCCCAAAATAAGGAGGGGGGAAAAGGGTTCTTGATATTTGATGGAGAAAGAATTAGATTAGTAATGTTATCCCTAAAAACCAGATCATATTTCGGAGAACGATGAAGAATGATTACATCAATACTGGAGGATAGATGTGGGTGTACTGAAATTTTTAGAATCTCAGCCCTATGAAACATGGGTAGCGAGTGTGTTTTAACTATAAACACATCCCGATATATCAGATCAACCCTGCGCCCCTTATCTATCTTCGGTCCTATTCTGATTAATAATAGAATACCCGAAAGGCAAAATGGCTGCAGTGGATGGCTCTGAATAGTCTCGAAGCCATGACTCTCTAATTGCTAGAAGATCGAGATTAAGTTCTAATATCAGATAGTGAATTTCTTTTGCATCTTCTGGGATTGAGCGTGCACTAATGAGAGCACATTTAAAATGCTTATTGGTTTATGGAATCCCATCTTTCCCCCTTAGGGGGAGGGGTGCTCTTCTACGTTAAAATCATTAATTCCCCTTGTTGGACCAGAGATGAGGTAGTCTTTATTGAGTAGTGCAGGTTTATCAATATTAGCCCTTAGGTTCCAGGTTCCTTTTGGTTCTGGAATGAAGGGTATTAAAGGAATTGAAGTTCTAATGGAATGTCTCTTATAATCAAGGAGAGGAACCAGTTTAGGGGATTGCCAGGCTATGTTGGTGCTTACATGAGCCTCATGAATACCAGATCGATGTTGGGCATTTTGCCATTAGAAGTTATCAGAACCAGTTTCCCTGACCCCAGCGCATGTATTCAGGCCTAGCCATATAATGAATGCAAACGTCTAATCCACAGGTGTCATTTTGAGCCATATTGAGATATTTAGTAACGACCATGGCTACACGAGATGTCAAGGAGCCCCCCCCTTCTCACCTGGGTATGTTCTTTGCTGGAGTCCTTGGTTGCTGCCTTCTTGCGGACGGACCTGGTCTTGAACAAGGCTGCCCGAGTCTTTTCCGACTCCAGAGTGCGTTCAGTTTCCGGGACGCGGATCCAGGAATCCGGGGAACTAGGAAAGGTGCAACTAGTACACGAGTCCAGGAAATAGGAGGAAAGGAAGGGGCAAGGAATGGGTAGATAGACAGGTACAAGGAAACAATACCGCGAGCTACGGGACATACGTCGGATCGCTACTTTGCAATAGCATTGAGACGCGCAGAGCCGCGGAAGCGTGGTCTATTAATAGAATACGTTACATGGAGCGAGAAAGGGGTTTTACGCTGGACGACCATGTTGGGAGTATTATGGAGTGCACGCCCTGTTGTGACAAGGACCAGGAAGTCCAAAAGGGACGTGTTCTGTAGTTCATGACAGCATGCCTCTTCCAAAGACCCTTTCCTCCAGGTTTGCCCGGGTGTATAAGGTGAAATCTTCTGAGCAACCAAGGGGCCTTGATATTAGAAATAGGTTCCCAGGTTCTTTCACTAGGAGGGTATCCTTTCCATTCAACCAGGTATTGAAGCTGGCCCAGTTTATACATGGAATCGCAAACCCGGGATACCCCATATTCCAGTTGGTTGTCGACCAGCAGAGGAGGTCGTCTACAGGATTTCCGGGAGGATGGAATGTCGGGTTTCAATAAGGAGGTATGAAAATCTGGATGAATTTTCTTCCAGGAGTCTGGTAGTTTGATCCGGTATGAGACGGGGTTAATAATTTCCTTGATGGGAAATGGACCATAGTACTGGGGAGCCAATTTGTTTGGTCGTAGATGTCGGGGTAGTAATTTTGATGACAACCATACTTGGTCACCGACTGCATAAGAGGGGCCTGGTCTTCTTTTGGAATCTGCATATCTCTTGGTCTGTGTTCTGGCCTTCTCCAAGTATTCCTTGGCCTCCTGGTGTATGTTGATGAGGGTTTCCATCCAGGAGTCAACAGTAGGTACCGGTGTAGAATGAGGAAGAACAGAGGGTAAAACCGATGGATGGAACCCTTGACTACAACAAAAAGGACTGGTTTTGAGCGCTGAATGTTCGGAGTCGTTGTAGGCGAATTCAGCAACGGGCATCAGGAGTGACCAGTCATCCTGGACCTTGGTGGCGAAACATCGAAGATACTGTTCCAGGGTCTGATTTGCACGCTCTGTGGCTCCATTGGTTTGGGGGTTATACCCTGAAGAGAGGGCAGGCTGAATTCCCAGAATTCTACAGAGGTTTCCAGAATTGAGAGACGTATTGAGGTCTTCTATCAGATATGATCTTGGAAGGAAGTCCATGCAGGCGGAATATGTGTTCCAGAAAGATTACAGCTAGTTCGGAGGAGGATGGTAGTTTACTGAGCGGCGTAAAATGAGCCATATGAGTGAACAAGTCTATGGTAACCATTATAGTAGTGTATCCTCGAGATGGTGGTAGTTCCACATTGAAGTCTGTAGCGATGAATTCCCATGGCCTAGTTGGCAGTGTTGGTTGCAGTAGAAGACCCGCCGGTCTCTTGTTATCATGCTTATTTTGAGCACAGACAACGCAAGCTTGGACGTACTGCTGTACGTCAGTCTTCATCTTAGGCCACCAGAACTGTCTCTGTATAAGACAGAGGGTATTGGTGATGCCACGATGCCCGGAGTAAAGTGTGTCATGACAGAGATTTATTATTTTCTGTTGTAATTTCTGTGTAGGAATTAGCAGTGCATTGTCCTTGAATAAATATCCTTCCTTGGCTCTTAGATTCCATTGATTTTTCCTTGAGATATCCTTCCATAACTCAGAGGATTGGGTTTGCGCTCGGATTTCTTCCAGGAGGTTGACTGCTTGAGCTACGAAGATCGTGGGTAGAAAACATCTTAGGATATGCCTTATCTTCAGTGGTTACGTAGTCAGGATGTCGAGACAAGGCGTCAGTAATCAGGTTATGTGATCCTGGAACATGAGTGATGTGGAACTGGTACTGGGCAAAAAAGTAGGCCCAACGCGCCTGACGACTATTTCCACATTCCAATGACTGTAGAATCTGAAGATTCCGATGGTCCGTACGGACTTGGACTGGATGTCTAGCTCCCAGAAGTAGATGCCGCCATTCAGTGAAGGCTTGGCGGATGGCTAACAATTCCTTTTCCAGGACGGAGTAGTGTGTTTCACTCAGAGTCAGGGTTTGTGAAAGATAAGCAATGGGGTGTTTCAGTTTATCTTCTAATTTCTGTTTCAACACTGCTCCTATGGCGTAATTAGAGGCATCCGTTTCCACTAGAAATGGTTGGCTTATGTCGGGTTGGGCTAAAATAGGAGCTTGTGTAAACTCGGTCTTCAAACGCTGAAACGCTGTGTGGACCAGATAAAAGGGATGGCCTTCTTTAAGAGCAACGCTCGTTTGAATAATCTCAGAAAAGGTGGATATGAACTTTCAGTAGAAATTGGCAAGCCCCAAGAAGGATTGAACTTGCTTCACTGACGTGGGAGCAGGCCATGCCAGTATAGCCTTTACCTTTGAAGGGTCCATACCAATTCCCTCTGGGCTAAGGATAAATCCTAGGTAGTGAACAGAGGTAACGTGAAACGAGCATTTTACGGGTTTGGCTAAGAGTTGGTGTTCACTGAGTCTTTGTAGTACTGCCTTTACGTGTTCTTCATGCTTTTGAGGGTCCTTGGAAAAGATCAATATGTCATCCAGATATACAGTGACGAAGAGGAAGAACATGTCAGAGAACACCCCATCCATAAAACGGTGGAAGACTGCCGGGGCATTAGCTAGTCCAAAGGGCATGACCAGGTATTTGTAATGACCAAAGGGTGTTCTTGTCATGATCTCTGCTTCCAAAAGGTCAGGGTTTTCCCAACTCCCTTGGAAGCAGATCCATAACCCAGGTTCCGAGTGCCAACCAGTCCCAATTGGGACCTTTTGGACCCAGTCCTGGCGCCAGTGGCACCAGGCTCATAAATATGCCCAGTCCCAGCGCTGGAAGCGCCGGGCTCATAATGCTTGGGTGGACTTACCTGCAGCAGACCATGCTGCTTACTTGCCTGCCAGTTGAGTCTCTGATCCTCTTCTGTTTGGAACTACTTTTCCTGGTTGGGTGGGGCAGGAGCCACTCCCTAGATTCAGAACACTGGAACTCTTCTGGAAAGCAGGAACTCTTTTCTTAGGCGTGGCTGTGGAAGGAGACATCTAAGCACTACAGGAGGCTATTTAAACCACACCCGATGGATGAATCTTGCTTTGCGTTATTCTGCATCCTCAGCAGCAGAACGCTCATCGTGTCTTCTGCATCTGATCCTGGGCCTAAGGAAAAAGGCTTACCATTCTGAATCCAGTCTTCAGCAACACCTATAAAGACAAGAAAGAACAGGTTAGCATTACGGTCTTCAGTGACAGCTCTTCACTTACCTAGTCCATCGGCTGTCGCCAACGCCTCGCGCTGCATTCCGGCATCTGAAAGACAAAGGCTTACCTACTCTTCGTGCGCTCCGGAGGTCTTCACACTGCATTCCGGCATCTGAAAGACAAAAGCTTACCAACTCTTCGCACGCTCCGGAGGCCTTCGGCGCTGCATCCCGCATCTGAAAGACAAAACAAGGTGCGTTTAAAGACATTGGGGAACTTTAATACTCACGTGCCATTACTCCTTTCCACATCTAACCCAGTGGGTATTCCGGCACCCTGCAGCCGCCCCGAACTTGTACCTGCAAAATAAAAAGACAGTTAGAGTGCATCGTGAAGCAGGCAACAAGCGCTTACTTACGTGCTTCCAGGCGCTTCTATTCATCACACGGGCTCCATCTTCAACTCACTTCAGCCCGCCATCCGCCATCGCCGGAACCCTGCAAAACAAGAGACATCATTACTAAAGACTTTAAAGACATTAGAATTACTCGAAACTTACCGTTCGTGCAGTAAACGACGGACAGCAGTCCTCTGAAGTCAAGAGGCCTGCTCCCCTTATCCAGTGAAGAAACTGGTTACAGCACCCTGCCTCGAGGCAGATGGAGAGCACGGCGTTCACTTACCTAAGGTGAGAGCGTTAACCTTTGGGGTTCTACAGGAGAAGAGAAAGGGAAGAAGAGAGAGACATTCAATAACCCAGTTCATTAATCCCACATTTTCTATCTGCAGACATCTTACCCTTCGAGCCAGACATACAGTGCACAGAGGTCCAGCCCAAAGAGCCAGCCGTGTGTTACACATCACCTTTGAAGATACGGTATACGCCCAGTCAAGACCGGCGCCTCTACGGGAATCAGGTGAGCGTTACAGTTCTAAAGGCGGTTTTCCACTCGTCTCCTTCCCGGATACGGATCAAATGATAAGCACCCCGGAGATCCAACTTGGTGAATATTACTGCGTCTCTTGCGGCTTCCAGGATATCCAAAATCAAGGGTAGTGGGTATCGGTCTTTGAGGGTGCATTGATTTAGGCCACGATAATGGAGGCAGGGTCTGAGCTCCTGGGTATCCTTTTTGGGAACAAAGAATAACAAAGCACCTGCTGGAGATTTTGAAGGTCTTATGGTGCCATTTTCAAGGTTGGTATCCAGGTATTCTTTGAGGGCCTTTTTCTCGGGTTCAGAAAGGATGAACATCCTGCCGAAGGGAATCACTGCTGAGGGTTCCGTTTCTATTGCGCAGTCTTCAAGCCTGTGTGGGGCTAAGGCCTGGACTATGACAGTCGAAAACACATCAGCGTAACCTTGGTAGGCCTCAGGGACTTGTATGATATTGGAAACCATGAGTGGTGTTTCTTGGTCTTTATGCAGTTCTTTAGGGGGTGTTAATGAAGGTTCCAGGAATAGACAGCGAGACATACAAAACTCTGAGCCTAGGAATAGTGATCCTGCTGTCCAGTTGATATACGGATTGTGTTTTTTGTAACCAGGGCATACCCAATACCATGGGGTAGTGGGCTGACTTAATGATGTCGAACCTAATCAGCTCTTGATGATGATTTATTGAGAGCTGGATCACCTTGGTCTGCAGGCTTATGGGCCCTGAAGTGAGGGGTCTTCTGTCGATGGCCCCCAAAGGCTGCAAGGTACTTAGTGTCTCGTACGGAATCTGATGACTAGCAACCCAATCATGATCAATGAAGATCCCCAGATCCCCATAGCTCCGCAGTCTACCAAGGTCAAAATGGGATAGGTCTTGCTCTTGGAGGGTGATAGAAATGCCTGTAGTATGACCAATTTGTTTTGTACAGGAGAGTTCAAGGATGGAATTGATGTGGAGCAAACATCTCCCTCCCGAAGCTCTGCTCCATCTAGGATCGGGAGCTGGCGTTTCACGAACGCCGAGGAGTGGCTAGAGGACATTCCCTAACCAAAAGTTTGTCCTTAGCACAATACATACACAACCCCGTGTGAATCCTCCTCATCCTTTCTTGCGGGGATATGGGTCCACGGAAGGCTCCTATCTGCATGAGTTCTGGTTGTGTGACGGAGAGCACTGTTAGAACGGACACAAACCCAGGCTCAAAGGACACCTTGGAAGAATTTCCCCTGGCTTTCTTCTTTTCAGCCTTTCTTTCCTGGATACGGAAGTCTATTTGCATGGCAAGGTCCATTAGTGCCTGGAATGAGTTTGGTTGAGCCACTCTTGCCAACTCATCCTTAATCTCATCATTCAGTCCTCTCCTGAACAGGGTGAAACTCGCCTCAGAGGACCAATCAGCTTCCTTGGCCAATTGTTTGAATCGGGTCACATAAGTGAGCATATCCTGGGAACCCTGCTGAAAGTCTAACAGACGTTCCTGGGCACTATAGACCTGCTGAGGGCGATCAAACATGTTTTCAAGGGCCTGTATGAACCCATCATAGTCATCTAGGAGGGCATCGCCGGAGTTAACGAGGGGTGTAGCTCAGGTTAAGGCATTCCCGGAAAGGTGGGAAAATATTAAACCCACCTTAGCCCTGGGAGTCGAAAAGTAATAATGCTTAAATGTAAAGTGGACCAAACATGAATCCAGGAATACACAAAGGGTTTTTGCCGACCCATCGTATTTGTCAACAATGCCGCCCAACAAGACACTGGCCCTCATTACGACCCTGGCGGATTTTTTCCGCCATCGACGGACTTTCCGGCCATGGCGTAAAGTCCGTTTACGCCATGGCGGATGGTGGACTTACCGCCCCATTCCGAGGTCGGCGGGGCGGTAAGTCCCCATTGACCCATTTACCCTTCCCCATTCCCATTTCGGCCCCATAGGGTATAATGGGAGTGGGGAAGGAGTTAATTACGCCACCGTAAATTACGGTGGCGTAATTAACACCAAGGTCCCATAGCGCCATGGATTTTTACGCCCGCAAAAAGCGGGCGGAAAAATGACCATGGCGCTATGTGAACTCGTAGTTGGCGGTAAGGGGTCGGCGCAGCTAACGCTGGCGCAAACCCCTTAGCGCCAGGGTCCTAATGAGGGCCACTTTCTTTTGTGGCCGAATCCCGGAATAGGACCAATTGTTTGAGTGCAGCGTTTTCCGCCTTTAGATTTTGGACCTCGGTAGATAGTTCTTGCATGCGGCGCATCAGGTCCTGAACGGCGGCTTCCATGTCGCTATCGAGTTCGGTCGGGTGTCGTCTCAAACTGTTAAGGAGTCCCCCCCCCCCCCCCCTTCTCACCTAGGTCTGTTCTTTGCTGGAGTCCTTGGTCGCTGCCTTCTTGCGGACAGAACTGGTCTTAAACAAGGCTGCCCGAGTCTCTTCCGACTCCAGAGTGCGTTCAGTTTACGGGACGCGGATCCAGGAATCCGGGTAACTAGGAAAGGTGCAACTAGCACACGAGTCCAGGAAATAGGAGGAAAGGGAGGGGCAAGGAACGGGTAGACAGACAGGTACAAGGAAACAATACCGCAAGCTACGGGACACACGCCGGATTGCTACTTTGCAATAGCATTGAGACGCGCGGAGCCGCGGAAGGCGTGGTCTATTAATAGAATACGTAACGTCCAGCGGGTGGAGCGAGAAAGGGGTTTTACGCTGGACGACCATGTTGGGAGTATTATGGAGTGCAAGCCGCGTTGTGACAAGGACCAGGAAGTCCAAAAGGGACGTGTTATGTAGTTCATGACACGAGAGTCCTTAAACAACATAAAAGAGCTTTTACAAAAAAGTCACTTACCCAGGAGCAGTAGCCAGAACCTAGAGCCGCCATATAGGGGGGGAGCAGAGCAACATGCCCCAGTCACCCCAGGCGCAACAGGCTCAACAGACTTGATGCGGGCCCAATAAGCCTAAGGGGCCCAATCAGATGACACAAAAGTCTGCATCACTTCAAGCCCGCTGGGAAATTTAGTGAAAGAAAACGAATCCATGCAGGTGCTGAAGCGAACTAATGCACAAATGTAGTGGAGGTCAGAAGACCATTCAATTTTTAGGCTAAATGGTTTAGCTCTATTTATAAAATAATGAAGGAAATACATTTTTTAAAGTATAATGTGTTCTAAGCAGGTGTGGACTGGTCTATAGGGAACTCTGGAGATTTCCCGGTGGGCCTCTGCACCCTGGGCCTCTTTTGTGTGGTATTTTTAAATTTTATCATAGGAAAAGCATTGGGTTTGCTAAAAATGTGTCATATGGGGCCACTTTTAACATTATTTGCAGGGCCTCTTTTGGTCCCCAGTAAATATTTCCAGGGCCTCTTTCAGTTCCCAGTCCACCCCTGGTTCTAAACTTCTTGAAATCCTCTTCAAATACTTCATCTATAAGAATGTCACCCTGAAGTCCTCAAGCTACCTCACTCAGCATCTCCAAAAGCCTATGATCCACCAGAAGTAAGGACATGTGCAGATTTAACTCTGCCGGTGCAGGAAGGAAAGAACCAGAAGATAGGCCTTCTCTGTCTACACCCCAAGACTCTGCAACCTCCTCCCAGTCAACATCAGATTTGCCCCTTCACTTTTAAAGTTCATGAAGAAGCTCAAGACCCTCCTTCAAGGAATGGCTCCTCCCTAATAGCTATGTCCACACCCCCTCCACTCCCCACACTACCCACGATTGGTGGTCTGCTTCTCATTATTCCTCCACTGACTGTTTGTAGATTCCTTGCTACCAAACTGCCATTAGCTTCCAGGTCCCTTGCTCCTCTGATTCCCTCATCATGTTTTCACCATGTTCTTTACCCCTATGATTGTAAAGCAGTCTGTTGCTTCCTGAAGCTAAGTCCGCGCTCCTGAATACCCTAATAAGGATAATATGCCCCCTACCTTCAACCACCTTTTTTTTTTTTACACTTTATATTTATTAAAACTTTTTCAATAACAGAAGCATCAAAAAGAGACTGAACCACCACAACCAAGTTGACAGACAAAAAAGAACCCACGCCCCCTGCCCTACCCAACCCTGCCCCTGCCCCCCCAACCGATGAGCTACAGAGGAATCAACAGAACGAAAACATTTTTACTAAATTACGAAAGTGCACAAGAGGAAGAGCCACTGCAATATACCAGAAAAGGCTAAACAATAACCCCTTTATATCGGCAAAGTCCCCCAAAAGCAGTAGAAACATGCAATACATCCACAGTTCGATCTCTCCCCTCGCATTAATACACTCTGATCAGAGCTCAAGAAAAATTAGAGCGTTAAGGCTTTACAGTCCTCACTTAATACTACAATTGTCCAATCCTGTAAAAAAGAAGACATATTAATCATTGGCGATAGCAGTTAACTTCTCGTATGTAAAAATAGTGAAGAGCTTATTAAACCATTCCGCTTTCGTTGGGGCCTGAGGGCACTTCCATTTCTGAGCCAAGGCCATTCTCCCAGCCCTCAGCATCGCCCCCTCCACACTGGAGAAGGGCGAGTCATTACTCTCTGGTATGGGGGTACCCAAAAGGATCTCCAGAGGGTGGAGGGAGGGACACGTCCCCAGGATGTCCTTAATTCAACTTAGTAACTCTGCCCAATAGACCTGAATGACGGGGCACTCCCACCACATGTGGAACCAAGTTGCACTACCAGCACAAGCTCTAGGACACATAGGGGACACGTTGGGACACATCTTAGACAGTGTGACAGGAGACCGATGCCAAGAATGGAGAATTTTAAAATTATGTTCCATAGCTGCTGTGTAGAGACGCCCCTTAAAGATAGACCCAAAAACAGAACCCATGTAGAGTCATTGATGGACATCCCCAATCTCTCCTCCCACACGTGTTTAAATGATGGCCTGCCCTCTAAATTAGCTGCAACCAAACCACCTTGTTTTGATAACCATTTTCAGGATAAGTGACTGCATAAGCTTCCCAATACAAAGTTGTTCACATTCCTTAAGAGCGTTACAGGTCTGTAATAAGAGGTTACATAAGCAGGGAGTGAGCATGCAACCCTGCTCTATGTCCCTGGCAGTACAAATATATTGAAAATAATTGCTCTTGCGCTTTCTTAAATGTCACTGGGCCTAGTAAGATCGCAGATTTTTTCTGTTTTTCTCACCCTTGTTCCCCTCCATTTTTGCCTGGTCGTGCTCTGAAACACTTGTGTACGGGCGCCACATAAATAAAATATCATTTCATTTCTCTCAGTATTTAGTAGAACATTAATTTCTGCATTTGTATGCAATAGCATTAATAGCTTCAAAAGACCTTGTGGAATATGTCATTGATGAGCCGACTTCAGTCTACCATATCAGAAACTGCTGTGTAGTCCAGGTACATCCCATCATTTGGTGCATTTGTCTAAAACACAGCCTGGGGCTTCATCAAATTCAGAATAAAAGTTTAATGTGGGTCCCCATGCCCAACACCAGTTTAAAAGATATGTAAAATATTATTTTCTTCGACCCAAACCATAAGCGCTTTAAATCACAAGGCTGAAAAGATTTTACCAGTTACACCAAGGAGCGCTACCGGTCTAATTATTTGGGCCATCACAAATAATTTATTTAAAAATGGGAATGACATGGCATTTGGGGCACATAGCAAGAAGAGAAATACTTATTTTCCCATACAAAACATACAGAATGTTTGCCCTTAATTGTGGTTGGGCTTTAAGCATCAAATTAGCTTGGCTCTTAAGTCCCAGAGATTCAGATCTCCAATTCACATGGATTGTATAACTTCCATAATAAATGTTCATCCAAGTCTGGAGAAGAGGCGCAGGAATATTTTGCATACAATTACCATTGACCCAGATGTCCGTATTAATTGGATTAATCTGGAATTGGTTTTGCTTTTTGAAGTCATCTTCCAACAATGTCAAAAAAAATTTAATTAAGAGTTTTTCATACCTAATATTTGTAATTTAATGCATGTTTCTTGGTTATACCTGGTTATACAGGTAACCTAAAACACAATATATACAATATAATATAAATATCATGCAAAAATATAAAATGCATAGATACTATCATGTGAAATGCTGGTTCACATTCCTTTACATCCTTCATTAAAATGTTAAATTGTATCGCGTATTTTTTTTTCATCTCTTTATCTAACCCCTGGCACCAATCCATAACAGCACCAAGCCCGACACCTCCGAACAGCCGAGCTCCTCTCACCACCCCCTTCAAACCTTCAAGCCAATGGTTACCAACCTATCCGCCCATCCCATGCCACTTCTCTTCCGAATACCTGTGCCCGCCTCCCTTCTCTTCCTGGCCCCAAACCACACGCCACCTTCTACGAACTGACCAACACTATCCCCGCCCCGACCAACTCCATCTCACCAGTCACGGTGCCCAACCTAATCCACCCTTTCCCTGCCACCACCATCAACCCACCATCCACACTGACCAACCCATCCCTGCCATCCCCGGACACCCAGGAAAGGACTGCCCCACAACTTTCCACAAAGCCACCCGACTCCTATTCAATGCCTGCTCTGTGGCCAAAGATGGACAGCATCTATGAGCTCCTAACCTCTGACAATCCTGATCGCATCTTCATCACGGAAACCTGCTTCTCGGACAACTTCAAATAACACACAAAGCATTCCCACCTGACTACTCACTTGTCGCCCACAACAGACCCTCTAGAGGAGGCGGATTAGCCGTCCTCCACAAATGACACATCTCCATCACCTTCACCGAAACGCAACCCTGCACAGTTGACTGCAAATCAATTCTAGTTGAACTCTCTCTTCTGGCCACTGTCTCGCACAGCTTCCTACCCATCTACAGCCCCCCCACACAGATACAACAGACTTTTAGCCAACAGCCTATGCGACTCGCTAGCGGCCACATTAATCACCCTGCACTCACCCTACTGGGGGGATTTCAATATCTGGTTCGATGTGTCCAACAACTCCATGACTTTACCGCTGGTCGATAGTCTAGAGGCACTCAACCTTACCCAGTATATAACAGGACCAATGCACACTGCTGGCAGCTCCTCCTACCTCATTTCCACGTCCATCCCTGAATTCCTCATCTGGACAGACCCCACAGCCATACCTTTCTCTCTCCTCACACCGCCCCCACCTCCAAAGGCTTCCCCTATCCCTACATCTCAGTACAAGTGCTGCAACAATGTCAAGGTACTACCTGACCTGACCAAAGCGCTGCAACGGGCCCTCCTCTCACACCCGGCCACAGACCTTTTGACTCTTGAGAAAATGACTCACTCCTTCTCACCCCCACCAAGTTCACTACTTCCTGCAAAGGACCTGCTCCCAAATGGTTCACCTCCCCACCTGAAGGCACTCAAAACCCATAACCGCTCCCTCCAGTACAAATGGTGAGCATCCAGAACCCCGCAAAGCAAATCAGTGCTCACCCACCATCACCGAAATTACAAATCTGAGTTCCGAAAGGCCAAAAAAGCCTACTACAATAAAATAATCCTGAGCTGTCGTAGCAGCAGCAAAGAGCTCCACAGGATCATCACAGAATTCCTGAACCCTTCCTACAACACTGCCCTGACTGCCTCTTCATGGACGCTCTGCAACTCCCACTCTGAACATTTCCCCAAAACAGCCCTAGGCAGGACGAACACCCTCAATGCCAAACTCTTCAACCTGTCCGTCCAGCCAACTCCCGCTTTACAAGAATCAACCGTCCTGCCCTCCGAGAACCCTTTGTTCTTCTCTTTCAACCCTATCTCAAGCAAGGAGTTTGCCAAATTACTATCCAACAGCTGACCCTCGGCTCTCCACTTGACCCTGGACCCGCCTCTCACCTAAAGAAATCGTCACCTCCACTTGTGCAGGAGAACTGCCAAGGTCCATCCTTAATGACTCCCTCACCTCTGGCAAATTCCCAGAACCCTTCAAAACCACACACGCCAAACCTCTTCTTAAAAAAGCATCCCTAGACACGCTCCTACCCATCAACTACAGGTCCATTTCCAACACCCGATTCTTGGCAAAGCTCATCAATCGCACTGCGTACTCACACACAGCTCAACTGTTTATTGGAATCCAGAAATCTCAGAGACCCCGCTAAATCAGTGTTCCGTCCACACCACGGAACCAAAACCACACTGATCTCCAACTAGTTCTCCTTGATCTCTCAGCAGTGCTTGACACCGTTAACCACATGATCCTCCTTGACAGACTGCACTCCCTAGGAAAATGAGATTCAGCGCTCAACTGAATCGCTTCATTCCTCACCAACAGAAAGCAAATCACCCTTTCCTCTCCACCCCACACCCAGTGAACACTGGAGTACCCCAAAGTGCCTGCCTCTGACCCCTTCTATTCAACCTTTACATGACCCCTCTTGCCCAGAATCATCTGCTCACACAACCTCACCTGCTATAACTATGCTGATGACACAAATCATCTTGAGAATTCTTAAATCAATTCTCGTCCTAACCTAGCAGCATGTCTCACTGACATTGACCTCTGGATGACGACTAACCATCTCCTTCTGAACCCAGGAAAAATTAAGATCATGGTATGTGGCAAAACAACTCTGTTCCCCCAACCGACTTCCTGGCCACTGTCACTTGGCCCTCACCCCCACCACCACCGTCAAAAACCTCAGCTCCACAATGGACCTGGACCGAAATCTGTCACACCACATCAACAATGAATCCAAATCCTTCAATTTCCACCTCCGGCTTCTGACGCGTATCTTCCCTTACCAGTAGACTGGCTGCAATTATGTCCATTGCCATGTCCAGACTTGATTATGCAAACTCCCTCTACCTGGGTGCATCAGCATACCGACAAACTCCAAAGAGTCCAAAATTCGGCACCAACCATGCTTCCTACACTGGGATCACATCTCACCTGCTCTCGGCACCCTACATTGGCTCCCAATTGGATGTAGGGCCACATTCAAAATCTTGTGCATTTCTCACCAATCGCTGAACAAATTGGGCCTCAAAATACATTAAAAAAAAGAAAAAAATTAAAAAAAAGGATCATGCCTCATCTCCCAACCCGCACCCTAATGCCTAATGTCGAGCACTGCTTTCCTCCTAGTGCTCCCTGCCTTAAATTTGGTCAGGATTGGAGGGTCGGCCTGCTCAACCCAGGCGACAACTTTGTGGCACGCACTGCCTCCGTCCGTGCATTTGACATAGCCAAGACTATATGGTCTTCCGTAAGGCTCTCAAAACTGGGCTCTTCTCCTAATATCAAGTAAGAGACAGTTCTTACCACTAGACCCGCCACCACGGCTAAGAAATGGCTTGGTAACCATTTCAATATGGGCAGGTAAGAAAACTGGGACACAGGAACTAGCTCCAATGATCAATTAAATGTCAATGCTATGCACAGGGTGGCCCCCTATATGCTCGGCAAAACACTGTCGCTCTCACAAGCCACTGCGGTTGATTGTGCTACCCCTACCCAGCCTAGAATTTAATAGCCAGAACTCCAAACCGTTGGTATAATAGCACTTATGCCCTATGTTATGACTGGGCCTGTCTGTCCTTTGTCCTCCACTAGGTATACACGAATCCGAGTAATTTGCCCACGGCTGAAAGTACTGCGGGCAAATTGTTCACATGAGAAAGGTGCAAACTATCAAAAGTTTGCATCTTTCTCATGCGAGCACACATACATTCTCACACACACACACACAACACACCCACAACACCCCCATCCACACCCTCAGCACAGCCCCACCCACACCCCCAACATAAACAAACCCCACTTAACTTCATCTTCACGCTGGGTTCCCTGCAGCGCCAGTTCCCTTTCACTTCCGTGATCGGGAACCGGCGCTGCAGGGTCCTTTTCTTTTCTTTTGTAACGGAAGGCTGCAGGGGTGTCGCCGCAGCCCCCGCTTACTATACCATAAAGTATAGGGGCGATGTGGGGGACACCCCCGCAGCCGCCTTTTTTTTTTCCAACGCTACCACCAAATGTTCAAACTTTTGGTGTTCGAACCTTTGGTGGTAGAATTTTTAGAACTTTTTGTCAATGCGACCATTTTCTGTTTAGGTAATTTCGACCTAAACCAGTATACACTATGCTCTCAGGCCAGGCCAGATCTACCTCCAACTATTTCAAACCATTGCGCTAGTCTTAAACCCGAATCCTAATAACACTTATATACTTATGCCATGAAAGGAGTTGGATCACAGCCTTCCTTCACCAGGTATACACTAGGCTCTCAGGCCAAGAGATATCAATCTCCTAGTATCTTGATCATTTGCCCTAAACTCGTAACCCGAGTACTAATACGCCATGACAGAGTTTGATCAGGTTATCAGTACAGGAGAGGTCTATCCTGGCTAATCTTACTTATCTGGAAATCTATTGAACTAGATACCGAGGGCCTACTAGCACTTACATCTCTGGTAATCCTTATCGGGGAAAGTATTGTGCAGAACTACGTACATTGGGCCTTCTAGCACCTACATTGAAACAATAGGATTTGGGCCAGATCTGGTTGTCATCATCTAACAGACATGAAAAGTTTTTGGATCATGTGACGCTTAACCTGATCCATCTGAGAATTTATCCCAGAACAACATTCATGTGGGGTGCAGTATCATGTGGATTCTGATGCTTTATTGCGCTTGGTCTTGTCTCTTGCGGTTATTCACAACGCTCTCCTATCCGATAAGCGATCTAGCAAACCCAGCTCTCGCAAAGGACTTTGATGCAGCACAATCTCACAATTCAAACCATAAATTAGGATAGGAATTCCTGACCACCCACTGTAATCAATTACCCGGGCCCCAAAATGTTTGATCTATTTGCACTTATGCTCCAGCTTTAGTTCCACCTTCAAGGGAACACGCTCTAGAAATCAGAAAACTAAACTGGCGAGGCAAGCACCAGCAAGGCATATCAGTGTGTTGTCACCTTCAAGCCAAAGCTGAATAAAGAGCGGAAGAATATGATGAAATGAAAGCTGGGGAAACCTATCAATAAACTGGACACTGGACCAAGAGCAATAACTGTTAGTCAGACACAGCACTAACAAAAAGGCCTGGCCTGATGCTGGACCTTCTGGTACACAGAGTACCAGTCTTCATAGCTACAAAGTACTCGTATGTACGGGATGCAACCACACAACAGGAAGGTGCCACTAACAAGTCACTGGGATGAGCATAGATGCTGATGTTGGGCAGGGCTCACAAGAACCAGCCATAATTTCTAGGATTAAGTAGTTGGACCGGTAGAACTGAACGGGATGCAGCTGTACTCCAATAAGCAATTGCAGACCCAATAAGACACAGGAATGACCATAGCCTAATAGCCTGAACCTCAAAAGGAGATACTGTCACCTCGAGAGGCACTGGAAGGTCATCAGGAACAAGGTCTCCGTCCAATCCACACAAACACTCCAATATGCTAACTATCTCCTCTGCACCAACAAACAGTAGAATGCAGCTGTACCCCTTGATTCATTTGGCCTAGCTGCACACATACTTATACACCTCCATGAACACCTCGACAGTCTTTAGAACGCAGCTATACCTCATGATAAAATCGGCCTACCTGCACAGAATCCCATTCACAAACTCTGCCGTCGCAAGAATGCAGCTACTCAAGTCCAATTGGCCTTGCTTCACACATTCTACTGATCTCACACAACCACTGCACCATGCCAAGAACTAGAATACAGCTACACACCACTTAATCAGCACAGGCTGCATACATACTGAGTGCACCCAAGCACTAATAACTACACTGCTCTCTCCACTGATCTGGACTACGGTCCCCAAGGGCGTTCAACCCACAGCACTTTGAAATCATCCCAATGGTAAAAAGGCGCTATACAAATGCCCCATAACATAACCTTATTGTGTCTTTCCTACATAAGAAAAATCAATCTGGAGTTTATACCTTCTTTTCAATACGTTTCCCCATCTAGTAGCAATTGGGAGTCTCGACTCCCGAGCCATCTCCACGTTATTGTTGGAGGAGACTTCAACATTCAGTTTGAACCATTAAAAATAAACAGAGGGAATATGGGACAATGTGGATATGACCTGGGAGATACTGTCAGTGGAAGCTAGCTTTCCCGTGCTGACTCACAAACATGCCCTGGAAACAGCTAGGATCATGTATGGTTGAACCTGAAGGCCTGCAATGGTAGACGTTTTGAGGATAGGGCGGGAAAAAACACTTTTCGTGGACCCGATCAGTCATCTAGGATAGATTATGTATTGAAGGAGATGGGTGACTGCGAGGAAATTGAAGAATTCTCAATAATACATCGAACAGGAGGGGCGTGGCCTGGATCGCCACCGATGTGGCTGCTCCTTTAATGGCCCCGTGCGAGCCCCGCGGCGTCCGGCGAAATACAGCCCTTGCAGCAGGCATCCGACTATAACTTCCTAACCCTGAAATCACAAGAGACTGAGGCACCCATGTCCGGCTTTTGAGGCGGCTGAACTCCGTGGAATCCCTGAAATATTCCAGATTAATGTTCCCCCGCTGGGCCCACGGCTGTGCTCTCAAGATGGCCGCCAGCAGCTACAGCCCCAGCCCGATGCAGTGAGTGACGGGCGGAAGAAGAACAGAGGGTGAGCGGAATATTCGACCCACGTGGAGTCGGAGTCAACCTGGCAGATCGGCGGATCTCTGGGCTCCCTCCCACTCCCGCCCCGAGCAAAAGCGGGTGCGGCACGGGTGACCCGGAGAGTGGCGTTCCCCCACAACGGATGAACCGGCGGCGCTGGAAGTGGGGCGTACCTGTGGATCCCAAGGAAGCGATCCCAACGCTCCCCTCCTACGCGGAGCCGACACACCATCAGAGAGAGGCGGCGGAGCTCCTCCGAGAACTCAGCGACCTTCCATGAAGCGGGACATGTCCCGCGCCCGAGACGGAGCCACAGAGCCGGGAGGGTCAGACGCAAATGAGCGGAGAGCTGGCCTTGGTGGCTCCGGCATCCGCGCCGGCCCTCCGAGCCTTGCGGGAGGAGAAAGGCAGCACAGCGGTGAAAAGAGCTGCGCGACTCGCCGGGACCCAGGTAGACACTTTTGAGGCATTGCGCGACTCACGCCCAATGTCTACCGCCTGCGCCAAATCGAGAGGGGCTGCGGTTCTGATGGGCCCCGTCCCAGACCCCTAAAGAACTGCCGAGGCACGAAACTCCCTGGTCAGGCTGAAAACCTACTACCCGGAACGACCCGAGACCTTTTCACCTGGGAGGGAGAAGGGGTCCATTGGGCCTGCAACTGGCCCCCCCTCCCTCCTCTCGGGGCTCAAAGCCGGCGAAGCAGCAGCATAGAGTCCCCCCTCCCCCTGCCACCCTAGCCCTGGGACCTAGCTACTCCCGGAGCTCCATCTGCAGTGGAACATTGGCGAGGTAGAGAGACCAGCCTGGCTGCCTGCCAACCCCAGAGCTGCGGTGCTGAGAGGGCCCACCCTATAAACAGCCAAGTCTGCCACACAGTGCTCGAGTCAATCCTCTGGCCCAACAACTTCCTGGGGCACCCCTGCCCACTTTCCTTACTGCTAGACGACCCACACTTGAAGGTTGCCCCCCCTGGAGACCCCTGACTTTTCCAGCTGTCGCTGACTCCACACAAAAAATCTGAAGGATCTCGCCCAGAGGGGCCCCTGCTCCCTAACGCTGTATCACCACCCTTATGGAGCTACAGATCCCCACCTAAGTGAAGGATCTACAGATCATCCCTTCACGGCCCCTAGCTGGTCAACCAAGACAGGGCTCTGCGATCACTGCAATGGTGAAGGCCGTAAAGGGAACCAAAACCGCCGACATCTCCGCGATGCTGCTAGCGACAGACAAGCCCAAGAAATCAGACCCCTCCCGAAACTAACTCCGCAGAAGTCCTCTGAGGGGCAGGGGCAATTGGCAACTAAGGGGGATATACAGGCCTTCTTGCTGGACATTAAAGAAGAATTCAGATCTTGCATAGCCGAATTCACTGCAAAACTAGAACGTATGGACCAGCCAGTCACAGATGCTGAGCAGAGACTGGGTGAGATCGAGGATTTGACTCAAAGCCATGATGCTACCATAATAGAGATCCGGCAAGCGATTCAAACCCTCCAGAATAGAAATGACCTGCTGGAATTTAAGCAGGAAGATCTGGAAAACAGGGCCCGAAGAAGTAATCTGCGCATCCGCGGAGTGCCCTCATCCGTCCCAGATAAAGATCTCCCAGAATATATAGGAAACTTCTTTCAAACCCTACTCCCACAAATGAACCAGACCCAACTGATTCTTGACCGAACCCATAGGCTGCGCCCTAGACGGGGGGTATCCACGGATCCCCCGCCAGACGTGATAACTAGGGTACATTTTTACTCTACCGAAGAAGCACTGGCAGCGATCAGCCGCACCAAAGACGAACTGTCCTTCATGAGCTCCCCGCTGCAGATCTACCAAGATCTCTTCCTAACGACCTTGCAGAAAAGAAGAGCTCTCAAACCCCTCACCCAGTTCCTGCAGTGCCAGAAGATCCGTTACCGATGGCTATTCCCGACGCCCTCCAATTCACCAACCAAGGAACTCAGAGCTCGATAAGTCGCCTGGAAGACGCCGAGTCTACCCTCCACCCAGCTTCTACGAGATCTTCGCCCTCCCGCAGCCCAACTTCCACCCCTGATGATTTAAGCCAGCCTCCTCGGAAACAGGCTCATCCAGCCTGGTCAAAGACGCAGAGACGCCGAAAATAAGACCGCACTACAGAAACCTCAGCTCAGAAGCTTCTGCCTGCTACAATATGAGAAACAATAGGAATGCTGCGGGGCCCTCGCGGTCCATTCCCCCACTCCAAGGTGTATGCCTTCTTCCCACCCTTGGAGACAAACCCAGTCCTGGTTGATGGCCCTAGCCCTGTTGGCTCTTGGGGTGGAATTGGCCCTGTTGGCCAATGGATTCGCCGGAAAGGAAACCCTGGCCTCCGCTAAAATGTTAAATTTGGCCTCCAGTTGGAGAGAAAATAAAACACGACCACTGGAGAGCGACACTGAAATCAAGCCCACAGATGATGCCTGACCCACACCTTCCCTCCCCTCCAAAAGCGACCCACCCACTCGACGAAGAGCGGGAGTCCCCACCACCACACCGGAAAGTGTGATTACTGACGATCAATGTCAGAGGCCTGAACGCGCCCCAGAAAAGAAAATCTATCCTACAACGTATCCAGAACGAGGAGGCCTCAGTGGTATTCCTCCAGGAAACCCATCTGATCCCAGCGGTTTTCACTAGACTCATTAGCAGACAATTCCCGTTGCAGTTTCTAGCATCGAATGGCACCAGGAAAGGGGGGACAGCGATACTGTTCGCCAAGGACCTCCGACCCGAAATCTTAGACTCCTTACTGTGCCCGGAAGGCCGATTTGTAGTGATCAAATGCCGGCTATTTGGCCAATTATATTCTCTGATCTCGGTCTATGCCCCGAACGAAAAACAGGATGAATTTTACTCAACCCTAGAAGAAGCCTTATCGCAACTTATTATCGGCGGAGACTTCAACGGGGTCCCAGACCCAATTAGAGATAAATCTTACCACCCGGCTCACAAAGATTATAGCATGGCGACAGCCTTGCTCAAATGTTTTCGAACCCTAGATGTGGTGGATACGTGGAGAGTCCTACACCCGGAAGCCCATGACTACTCATTTTACTCTTATGTGCACAGAACCTACTCGCGCATCGATCTCCTGCTAGCCTCTCCTCAAGCGCTGGCCTTCACGGACGATGCAATCATTGGCCCTAGAATCCTTTCTGATCATGCCCCAGTCATTAACGATGAGAGCCCATGACTCGGAACCACCCCCAAAGCGCAAATGGTCACTCTACGACCCGATCTTGGGCGACATGGCACTACGAGATGTGACAGCAAAAGCCATCAAAGACTTCTTTAGCGAAAATAAGAATGAGGACACCTCACCGGCCAATACATGGGATGCGATGAAGGCGGTGGTCAGAGGGGTCCTGATCTCACAAGGGGCGGCTTATCACAGAAAGAAGCATCAAATCTGTCAGGACCTACAAGTTCAAGTAGAGAAAGAACTGGACGCCTAAAACCCACCAGGCCCTCCAGATAGCCCGGAAGAAGCTGGAAGCACACTATGCGGAAGGCACAGCCCAGATGCTAGCCAGAACTAAACAAAGTTACTATGCTAAAGGAAGCAAAGCGAATAAATTCCTGGTGGAGAAGCTGGCAAGGATAAGGAAGAGAAACGTAATCTTAGACCTGCGGGACTCGCAAGGTACAGTCCAATTCGCAGAGAAGGATAAGCAGCATATGGCAGTGGCCTATCTCACGGACACGATGACGGCGTCCGCTAGATCCCTGCGAGACCAACAAGCTTACCTCCAAGACGCAGCATTTCCCGAGATATCCCAAGCGACCAGAGACGATTTAGAGACCCCGATCTCATGTGAAGAAGTGGATAAAGTCATCAAGAGTCTTAAACCGAGAGCCTCAGGCCCGGATGGGTTCTCAACCCGCTTCTATAAAATCTTACGCCCCCAGCTGGTGACCCCCTTGACAATTCTGTTCAACTCCTTCGCTAGCTCTGGAACTACCCCATTGATGCAAGAGTCGATCACAGTCCTTGCACTGAAACCAGGAAAGGACCCGAAAGATATCACGGCATACAGGCCGATCTCTCTGTTAAATCTAGATGCCAACATATACTCAAAAGTCCTGGCCAACCGATTGGCGAAGGTTCTCCCAGACATTATCGACCCGGACCAGACCGGCTTTATAATGAACAGATCGGCCCTGGACAACATACGCAGAGTCCTAAACTTGGTTGAGATAACGCAGCGAGACTCAAAAATTGGCAGTGATGGCTCTAGATGCGACTAAGGCCTTCGACAAAGTAGACTGGACTTTTCTCCGACTCACTCGAGTCCTTTCACTTTGGCCCCGCATTTCAGAAATACATCCTGGCGAATTATCAATCCCCTAAAACTATGCCCCGAGTCAATGGCTACCTGTCTAATCCAATCCCTCTATCCTGTGGGACCAGACAGGGATGTCCTCTATCCCATCTGCTCTTCGCCTTAATTATGGAACCCTTGGCCCAACGAATCCGCCTTAACCCCAGAATTAAAGGCCTCCAGGTAGGCCCCACCCAACATAAAATAGCGTTATACGCTGATGATGTGATGCTGACCATAACAGACACCGCCCAATCACTGAGGTCCTCCCTGGTAGAAATTCACTGCTCCGGCAAGGCAACAGGCTTCGCTATAAACATCACAAAATCGTCTGCCCTAGGGGTGAGACTGAATTCAGGAGGATAAAACATCCTTCGGGGCCCTTTGCTCGATCCGGCTGTCTGAAGAGGCGATTCCATACCTAGGAGTCCAGATCACAGCCCGCCGGGAAGACACCTATCGGGCGAACTTTCGACCGTTATTTAAGTCCTTGGAAGAAGACCTCGAACGATGGCGCTCACAGGAAATCTCACTTCTGGGCCGTATAGCGGCGTGTAAAATAAACCTACTCCCTCATCTCCTGTATGCTTGCTCAGCCCTTCCTATTATGATCCCGCAGCCCCCACTTCAACGTCTCCAGAGACAAATGCTGCATTTGATATGGAATGGCAAAAAGCCAAGAATCCCACTGAAAACAATGTTGGCCAGTTCGAATCTAGGAGGCCTGGGAGTCCCAGATCTACAGAAATACCAGATAGCGGCGCAATTGGCCCACACGCAAGCCTGGTTCATTAGCTCGAATTGACCAAGATGGACAGAAATGGAACAATCCCGCTTACCCCTCCCCCTCTGCTTCCTCCTACACCTGCCCCCCACCTCAAGGAGAACATGGCCAGCCACCCTATCCTCCACCAAGTTCACCCTAAAAGCCTGGGAATGGACACAAACATAGGGGCATCCCGAGGGACCTGGGCACATCTGCTCCAGTCTTCGATAACCCGGCGTTTTCACCAGGAGCCCACCCCGCAAATTTTAACAACTGGATCGCTGGGGGTCTCAGCACCCTGGGCCAGCTTTTTGTAGGGAACTGCCCCCTCGCCTCTGAACAATGTAAGAGCGCCTTCAGCCTAAGGGAAACGGACAGATTCTCATATGCTCAGCTACGACACTGGTGCTCCCACCCATCAATCCGTCTGGCAGCAACTCGAGAGTTGGACCCCGTGGAGCTGACACTCGCAGACCCCCCGCATAAAGGTCGAATCTCGACGATATACAAGCTATTGCAGACGAACTCTCACTACCAGAGCGACCTACATGACACAATGGGAAACAGACCTAGATCATCCAATAGAGGATCAGACGTGGATAGACATTTGGTCTTGCACCCGCTCCTCTTCATACTGCATCACTAATCGAGAGTGCGCCCATAAATTGCTCCTACGATGGTACTACCCACCACTTCGACTACACCGCATTAACCAATCCCTAGACCCCCAATGTTGGCGCCAATGTGGCCTCCAGGGATCATTCATACATATGTGGTGGTCATGCCCAGTGGTTGCAAAATTCTGGTCCCAATGCACGCTGGCAATCGCGGAGATAACAAGGATCATGTTGCCTCTGGAACCAGAATCAATCCTACTAGGAGCCCCGATCCCAGGCTTGTACTCAAGATCTGGTAGGATGGCAGCCCTCCTGACTCAGCTACTATTAGCTGCCAAGATCACGGTAGCACGGATGTGGAAATCGCCAGAAGGCCCTCAGATGATCTTGTGGTGGCTAAAAGTGTGGGATATTTTTATTGCAGAGAAAATCACTGCGGCAAGTAGGGGCCAGCTTCATCGCTTCATGAACATTTGGTCACCTCTGGTGGACTATGATGAGAGCTATCCGGCTCTAACATTTAAGCTGCGGGCGATTGTAAACGCCCTAGCGGCCGAGCGCCTGGACTTGATACAGCGAGACGAGGAACGAGAATGGGGTGAAGTCTGAAGAAGAGTTAACGAGAGGAGGGTGGAGGGATGGCTGAAAGACAAAAGACTAAGGGGCTTGATAAATGTCTAAGAATTGCTTGTTATAATGTACGTCCTTCTGTGTATCGAACAAAAATAAACATGTTAAAAAAAAAATAATACATCAAACAGATAGTGATCATAATCTCCTCCTGGTAAAAGTGAGATGGGAAGGGAAGACCCAGGGTGGTATTACTCCAACTGCACCGATTGTAATTAGTGGGGATGGGAGACAAACTTAAGTGGGACGATATTATAACAGCGGGTCTCAAACATTTGATATGCTCCTCATCCCTTCATTTTATTGAAAATGTTTGCGTATATAACCTTGAAGATGGTGAAGTTATGGTTGAGTACGGTGATTTGATTGGTGACCTTAATCCCTGGTTTACCAGCTCAGTGTCCACGCAAAAACAGGGTCACTCACGGAAGGCTGTATGGTTTGATTCAGAATGCAAGTTCGCCAAGGAAGATCTTAAACAGTACATTGGTGGTTTCGGGGAAGATGTATAGGGAAATTCTCCAACAGAAGAGGAGCAGGTGTAAGAACTTAGTAAAGCAGAAAAAGACGGAATTCCTTAAAGCCAAGTGGGACAACCTTAACAGGCAGCTTCAAATAGACACAGTAAGACTTTCTGGGCTATTATTGCGGATCGCAAGCATACCCTATGATAATATTCTACACTGTATGATTACAGAAGAGGAATGGTTTACCCAGTTCTGTGATCTCTATCAGGAGGAGGGAGACTAAGTCCCCAGAAAGAAAGGCCAGGTGAAATTGACCGGACCTTAACCAACAATAGTTGGCCAAGTATTAATATCAGCATGTCTGCCGTAAAGAATGCTCTACTGAGCACAAAAAGTCAAAAGGCACCAGTCCGGACAAAATTGCCGTTGATTTTTTGAAAGACGAGTCAGACGTCTGGGTGACTGTGTTAATGAGATTATTCCAAGCAGTGGCGTGCCTTAATAAGGTCCATCATTCATGGCATTGTGCGCAGATCATCCCAATCTATGAAAAGGGTGGGAGAGAAAAAACAAGTAATTATAGACCAATCTCGCTACTCGACGCATAGGGGAAACTATTTGCTAAAGTCCTATTACAACAACTCCTGGACTGGGTAACATCAAGGGGCCTCATTTCGCACCTCCAGGCTGGGTTTCAAAAAATGAGTGAGCACTGTTGATCAGTGTTTTCGTTTGTCAATCAACCCACAGAAGTACACTACTGAAAAGAATGCGTGTCTAGTGGTTTTCATTGACCTCCAGACCTGCTTTTAACAGTGTCCCCAGGGCCCAGCTGTGGCAGGTCTTGCTGAAAAGGGAGGTGGTATCCTCGATTGCCTAGCTCTATTCTGATAATTTCTGCAACTGTGAGATGGGGCCTGGCAGGAGAATCCACAAGCCAATTTCCTGTTGATAGAGACGTGAGGCAAGGCTGTGTCCTTGCTCCACTTCTTGTTGATGTATAAACAGAATAGATTATCTCGGACCTGGTGGCAGAGTGCCGGGGGGTGGGGGGGTACTAGATGCTCTGAAACCTGGCGTTGATGGTTACTGGCCCGCCCCTTTTCTTTGCTGATGACTCAGTTCTGTTATCTACGTCACCTTTGGGGATCAAACAGGGACTGGAGAGTGTTTTATTTGCAAATGCTCTCTCTTGGGACCGTCTGTCAACAGGAGCAAGACCGAGGTTATGGTATTTAGGCCAAGATGGGTAAGAATCTTGTCGTCCTTCCTTGAGATTGAGGGGGCTGCACTTGAACAAGTTTTGTATTATGATTATTTGGGGATAAGGTTCTGGATCATGGGCAGGTCAGTCCAGTAGATCACAGTCAATTTTAGAGAAGAATAGTGGTGGCCTTAGGAAGTTTGCCTCCTTCCATGGCGAGCAATCTATCTCACCTGCAATTAGTGTCCATACAAGTCAGGTAGCATCAGCTGTATTGTATGGAGGCGAGACATGGGGCCATCGTAATGGTTATAATTTGGGGTTGGCTGAGAACACTTTTCTTTTAAAAACTACTTAGGTCGCCATGTAGTTCCCCATCTGTACCGATTTTAATGGAGTGCGGTCTTGAACTGATAACCCACCACTTGTCCTGGTAACAAGTGTTTTACTGGGTGCGACTCTGGGGTTCTATGGTCCTGAAAAAATACCCAGACGCTCTCTCCGACCTACTAAACTATACGGGAGGTTGTTCCTTACAATAGCCTAGCATTGTAAAATACCAATTGGGGTCGGTGGGTCTGGGAGCCCTCTGGGACAACCCATGAAGGATGCCGTGCAATGCAAAATGTGTAGTTAAGCGGCTTGCTAAATGGGGGAATCAGGAATGCCTATTCATCTTGTGCTTGAAATTGAAATCAGTGCTGGATTACCTTTCCTCAAAGCCAATTCAAGGCGGGGAAAGTTACTAACTTCCGCCTATTGACGAGCATTATACATCAAATTTAGGGTTGGCATCCTTCCGGTTGCGATCTTCACCCAAGGATGGTGGAATGGTAATCCTGAAGTTTGTCTGGTCTGTGGTAAGGCATCAGAGCGTGTTGTACATTTTTTGCTTTTTTGTGAATGTTACAAGGACTTGTGGAGGCTTTACTTGGTTCCACTATTTAGGAAAACCTATGTAAAAACCACCTCTGAAGCAGCTGTTTTATGCCGATCGACTCATTTTAAAATGTGTATTTTGCCGCTAAATTTATTCATCATGCCTGGCTTCGTAGGAATCTTAACTGTTATGACACAGTCTTTAATTTACAGTGTTATCCATTTGATTTTACGAGGTGCTTGTGTTTCTGACATCGCATTTTGCAGGGAATGGAGATCGAGTGTGGGACTATCACAGAAATGTTTAATGTTGTGTATGCAGATGGCAAATTTGCCGAATAAAGCACCTTTGACTTTGAAAATCTAGTAACTGCTAACAATAAATTCACTGACGACCGTTCAAAATCCTCATTGAGTTCTTATATCATGCAAACTATCCCAAGATCTCAGTTCTAGCTTCTACTAAAGCCAGGCAGTATAGATTTAGATGTTTTGGGTTTTCCATTTCATTTTTATATAGCCTTCAAAGTCTAATAGGCTTTAGAACTCCCCAACCAGGGGGCCATAAACCCCAACGTTTCAAGCAGATTAAGCCAAAACCTTACATAAATATACCTGTGTCTAGGGATGGAAAATGCTGTTTATATTCATGAGTGCCATCCGGTAGTGGAACGTTACAAAATTCTCTTAAAAACAACTTAGTTGTAACCACCACCCAATTCTCATGCCAGTCCCATTTAATTGCCTTTTTTAGGTTTTTCAAATTCATCTCTAAAGAAAGTCATGGGTTAAAAACAAACGCAGTGTTTTGTAAAAAAGCCCAATTAATTTCCCAGAATTTATCAAGGTTTGCATGTTTTCTCTGTACCTGTTGACCTTAAAGACTATTCATTTTCCCAATTTGTGGGTGGTTTTCAGTGTTTTATGTGAAATTGACCAATTACTGCAGTGTTTTAATTAATGTTTAGCAAGTGCATATTGAGCTCATCTAATGCTGGTTTTGCACACAAGACATCTAATCGCCAGACAAAAAGATTGCTTCTGCTTCCATATAGAAGGCTCTTGTAAAGAGGCTGGTGTTTTACTGGAGGCCAGGGTATCGTTAATAGGTGTAAAATTGGAGGTTCAGTCAATAATAACTTCTTGTTAGTTTTGTTTTTAGGAATCCCCTGCACAGCTTCACTCGCATGGGATTCCCCTTTTTCCTTTCTCTTCTATTTATTCCTCCCTTGCCCGCAGGGGGCAGGGGGTGGGGTTTACATGCTCTCCCAATTTGAAATATCCATGGCCCAGAGGACAGCCTTGGCTTTATCTATACTGTAATCCTGATTGAGAGCTACAGGCCACCGCTTGCCACCCAGTACCCGAAATCTCAGGCGTATCACAGTTCCCATGAACTCCCAGGAACTTGCTCTAAAGAAAGAGGAACAGAAAACTGAATACCGGGCAATGGGAACCTCACACTGGATCCCCAGTGAATCATAGGTCAATTCCATGACAGGCCCGACATCCCTGGTGAAACAACAGAGAAAATCTGGCACCTCACCAAGGGTTACCCCCGCCAACCCCACGACATACGCTGTATCAAGTCAGGGTGCCTAACCAACAGTGGAGGGCAGGGTAAGGATTCCTCAGCCATGTCCAGTGTAGCAGGGGCAATGGGAGCAGGATTAGACTCGGAAGGAATACTTTGAGGTTGGAGATCAGTTCACTAGGAGTGTGATCGGGACCCACACAAATGTCTGGCGTCTGCCACAATCCTTTTTCCGATCAAACTGGTTGCCCTCGGCATAAGCATCGTCACTGGCTTCCGAATAGCCTTCTGCTGGGTAGCTTGAGGATGCTCCGGAAATTGAGCAATCAAAGGGTCTTCCTCTTTGGGCTTTTCAGTGCAAAGTCGCTGCTGTCTAGTCGATTCCTGCCAGTTCGGCTCAATGTCATCCCCAACTGGGAGCAGGTATTTCACCTGCAAGGCTTTGATGTTCCTTAGAAGTCCTTCCTCTCAGATTTGGAAGAAATTTGAGAGATCTTCCAATTGATGCTCAATGATAAAGGTTGAGACGCCCACCTGTCGCCTAGATTGTTGCGTCCTCTTTCCCAGGCTGCGGATCAACACACGATTGCCAGGCTTAAGAGCATGACACTTGGCCTAGCATTGTTGCAGAGTTTGTTTTCCTCTGCCGTCTTCTCCGCGGCAGCCTGGGTGAGCGGATAGGCCTGCTGTAGTTGATTTTTAAGCTGCTTCACACATGGCTGGCATAATTTGCACTGCCTGTTTCACCTGCAGACATTCCACAACACAGGTCTACAGGCAGCCATCAAGAAGTGAGGTGTTAACCCGGTGGCATGGTGCAGTTGTAAGCATCGGTCAGAGTACCCAGATGCTGACCCCACCTGTTTTCCTCCAGCCTCACGGTGTCAAGCACCCTCTTCCTGAGAGTGGTATGGAGTTCATCAGGTCTTTGTGATGCAAACCAGCACCAGCATCTGTTTGATGTGTTGACTCAAAATCCGGTCCCTGGTCGAAATGTATCCTGGACGGCCAACCAAAGTACACAAAGTATTTCTCCCACATCACGTGGGCAACAGTGGCAGTGCGCCGATATTTGGTAGGGAATGCCCGCGCGTAGCTAGTAAACTGGTCTGTCACATCCCAGGATGTTCTGCACACCCTGCCTGACCATCTCCAACTTTAGGACGTCGATGCAGACAACATCCATGTGCTCTACAGGTGATGCAGATGTGCTGTAGGACAAGCTGCTGTTTTCCTAGTGACAAACCTGGCACAGTGCTGTGCTGACAATAATACTCCACATTGGCTACTAGTCTAGGCCAAAAAAACCTTGCGCAAACAGACTCAAAGGTTCTGTCGCTGCAAAGATGTCCATGCTGGTCGTGGAGGACATACAATACAGCTCAGCGGAATTGCTACAGTAACACGAAGTGATGTAGTGGCCGGTCTCTAGTGGTCTTTCCTTTTTGTGACTGGGCACCCGCCACCAATAACCACTCTGACTCTCCGATATAGTTCCAAGGGTGTTTATTGTTGTTTTACAACAGACAGTGGCAATTAGGTTGTAAAAAAAAGATCTTTAGTGCCTGCTGGGTTCTTGGGGTCTTTGATGCTAGGGCTGTCCCTCTCCCTCTTTCTACACTTCACCGGTCTTTTCCTTCTCCCTAGCCAGGCATCCTTAAACATTGGTACTAATGATTAGGTTACCTCTACTATCTTTTCTCTGTCTTGGTCTATGACAGTTATCCCTAAAATGGTGGCTGGGGTCTTCTATATGTCCCCAACCTAGGCTGGCTTAGTACTTTAAGGCTGTTGTGAGGATGTTGTCTTCTTCCGCAATGTACCACCTAATCGCCATACATGCACAACTTCACCTGTCCTTCTCATATACTGTGTCCCAATGTTATTCTCCTCCCAACCATCTGCTATCACTGAAGTCTCACACTTCACCTTCCTTCCTCCACCTTTTGATCTTACCTCTCTTCTTACTTCTGAATATCTACCATCTCAGATGGTATCTTCTGCTCCTGGCCCCCTCCTTTGCTACCTACTCCTGCTTCGCCCCATGTTGCTGATATTGCTTTTCTATTAACACTACTACTCTACCTCTGCTCTCTCTGGTCTCACTCTTCATGGCTAGTACTACTACTTACTACCCCCACTCTAAAGGCTACTCTACTACTCCTACTACCAGTACCTCCTTTCTACACCTCCTATCGCTAACTTACATACTCCTTACTCTCACGCACAAACACTCTACAGACCCCCTCTCGCCAATAACCTCTGCACTCCTGTCACACTTTCCTCCTTTGGTCTCAGACTTCCTCATCCGCCTCCTGTCCTCACCCAACTAACGCACACTAAACCATTCACACACACACACACACACACACACACACACACCTTCTTAAATTACACAGCCCTCCCAGGATTGGTTATTTACCGTGTAATATGACCTACCTGGCTTCCAGGGATGTGATTGGGGATGGGACAAGGAAGCTTAGCTCATTAAGGGCTTGTAATGTGACTCCCTTCATGCCATATTTCTCACAAAGGCCTTGTAATGGCTTAAAGGAAACTTCTGTTCCCTTCTAAGCCTGGGGGTAGGAATAGTTTTATTTTACAATTCTCTGCTGGGCTAGTGGTATTATGATGGCTTTCCTGCAGGCTTTTATTTAATATAACATATCGCTGGTGGGCTAGTGGAGATTTCACTTTCCTTGGAGAGCGGGCTCCAACAGACGGTGTCTGCTGGAGCTCTGTGCCACAACTGCAGCCTTGGTCAAATGCCTTGCCAGGGTGGTTGTTCAAGTTCTGGCTCCACTCCCTCCTTTGTGGGCTCCAGTAGAGACTCTCCGTTGGAGCCATGCCCCTCATGGCTGCCTGGTGACGTGGTGCGGTGCAGGGCCGACTGGAGCGACCGTCCTTCCCGTCGCCTGCTCTCTGTGGGCTTCCCGCTGCAGCAGAGCAGTTGGCCCGTGATGCAGCAGTGGGGGTGTCTTCACAGCATCCTGCCATGTCCTCCATGTGGCATCTTGTGCTAGTGCTCCTTCTTGCCCTTGACAGGGCCTGGAAGGAGGCCTTGTCACTTAATATAGGATTCCACCTTTTCTGCTCAAGCATCTTCCACTCCCTCAGCATTGCAGTCTGTTCTAGGTTATGAGAGACACCACTGGGATCCACTCCTGTGGTCTGGTGTTCGGGAACAGAGCACTGCTATGATTCACTAGCTTGAACTGGTATCAAATGAGGTAGCTTGGATATCTCCAGACTGGTGATGTTGCAGTAAACGGCTGGTACCAACTCAGCTGAGGATCCTAAGCAGTCCAAATCCCAGGCTCTGTCTGGCTCCTGCTGACTTGCAGCATGGCAGATAGCTCTGATGCCTGCTGAAGACAACTCCTTCCATGAGGTGGATCCAGCTACATCATCCGGTTGAGCAGGAGGCCTCCAAGAGAGGCCATAGGCATCAACGTTAGTGTGTCCAGGTCGGTACTGTAAATAGACATTTTATGTGGACAATGTGGCGAGCCATCGCTGTCCGGTTGCATCCAGCTTTGCATACCAAACATACATAAGAGGGTTATCCGTCATTGCTGTGAAAGAGGCCCCATAGAGGTAATCTTGGAACTTCTGTGATGTCCCACTTCAATGCCAGAAACTCCAACTTGTGGACTGGGTAGTTCCTTTCTGCAACATACAGGCCTCAGCGACCAGTCTCACCTCACTGTCTGTATACTGGTAAAGCAAAGCTCCCAATCCTTCCAGACTTGGTCCTTGTGGAAGACGTAAAACAACTGAGGGTCCACGTAGGCCAGGACAGGTGCTTTGGTGAGGGTCCACTTGATCCCCTCAAAGGCTTACTGACATTGGTCAGCCCACCTCTCACCAAAGAACATCTGTGAATAGTACACGTGGTCTGCAGAGTTGATGGTAGTCCTCTGGCTCTTCTGGCTAGGCAGGGATCCTTTGGTGAGGTTCACAAGTGGTCGAGCAATGTTGGCATATCCTACGACAATCCACCAGCAGTAGTTACAGAATCCTAAGAAACCAACTACTTCAGGGACCGAGATATTTGCTAGGTGAGGAGGGGGTCCATCTTTGACGGATCCATGCCGATTGCATTTGCGGAGATGTGTTGGATATATTTGATGCACATCTGGCACTTGTCCACACTGACCTTTAGCTCTTGGCTCCTGCAGTCTATCCAGCACCTTCATGACCCTCGTGTTGTGTTCCTTCACGAACGTCCTTAGTACAATATCATCCAGGTACAAAAGTACCTCCTGGAGGTTCATGCTCCCAATCGTCTTTTCCATGAGGTGCTGGAAAGTCACTGGTGCACCGAAGAACTAAAGTGGCATCCTCACAAACTTCTAGATCCAAGCAGGCAGATAAAAGCACTCTTCTCACAATCCAGCAGATGCATTGGATCTGGTAGTACCTACTCCGCAGGTCCAGGGACCATAAATCAATTACTCCTTGTAAGGCAGTTCAATGCCTTGTCTACCTGAGGCATGGTGTATTGGTCCGGAATAGTGCAGGTGTTTAGTCATTGATAATCAATGTACATCCCGACATCCCCATTCTTCCGGGTGATGACAATGGGAGAAGCATAGGGGCTCCTGGAAGATCCATGCCTGTAGAATATCTTCCAGGTGGTGGAATACATCCTACACGTCTCCTGGGGCCAGGCATTGCAACTGCTCTCCGAAGGGTCTCATCGTCCATACAGATCCGATGTTCTACTCTGTTGGCATTGCCGATGTCCAAGGGGCTCGTAGAGAAAGCCTCAGCGTGCAGGGTGAGCTGCTCCCTCAGTTGGTTCTTGACACTTTCCGAGATTGGGGAGTCTCCAAAGTCCAGGGTCTTCGAATCCAGTGCCATCTCGGGTGGGCTGGTGTCAACACTTGAGGCAGCAGATGCAGTCAGGTAAAACTGTGCAATGATGGTGCATCCTGGTAGGTGGATGGTCCAATTGGTCACAGTAATAGCTTGTACCTTGATGGGCTTCAGGTCTGTGTCATCCATCATCACCAGAGTCGTCCACTTTAAATGTAAACCCCTTGGGAGTTCCCAATTTTCTGGTGCCTACATCACCAGACGCCTTGGGCACTGCTCCTTGCCGAGTTACTATGCCAGAAATAGTGCACCGGGTGGTGCATAGGTCTGCCACAGGTCCATCAGGCGTTGCTCCGAACCAGATCTCTGCGAGTACGTCTGCTGGCCAATAGGGTGCATGGACAACATGCTGGTTTATCGGGGTCTAGCCATATTCTGACATAGTGTAGTCAATGCACCGCACATTAAGAAATTGGTTCTCATCACCACCGGTGTTGCAGGTTCTTCACTCAAGCTGCTGCAGACTAGAGCCTAAGTGTCGATGGGTGGTGCTAACTACAGTTACATTGCGTGGGAATTGCAGTTTGACCTGGATGTAACCCAGATATTTGCATGGGGTTGTCTCCATCGCTGAACGTTCAGTCCAGCCAAGCGTTGCAACATAATGTGCACCAGGTGTTTCATGTAGAACGGTTACTAGTGCGCCACTATCCAGTAGTGCTTGTGCCTGTTATTAGGCGATGGTAACTGTCACAGTGGCTGGTAGTTCTACAAGCCTGTCAAGAACTACCCAAGGTGTTCGGGTAGTGTGCTTGCTGGTAGTGAGACTACAGGGGATCTTCCTCTCTGTTGGACTAGCCGGTCTGGGCAGCTGCTGGTTCCCAGATGACTTGTCCACTGGTGGGTTCACTGCAGCCTTGGTCCTGTCTGGTGGTGAAGACTTGTTCTCTGTTTTTCTTTGGTCGGAGTATAGCAATTGTGAGGATTCTGATGCTATGCTTCCTTGTCCTCATTGGCATTTTCCACCATTGTGCGTGCTGGAGTGTTTAAGGCCTGCAACCTCTCTGCTACACTGATGGAATCCTGTGGGTTTGTGCACATATAGAAGGTTTATCTCTCCTACCCACACCTGTGGCAGAACTGCCAGGGCTGGAGCAGTGCGGTACTCTGTTGGTACTCTCGGGGTGGTCGTAGCTCTTGAGTGTGCTGCAAGAGCTGGTCTTCCCTCTCCCTGGATGACGGCATAGAGCCTCTTGCCTCCTCTGGTAGCATGGGTGTCACTAAAGGTGGTGGCTTGGCTGTCACCCTCTGCAGCTGCCTTGCCCGAATGGTCTTTTGCAACTGGATGTCTCAGGTAATACTTTCAGACTGTATATGGTATGACAAATCTAGGCAATTTGTCCCTTATCCCAAGGGCAGAGCCACCCCAATTTGAGGCGAGGGAGGTGAGCCTGCTAAACAAGGCTCTCCACTGGGGGTCAAGAAAAGTGGGACCTCACTGGGAGTGACTCCCCTTCCTTTAAGGAACTCCCTACAAAAAACTAAATTTTTGCCTAAATCGGAATAGAAGAAACTAATGTTATGACTGTGTCCTGCAACCAAGACTGACATCACTTGTCTATTGGCTCAAGATAATGTTGGAGACCAGTTGAAGTCAGTTCTGGGTGTACACAAACACACCCCCTTGACATACTCGAGCGTGAATATATATGTAAAAAATCCTGAATGGAAAAGAGAATCCTACCAGAGGCGAGTCGTGAGTGTACTGATGCCCTCCAGGTCAGAGCCAGGCTAGACAGTGTAGCCTGCAGTAGTGTGGAGAGAAGCGAGGAAGTGGATACGCCACAAGCGCCACAAGGCTGGCCTCGGAAAAAGTGACACAGCAGAATGAGAAACAGACAGGAAAACAGTCTTCCTTAGTGGTGTGACAATGGTGGGTCAGGATCCAAGAAACATCTCAGAGACCAGGAAGGAACAAAAGAAAGCATCCTCTGTGCTGGATACAAGAACCGGGGAGCCTGCCATGCTGGGCAGTATTCGAGATGCAGACACTTACAGGCCAAGAATGGAGCTGAATGGCCACAACCCCACTGGGACGCTACCCCAATGGAGCACGGCCAGATATACAGAAGGTACCAGGGTTGCCAAGGGCAGAGACAGGCAAGCGGTGCCACACAAACAGAAACGGAGAGAAAGAGTTATGGGTGCCTCAGAAACCAGAGAGATGAATATGTGAGCATTGAAACCAGCACAACGTTTAAGGAACACAAAATGCCAAAAGGGGTCTGGAGGGCCCAAGACAGATGGGAGACATTTGGGAAACCCCAAAGAGAAGGGAATCTGGAGGATTCAATCAGGGGTCACAATATAACCCCAGAGAGACATTTGGGGAAATCCAAAAGAAAGGGAACCTGGAGGGATCAAACAGGTGAATCAAGACAAAGCCAAGGAAGACAAAGTGACTAAAGTGGTAGGGAAAGGCTAAGTAAATTAGTCCAAAATGTCAAGGACTAGAGACATTTAAGTTAGAGAGATTTGCAGCTTTTCCTGAAGAGTTTAGCAGGAGATCCGAAATCCTTCTGGATATTCCCTGAACATTGTCCCAAGAAAGCCTGAGTGAGAAGGCCATCACCTGGGCTCATTTTATGTCATTTGAGCATAGGGGTAGGGCTAGATAACAGCACGGTTCGAAAATTGCCAAGAGATAGGAGCTAATTAGCTTCTGCCTGTAGCCTAGTAGAGCCTTGTTAGCTTGATGCCAACAGCCCCTAGGAGCTACTTTATACTCCCCAGGCAGACAGGTCCTACAGAAACAAAGATATGGGATTCTAAATCTTTGCATTTGGAAATTTGTCTGTAGGAGCATTAGAACACATATAGAAGACATGTAAACTATGGACCATATACAATGGGCATACATTTAAAATTGGCCACATATGTGGAAGTTACATTTCCAACCCCTATGTACTAGCTCCCAGTTTCTAAAATGTAGCTCCTACTTTCTGGGTGATGCCGGATACCCAACAGCTGCTTTTAGCTCCTGCTCCACAAATCCTTTCTTCGACACCTGTAGCAGATAGATAACAGCCTGAGGACTGCCTTTTTTATGACTGACAAGCATCCTTAGTTTACTATACAAGTAGGGGAATCCCTCATAGCAATAAGGAGAGCAAGGCATTTTTCCTTTAGTTTTGTAAAAGCACATTTAAGATGTCATTCCTGAGTATGTCTCCTGCTTCTGGTTCGCTACAGTGGGTACACCAGTTGGCTGGGGAGGCTATACACTGGGTCCTCCACCTCTCCTTCCGGGGTACTCTCCTCCTGGACCAGTTCATTAAAGAAGATGGTTTCTGGGTCTGTTTTCTGAGTCATAGCTGCAGAAGCATCAGAGGCAGTGATCTTGTTCTGTGCATCACTTGTTGCAGCCTGACCAGGTTCAGGCTGTGTGGCTCAACCCCCTTCCGCTGGAAAGCCAGTTACAAAATTGGCTCAACACTGGCCAGATATTTGAGAGCCTCTCACCCTGTTGGAGTCAGGGGGCTTAGTACTTTACCATTAACTCCTCATCTGACTCAGTGTGTCTAACGACTCCATCCAGTAAGTACTTTATGTCCTTCACTGTGGGTTCTGGATGTGATCCAGAGTGCCCGGATGACTCATTGCAGGACCTTGCAGACTCACAATGATACCACCTGTAATCACTGGAGCTTTCCAGGCGTGGATCAACTGGTTTGTCTGGTCCGCCCCATATCTGCTATTGCTCTTTACCTCTAACGGTAGGCTTCTCCCCTGAGAAGGATCTCGGGTGGATATAGGGACCATGTTCGGATGGTGTGGGGATGGCCTTGTGTAACAGCGTCCACATGGTGAAAGCAATCAATCATTCTGGTGCCTCTATCCTCTGGTGTAGAACTGGTGTGCACGCTAGGCCTGGAGGAACTGGGGGTACTTGCAGATACAGCTATGGTGGCACCTACAGCAGACCCTGTGGGATGACCAGGCAAGCACTGGGAAAGGCAGGGCTTGGGCGCTACAAATAAATGGTGTGCTAGTCTTCAACCCGGTCTATTTTTTCAATGCACTATTTGGTCTCCCTCTGGGATGGTAAGGGCAATACCACAGGGTCAACTTCCTTAGGGCCATAGCAGACCAGGATACTGATCCCCACTAGGCCGGGCCTTTATCCGGGCACATGACTTGGCCAGTGAGGAACTGTGTCCACTTGAGCACCCAATGGAAGGGTGCACTCCATGTGACATCACCTACTGCGAAGCAATGTTCAGGTTTAATCCGCTCACCCTCTGTCCAGCTGACTACCTGAAGCCAATCCTTGAGGATGGTGCCTGTATATTAGCTGTGGTGGCAATTCCAGTAAAACCAAGAATTATTATAACTACATAGAAATCACCCGCAAATTTGCACAAAATAACTTTTACAAAAAATTGAAACTTACACAACCATCTCTTCACTAACCCTGGGAAGAAAAAAGGGGTAGGTTTACATAGGTAAGTATGTAAGGTAGAGTAGGTTTAGGCACACCAAAGGTGCTCTCAGCAGTGCCTCCAAAAATGTAGTGTGGAGAAGGTTCCACAAAACGTACTGAGAGACAAGTGAAGGCAGGCACAGCAATGTACTTTTTATTGCACTTATATTACTTTTAGAAACTTGACCTGCATCTTAAGTGTCTCCAACTCCTGCTTACCAGAGTTCTAAATCACCTTGGAACACCTCTATGGGAAGTGTAACGTCAGACGAAAAAGCAAAGGTTAGGATTGGATATCCCTAAATTCCTGAAGGAAGAAGCATAGGGTTATAATAGCTTAACACACGAAAGGAAAGGCAGACAACAAAATGCTGGTGTACGGTTTATTTAGGTGTTCGATTAGTTTTTTCATTTCTCCAAATATAGCAGCAGCTTTTTTTATAGTTTGATACAAAAAGGGGAAATCCAATCCTAACCTTTACCTTTTCATCCCATGTCCATTTCCCACAGAGGTGCATCAAGGTTATCCCAAACTCAGGTAAGCATGGGTTGGAGACAGGCAAGAAGTGGGTCAAGTATGCGTAGTAAAAAGTATATTGATGTGCCTGCCTACACCGGTCTCCTCGTAAGTGCGTTGGAACCATCTCGCCGCTACACCTGCTTAATAAACATGGTCATTGCGAAGGACAGTAATATTCTGCTAGATCAAACACTGGCAACAAATGTAGTTAGAACAGTAAACTGCTAGACACATGTGACTCTTACAGGCCTATCTCACTCTTCAACAGTGAGGCAAAAATATTAGCAAAGTGTTGGCAAACCGACTGCCTGGAGGCATTGCTTTGCCGATTCACCTAGATGAATGCAGATTTGTTCCCGGTAGGTTCATGCAGAAGAAGCAGAGAAGGGTCTTTAATGCATTGGTCTATTCGGGCGCACTTCCATAATCCAGAGCTGGTGTTGCTGTCCCTGGACTCTCAAATTCTTTAACTCAGTGGGCTTGTCCCTTTGGGTGGTACTGGGCACAATGGGGCTAGACCAGAGTTTCTAGGTTGGGTGAGGATGTTCACAGATCCACAGAAGTGTTTAAGATTAACAGGCAAGTCTCAGTAGTTCACTAGGCAGAGGCAGCCGCTAGGGCTGCCCATTCTCCTCAATGCTTTTCTCCTTGGCCATGGAGCCACTATCTCATGTGGGTGAAATGAGATATGTTGCTCCCGGGGGTTCCATTGACGCCTGGGCAGAATTCCTCTGTATGGTGACTATATGCTTCCAGTAATATCAACAGAGAAGAGGGCAACCCCTACACAAACTCCTATAATTCAAGAAAAATGGATGCAGTAAACAGAATGGAAGCTCCTAAAATGTAGTACAAAATATCAATACCGGATTCAATTTGGTTTATTAAAGATAGTTTAAAAACGCAGCTATAGCAAGTTCTGGTGTATATTGTCTTAGAGCTGTTAGAGATCGCTCTCTAAGAATTTTCTCACCTTTGGAAAGGACATATATAGTGGCAGGTTAAAGGGACTGCGATAGGGGCATTTTTGCACCCAGTGTGGCCTATATATACATGGCAGATTTTGAGGCCAGCTCCAACTTGGTTGATGAGGCGAGCCATTAAACAATCTCTCCAGATCATTACTATAATATGCATCAGTGTGTGGTCCTGTGAATTTCTCCATAGTCATGAGGGATGACAAATAACTAATAATTGGCCTAAATATGTTTACGGGCATCTACATCTTGATCAGAAGTGCAAATGTCTTGTGACACTTTTTTTTAATAATGTCAGATTAGAATTAGACAGGAATTCTTCCTCAGATCTACCCAGTCCCTGCTTCACCAAAAACTGTTGACTTTAATTCGTTTTTTACCTAAGCATGTTTCTCTGGTTTATTTTGGTGGTTCGGATGGTTAGCTAAACTCCAAGGCTCACTAGATTGTAAATCTGAAAGAATCATTTATTGTCACCAATATTCGGAAGACCACAAATTTCCTTTGAGGGCTTTATATTTTAATCATGCACACACATTTTCTCCACCCTTTTCCTTTGTGACTTTTGCTTCTTTTGGGCTTTAGAAGCTTCATTTCCCCGATCTTCGGAACTGCTACAGGGACTTATTGGCGGCACCAAAGACCTCAATCACAGGAACGTCATCAGTAGTCACATTAGTCAGTGTATGCACCAATGTGATTCTTAATGGATTAGAGGACTATCCTACAGCAACTCTGCTCAAGCACGCTGTTGGGAAAGATTTCCCATCGGTGCAATTTTCCCTCCATTTATGGACCCCCCAAACGTTTTGCTTTCATTTGGCTTACCTAATCTGACTTTCCAGTGGAGCACAGACTTCAGCTGCACTCCTCTGGGCTTTTGCTCATCTGTTATGGGGAAACTGACACTTCCTTCAGGCTGTTAGTACTGGGAAACTATGATTCCCTTAGTCTTGACTAAGTTGGCATTTCTTGGTAACTTTTTAACTATGTGCCAAGTACCTTACAGTACAGCGCATAGGGGTCCTTTTGTTTTATGGCCCTAGCCACCTTCTAAGGATTTTTTTGGTGATTGTACAAGTGTGCCTAGGACAAACTGGTGGCAGCAGTTTACTTTTAAACAAATGTAACTTTTTTTTAACCAAAACGCATTTACCGTGTTTGTCTTAAGACACTGGCCAGTGCCAGAAAGGGCTGTGCCACAAAATCTTTTGTTCTGTTCTTTGGCCATTTTGTCCCTTTGCATCCCCCGGGTCGAGTGACCCAGGTATTCCTTATTTGGGCATGCAGCCGACTGTGAAAGCCACATCTTTTGCGTGCCCCTGCAGGTCACGTGTGCTAGTGCCAGGAAGAGGGTTGGGACTGACTGGCCCCAATCCACACTACCGGTGCCAGTATCTTTGGTATGCCTGTATGACTGGAACGGTGGGCAGTCATAATGTCGACAGTCAAAATGTCGACAGTCAAAATGTCGACAAACAAAAATGTCGACAAACAAAAATGTCGACAAACAAAAATGTCGACATTTTTTCGATATTTTTTCGAAATTTTGTATTTATTCTAAGAATAAATAAATATATAATTAGAATGTGTTGAGTATGAGGGGTGGGAGGGTGGTTGGAGGGGTGTGGGGGGGGTGGCAGGGGGGTGTTGGGTGAGGGGTGGTTGGGGGGGACCCCCCCAATAGTAAATGATACTCTTTTTGGTTATTTATTTATTGAAAAATAAATAAATATATAATTAGAATGTGTTGAGTATGAGGGGTGGGAGGGTGGTTGGGGAGGGTGTGGGGGGGTGCCAGGGGGTGTTGGGTGAGGGGGGGTTGTGGGGGACCCCCCCAATAGTAAATGATACTCTTTTTGGTTATTTATTTATTGAAAAAAATAAATAAATATATAATTAGAATGTGTTGAGTATGAGGGGTGGGAGGGTGGTGGTGGGGGGTGTGGGGGGGTGTTGATAGTTTTAAGTGACATTTTTTTGTCGACATTTTTTTTCGAAAAAATGACTTTTTACATTATAAGTATAGGATGTCGACATTATTTTCGACATTTTTTTTCGACATTTTTGTTTGTCGACATTTTTTTTTCGACATTATGACTATAAACCGACTGGAACCACCGTGGGCCATGATTGGCCCATGCCTGGTGTGAATGCAAGAGATCAGATTTTCCATTGGCTATTTTAGATGAGTGCGAAACGAAAATTGGATAAGAGAAGGGGAACTTCATCCATTCCAGGTTGACAACAGAAGTTCACAATGAAATACAGAAGAGCAAAGTATCCTGAAAAGAAAGACCAGACCTGTGGAACCGCCAGAGATGTGCTGGAAGGTTTAGCACCCTGACCCCGCTGTTGTCCCGACAGACGTCCTTCACTAGAACAGTCTTATCTTTGAGAGCTGAAAAAAGGCTTGTCCCATCCCACAGCCGCTGAGATCAAGAGCGATGTGTAACTGCAAGGGTTTAACCTACAAGCAACCTGGACAAGACTGGCAAAGTTTGGCCTGGATTCTGTTGAGGGTCGTTGAGTGCTTGCATCACTTACCGGTAGCCCCCTGGCACAGCCATCGTTCTTGAAGCACGAGAATCCCTGAAAAGATAGTCACCTTAGCTGTGCTAGCCTACGCTGCCTAGCTATTCCAGAAACTGGAAAGTCGCTCTACCTGTAAGGGTAGACCCTCCTCGAATTATAGGACATTGTCCTTCATCACCTCAAACCCCTTCATTAACTGCAAGAGCTCCCTGAAGACCCGATTTTGCTTTTATGCACGATCGCACGTTAACGCACCGCTGTAAGTTTGAGCATAAGGCTCCCCACTTCGTAGGGCTGGACTGCATAAATTAGGGATTGACGCGAAATAACTGCCTAATGCGATATTTGTGTTAACTTACTTCTTCTGTTGCAGGTTGTGGTTGTGTTCTCCCCCTTATCCACATTAGGCGAAACACATTTGTATATATGGTAAACAGTGAAAGGCGTGTGGGGTTACTGTTTATTATTACTGTGGTTTGTGTTTAATTATAAGGTCTATAATAAATGTATTTTTTGATATTTACTTTTATTTATTTTTCACATTTGTATAGCGCGGGCAAATCCTTGGCCATCGAGGCGCTTGAGCAAAAACCAGTCACATGAGGCCCGTGGGTACACTTGTCAGAGTATTTTGTGGAGTTTTACTGTGCGCGCATTGTGAGCTTCTGATGACCCTCACCCCTCCTGAGACTTATATTGACTGCCTGCCAAGCTACCGTAGATTGGTCTGGTTTGTCCAGAAGGTTCCCCTGTTCCACTAAACTAGGATGGCCTTCTAAACTTCTGCCCACCAGGTCAGAGTTTAGAAATCCAACTTAACACCCTAGCAACTAACCCATTGGAGGTCACATGTGCATTTATGACAGCTGCTGGAACACAAAGTGACATCAGGTAGGGGTGGCATTTTAATCTTCTGCACCTCTGATGATGAACCGAATAATTGTGCATCTTAGTCTTTTGGAATGTAAATCTTTAAATATAAGCCGTGTCTGGGTGGCATGCCAACAGCTAAAAGCACACAATTATACACCCACCGTAATTTGATATCACACTAGTGTCAGCTGTGAGCAGGGCCAGCGATTACAGGCCTGATGTCTCTTGGCATCTGGTCCGACTGTCTACACTACTGTCATGTGGAACAACGGCTAGGACGCTGCTGTCAGTTTGATCAATGAATGGGCTCACCTTTGATTATTGCTGTGGAGATGGAACTGGAGACAGGGTCTTTTTGGATCTTCTCTTGGACTGTAGATAGGGGTGTGCCCCAGCCTAAGCCACCCTGCCCATGTAATCAAAATACTGGCAGGATAACCCTGGACGAAACCGCCAAATCGGTTCATAAAAACCCCTCTAGCCGAGGAAAAAAAAAACAGGTCTTTTAGATGCTGGGGCAGATTCAAAACTGATACAAAAAAGGGTCCAGAGTAAGTTCGACGTCCATTTGAGCTTCACTGTAGGAGAAGTACAAGGTTGCAGGGGTATCCGGATACAGAGGATTCCGATGATATGGGGTAGGGAACACAGAATAGTCTCCTTGCAGAAGTGTCAGGAAACACACAGGAAGGGAGTAGTTTCTTACCTGTAACTCCATTTCTCCAGCGTTGGTATCTTTCATGGATTCACATGCTGTGAATATTCCCTGTCAGGCTGGGAAACCTCAGGAAACTTTAACTTAATGGTTTCCTATGGAAAACCTCGACACTTCAGTGTCCTATCGACGTTCTTTTTGGGCGACTTAGGCTACACCAATAGGACGTCTGGTATAAATAGCCCCGCCCCCACAGCTTCCATTCAGATTTTAACCTCCAAAGTAGAGTGAACCCCGAACCAAGTTTAGCCTGCAGGTGTGGCCGGCGGGCGCATGTGAATCCATGAAAGATACCAACGCTGGAGAAATGGAGTTAAAAGGTAAGAAACTACTCCCATCTCCAGCATTGGATCTTTCATGGATTCACATGCTGATGAATAGATTACATAGCTGTATGATCAAGGTGTAGCAGTGTATCACAGGCAAACCAACCAATAACACTCTTTTACATGCATGAGAAGACAAACCAGCAAGTAATAAAGTAACAAAAACCCCCAAAGCTGCTGCGGGGCCTACCTTACTGAAACAGCCGCTGGAGGACCGCCTGTCCCACCTGCACATCTTCCACATGTTTCTGTCCCAGACAGCAGTGCCTGGTGAAGGTAAGCGGCACCGCCCATGAATCCACCTAACAAATGTCCACAAGCGGCACACCAGATCATAGCGCCACCCGATGATGCCGTGGACCACGTAGAATGAGCCTTCAGAGTGCCCCCCAAAAGGCCTGCCAGCTTTCGTGTGACAAAATGGAATTGTAGAGGAGACCCCACCAGGAAAGTCCTTGCTTTGAAATAGAATGCCCCTTGTTGGAGGGACAAAATGCCACAAACAGCTGCTTTAACTTCCAGAAGTCTTGGGTACGGTTCAGAGTAAATTTCAGCACCCTCTTTCCATCCAGAGTATGCAGGGCATTTTCTGCCAGCGTGGACGCATTAGCAAAGAATGCCGGCAAAGCAATAGAAGCCAGGTTGTGAAGCTCTGACAGAACTTTTGGAATAAAGTGCGGGTTAGTAGCCAAGATAACCTTGTCCTTCAGAAATCTCAGATAAGGCAGATCAATGACCAGTGCTTGCAATTCCGACACCCGTCTGGCCGAGGTAATTGCCACTAAAAAAGCCACCTTCCACGAGAGAAACTTCAAAGAAGCAGTCAACATCGGTTCAAACAGAGGTCTCATCAGAGCAGAGAGAACCACATTGAGGCTCCACACCGGTGCAAACCTCTTCTCCGGGGAGGGGGAGTGGCGGGGACGTCCGAAAAAGTCCCTTCAAAAAATGTTTCACCAAGTGATCACTAAACAGAGGAGCAGCATGGCGCCTTCTCGTGAACCTAGAAATCGCTGCCAAATGAACCTTGATGGATGATAATGCCAGGCCCCCTTTAGCAAGATGTAACAAATACCGGAGAACCTGGACCAGAGAGACGTCCAACTGCTGCACCCCTGGATGGTCCTCACACCAGGCACAAAATCTCCCCCATTTCAGACCATACGATACATTGGTAGCAGGGGCCCTTGCCGCTTCCAAGATCCAGCGGCACTCTCCAGAGATACCTAGGTGACCGAACTCAGTGATCAGGAGCCACACCGCCAGGCTGAGAGACACCAGATCGTGGTGCCACACTCTGCCGTCATCCTGAAACAGAAGATTTTGGTCCGCCCTGAGATGAAACGACTCGTCCACCGCTAGATGAAGGAGATCCGAAAACTACGTCTGCCTGAGCCAGAACGGGACAACCAGGATTACCCTGCACCAATACTTTCTCACCCAATGGATGGTCCTCCAAATCAGTGGAAAGGGGGGAAGCATTTGTTAAGAGGTCTGTCCACAGGACCGAGAATGCGTCCCCCATTGACTCTGGATGAGCCTTTCTGCTGGCAAATTCCAGACACTTTGTTCTCCGTCATAGTCTACCGGTGGAGACCCCCACCATTGGAAGATTTCTTCCACCTGCTGCGTCTTCAACCTCCACTTGTGCAGCTGACTGGCGCCTCTGCTGAGCGCGTCTTCCTGAACATTCAGAACCCCTGGCAGATAGAAAGCTAAAATATGGATCCCTTGAGCCAGAACCAAATGCCAAACCTCCTGTGCTTTTTTTGACAGGACCCGAGAATGCGTGCCCCCCTGTTTTCGCAAATTCAGCACATTGATATACAATGCCATCTCCTCCCGAGACCATAGGCCTTGTACCTGCAACTTGTTGACATGTGCCCCCCCCACCCTGCCTGGGAAGCGTCTGCCATGATTGTGAACTGAAACTCCGGTTCCAGCAGGGGGCATAGCCCTCATGCGATTGGTCGCGCAAGTCCATCACCCAAAGGGCATCCACCAATCCCTCGCGACCCCAGCTTGTCCGACCATAACCCTCGACTCTGCGACCACCTGTCTGCGAGGAACTCCTGGACTGGTCTCATGAAAAGGCGGCAATTGGGAAGGAGCGGGATATATCACGCCATGGCCCCCAACAGTGACATGTAGCTTCAGAACGAGACCACCGTACCCCTTCTCCAATCGCCTGCTTAGGCGCGCAACTTCACCACCGTCTCGTTGGAGGGTTTCACCAGGTTGTCTTGGGTGAGAAACTGCGCCCTGAGAAACACAAATTCCCTGGACGGCGTCAAACAGGATTTTTCAAAGTTGATGGCAAATCCCAGCCATTGTAACAGGCCCATAGTCGCCATGAAAGACTCCCTTGCCCGCTCCGGCGACCAACCCCTTACCAACCAGTCGTCCAGGTAGGGGTACACATGATGGCCCTCCCTGTGGAGGAAAGCAGCTATTGGAGCCAGACACTTTGTAAACGTCCTGGGAGACGACTTCAGGCCAAATGGAAGGACCTGGAAGTGGTAATGATCCTCGCCAACCACAAAACGCAGGAACCTGCAGTGTTTCGGCCTCCTTGGGATGTGAAAATATTCATCTTGCAGATCCAATGATACCAGGAACTTGCCTGGTTGCACCGAAAAGATTACATCCTGAAGTGTAGAGCATCTTAAACTTCAGGCGCTGCAGATTCTTGTTAAGTGCCCAGAGATCCAGAATAGGCCTCCACTAGCCGTTGAGCTTTTTCATGACGAAATACCAGGAGTACAACCCCTGGCCCCGCTCCGCCACCGGAACTTGTTCTATCGCCCCTTTTTCTAGCATGAGTACCACCTCCTATCGCAAAACTGGAAGATGCGACTGCATCACATACTTCAGCGGAATAGGGACCGGAGGACGCCAAAACTCCAACGAGTGGCCTAGACTTACTGTGTCTAGCACTCAGCGATCTGATGTTATAAGTCGCCATTCTTCGCCACGGGTCACCACCCTGCTCCCGGCAGACTGCCCACATGGCAGTCATTGTTGGGACTTTGACTGTCTTCCTTTAGCACCCGAGGCTTGCAAACCTTTCTTGCATTGAGCTTGAAAGTCTCTGCTCTTCTGCGCTGACTGGGCCGAGCGCCTATATCCCTGTGATGAATAGCCATAGCACCCTTAACTATCTCTGGAGGAGGCAAACCGGGCCTTACCCGCGGCTCCCCGAAACAGCTGGCCACTCTGCAAGGAACCTAAAGACTGCCGTCTCAGTATCCTCTTTCATCCCCTTCAGGGCCTCATCAATCTTCTCCCCAAACAAGCATTCACCCTCACAGGGCATATCGACAACCTTGTACTGGACTTCAGAGCAAAAATCTGTACACTTCAGCCAGGCCCGCCGTCGGAGCACCAAACCATTATTGATCTGCTTAAACCCTGACTCTGCCAAGTCCACTGCGATATTGTTGCTGTGGTTGGAGGCCGCCTCACCTTCTCTAACCAACAGCATTGCCTCCTTACAGTGCTGCTCCGGGAGATGATCGATAATCGGAGCCAGCATGTGCCACATTTCCCAGTCATATCTGGCCATAAGGGCCAAGGAGTTCGCAGCTTTTATGGTAGTAGCCCCTACCGTCAGGACCTTCTTCCCAAATGCATCCTGCTTCCTGGCTTCGCTGTCCGGGGGTGTGACACATTTGGGTTGGCTTCTGGCCTTACGGCTCGCCGCCGCCACCGACTTGGGCTGTGACAAGACATCTGGGGGTGGACTCAGGAGCCTTGAATTTCTTTGAGACGGCCTTTCACCGCAGGCTCAGAAAAAGGGTGGCGCATCGTGCGCAAGCCCTCCTGCCACACGTGTTCGAGAATCTGAACCGAGAAGACCGCCTTCCAACGCTTTCCCATATGGTCGAAGGGAAAGCAGTCCTTACGCTCCTCCTCAGGGACCCGACCAAACTCCTGACAAGTCTTCGCCATAATGGCGTGGAACGCCCCAATATCATCCGGCGGAGATGGTTGTGCCGGGCTACTGGGCGGTTCCACCTCAGGATCCGTGTCCCAAGCATCGTCCCTCATCGGCGACAAAGACACTGTTGACAGGGTATCAAGCGGAGCACTCTCCGGGTCTGACTCAGGCAATTGCCCCTCTTCAGGATGACTCCGTGGACGGTCCAAACCCACCGGCAATGGCAAAGGCAACCGTGCCGGAGGAGACTTCCTAGTGGCCTCACCAGGCAAACTTCCCATCACCAGAAATGATGGAGACGGAGGTGGTGGCAGCCTTGCATCCAGTTGCCCCAACCATGACTGGAGCGTGTTGAGCACCTGCAAGGATAGTATGGAATTGAGAATTAACCAATGGGTAAAAGGGGCGGCGCTGCCCCTACCTCACTCGACGTCGACGGCCGTGCACTCTGCAGACCCAGAGCCGACAGTTCAAAAAGCAGCTAATGTTCCTCCTCCATCCCTGAGGAAACGGAATACGCTGCCGGATACTGCATAATGTCCACTGGAAGCATGGGTTCAAAGCCCGCCGGCCGACTGACACGGCCCACCCGTCGACAACAAACCTTCTGACTCCATCTGCGTCAATAACAGCGGACCACTGTCAGTCATTCGTGGACGGAGCCGACGACACCACCATCGACGATGGAAAAAACAGACTGCACCATCCCCGTCGTCGGAACCACGGCCTCCACAGTCTTAGCCTTCACCGGTGACCCGGACTTTCTGGACAAAGAACCGGAACGGTGCTTTGAAGAATCCCAGCTGGACGATGACCTATGATGATCCTTAGATGACGACGAATGCTTCGAGGAAGAATGCTTCAGCTACGCCGGTCCTTTGTCCGACACCTTTGACTTGTGGGGCCTACCACACAACCCTTTGGATTTGTCAGGCCGTTCTGACTTGGATATCGAGGAACCATTTGCCCCCTTCGAATGATGCAACCTGGATGTATAAGACTTGCTACCTCTCCCCACCTTCGACGCAGGCAACTCTGTATGATGCTTCTTCACGTGGGGATGCGCCGACGCTGCTCGTCGATGTTCAGTGGCCTTCCCTGCCCTCACCGAAAACTGGCTCCCCCGGGCCGAAGCCACTTCTGATGCTGGGTAAGTGCCCTCATTTAACCAACAGATGAGCCTGGGGTTTACGGTCTTTCAAAGTCTTCTGCGAAAACCCCTGGCATATCTCGCAAGCATCTGCGAATAGTGGGGGTAAAGACAGTAGAGACAGTCTGTATGACCATCCCCTTCGAAGACCTTCAGGCCGCAAGTAGCACAAGGCCTAAGAACAAGTTACTTTCTTACCTGGTAACATTCTTTTGATGGGATGGTCCGACGACATATTCCATATCTATGACAGGTAATGTCCACAGCTGTGCTGCTTCGGAAAATCTTTGGCGTCTGCGTCCTGCGTCGATGACGTCGATGCGCCGTCCCCGAGGACCTCCTCCGACGGCCGACGTCACCCGATGTGATAAGTAGGACGCACGACGCCCGTAGCCTCAGTTATAGTTTTTTCCCAGAACGTGTGCCACCAGTTTTCTGCCAGTCAGACACACAAGGCCTTGCGGAACGCAAGCTGCAATCGCAAAAGAAATTCTGCAGCGGGGAAGGCAGGAGGGAGCGATATGGGATACGTCGTCGGACCATCCCATCGAAAGAACGTTACCAGGTAAGAAAGTAACTTGTTCTTCGAGGGGATTGGGTCCTCCGACGTATTCCATATCTATGACAGACTCCCAAAGCAGTACCAAGCAAGGAGGTGGGAAAGAATTTAGAATACAAATTTAGCATGCCCAATCAAATTGCGGAATAGAGAACTGCCTTGCCAAAGGCCAGATCTTGCCCTCTGATGGAATAGAGGGAGTAGTGACGTACAAAAGTATGTGGCCCAGGTGGGGGCGTGGCTACGAGAGCCATGTAGGAGGACGCGTTCTGGAGGAGCTCCCGAGATCCTGCAACGATCCGGGCAAATATGTGCGGTACGACGGATCGCTGACCACCGACGATACACATGATGGTGTGTGAAGGTATTGGCCACGCATTGTGAACTTCTGGAGAGAATGGGATCAACGGCGACGGAGATCGGCGGCTACGAGTTAAAAGACCCCGCGAACAAAGGGCGACTCAAAATGGCCGACCAGGGCCCGGGACTCGAATAGGAGCGAGTTGAACGATGGCCTGGCTGTGAAGGTGCACTGTACACAAACTTGCTATTTTAGCAACCGATCGATTTCCTGAGTCATGTCGAACAGGTCGGTGCGGCCGAAGGTGAAACAGCCTACCTTAGACGATTTCACTAAAACTCCCCCGAACCAGGACACTACCAAAAGTAAGGATGCGCTGGCTGGGAGCGGCACGACGTCCTCGTGCACCAACCAAGAAATCCTGGCGGCGATTGTGGAACTGAGGGCGGCCTGGGAATCAAAGCTGGAACTGGCCGTTACTGAATTAAAGACTGCACTGGACCGCAAGGTTGGGGAGGTCCAGGAGGACGTTAATCTGCTACGACAAGATGTCAGGGCCCTGGCGGAGCGCACGGAGTCCCTTGAAAAAGAAGTTGGCCCGAATACAGCAGATTGCGCCGCTCATAAGGCCGATTTGCATGCCCTGACACAAAGGATTGGCAACTTGGAGAGCAGAGCGGAGGAGGCTGAGGGACGAGCCTGTTGCAACATCCGCATCGTGGGCCTACCGGAGGGGATAGAGGGCCGTGACCCTACGGATTTCATCGAATCCATGTTCTTACAGGAGATACCTGGAGGGGCCCTATCTCAAGGATTTGCAGTAGAAAGAGCACATAGAGCCCTAACTAGGAGGCCACCTCCGGGGAACCCGCCTAGGCCTGTGATCGCTAAAATCCTTAACTACCGCGACCGGGAGAGGATACTGGAATACTTCCGTAAAGGAGGGACGATCACGAGAGGAGCGGCAAACATCACGGCTTATCCAGATTATACTCTGACTGTACAACGCAGTCGCATGAACTTCGGGTCTGTAAAGCGAAGGCTGAGAGAAGCGGGCCACAAATATATGTTACTCTATCCAGCAAAATTGAAAGTCCTCCATGCACATAAAACTTTGTTTTTTGAAACCCCGGAGGATGCTATGGGGTGGCTCGATGCGCAAGGATGCCCCCAGGAATCGGAAGTTCGGCCCAGAAAGGGCTCTGAAGAGATACGGGAATCGTAAAATGGCGTCGCAAGATGGTGTGGCTCGAGGGACTTGAATATAGTCGGTGTGACACCTTCGGTAAAGAAGGTCAGATGATTGCACTATTTTGTCAAGACACTGTGAATGTTTATCTGATCGGGAGCCCTACGGGGCGATACTCTCTACCCCACGATAGTTTTAGTTGGGTGGCCGTTAGGGTGACCTCACCCTACTGGGCTCCGTTCGCCGACTGGTGCTTGCGGAGCTAGATTTGGGGGTGCCTGAGCTCTGATGATGGAGCTGGGCAGCAGTTGGGGTGTGTGATGTTGGGGAAGGCACGGGTGGGGGGAGGGGAGGGAAGTTGGGGTTTAGTTGTGTATATAGTTGAAGGGAGTTTGAGCTTATATGAGGAGTTACTGGACCGAAACTCTATCTGTGTCAGGTGGGCGGTTGGGGGTTGCTACATGGGAGGCAGGGAGGTACGCACTTGCCATGGGAGACCTTAAGATTGTCACCTGGAATGTCAGGGGACTTAATAGTTATTTAAAAAGGAATAAAGTTTTGTACCTCAAAAGGCAGAGGATTGACATTGCACTATTGCAAGAAACACACCTGAACCGGCACAAGTTAGAACTGGTTGAGAAAAAGTGGAGTGGCATGGTGGTGGGCTCCCCGTACTCTGCCTATGCCAGGGGAGTGCTAATCTGGGTAGCAACGCACGTTCCGTTCAGAGTCACGTGGCAGGAGGTGGACACGGAGGGCAGGCTGGTTATGCTCAGAGCCCTGGTTGAGGATAGAGAGGTTTGTATTATTAACACATACGCCCCCAATCAAAATGCTGCTGCATACTTCAGGACCCTATGCACCCGTCTGGGCACATGCGTGGGGGGAGCGATCATTTGGGGAGGGGACTTTAACTGTGTTCTCGACCGAAGGGCAGATAGATCCGATGATAGGATTGATCGGCCCACCCCGGCGGCCAGAGTATTACAGACGCTGCTGGGCGACTTTGGGCTGGCGGATGTTTGGCGACTGAAATACCCCGATACCTCGCAGTATTCTCACTACTCTGCTCCACAGTGCCTACACACGAGATTGGATTACTTCTTTGCCACGTCAGAAGTGGTGATGGCGACCACTCAAATTGAATATAAAGCGAGGGTCCTGTCAGACCACTCGCCCTTAGTGTTGACCTGGCAGTATGGCCGCCCTCGTGCACGGATACCTACATGGCGCCTCCGTGCGGAGGCGCTTAGGGACACGGTTTTTAGGGAGGATATTAGGGAGGCGATCCAGCGGTACTTTGAGGTTAACACGGGCAGTGTAGATTCGGCTGGTACACTTTGGGAGGCATTCAAGGTTGTGTTACGAGGGGACGCTATTGCTAAGTCGAAGGGCCTGCAGGGTGGGGTTCTGATGGAGCTAGAGAAGGCGGAGAGACAATTGGAGCGCGAATGTAGCGAAGCAGGAGGGGACGCAGACCTAGTACTTGCGCTGCAGCAGCGATGTTCGGAGCTTTGGGAAAGGCTCTGTAACCTTAACTATAGGAAATATGTTGAGAGGCAGCATGCGGGTGGAGACAAAACTGGCCGCCTACTAACATGGCTATATAAGAGAGAAACCCCTAGGCCCCCGATCAGAATGATAGTTGGAGAGGACGGAGAGGAGGTAGACACCCAGGAAGGAGTCAATGCAGCCTTCCTTGATTATTATAGAGCACTGTATGAGGACAAAGGGGGAGAATATCAGGCAGAGATCAGAACTACATTGGAAGACATAGAGCTGCCCAAGATTAGTGATGAAGAAAGAGAGGAGCTGGACGCACCTATCACACTAGAGGAACTGGAGGAGGTAGTGAAGGGATTGCCCACTTGTAAGACTCCGGGCACGGACGGACTCCCGAGTGAGTTTTATAAAGTGTATGGGGCAGAGATACTCCCCCCGATGCTAGAAATGTTCAATGAATCTTTCGAGAAGGGTCGGTTACCGGAAACGCTCAGAGAAGCGCTGATAGTGCCGCTCCCCAAGCCTAATAAACCCCGACAAAGCTGTGGATCGTATAGGCCACTGTCGATGTTGAACCAGGACAGCAAGATCCTGACGGCGGTCCTGGCCAACAGGCTACGAAGGGTCATCAGTAAACTGATACACCCGGATCAGACGGGCTATGTCCCCAACAGAAACATAACTCACAATCACAGGCGACTTCACCGGGTGATTGAAGAGGGGAACAGAAGTGATGAAGAGATGGTGGTGGTGTCCCTAGATGCAGTTAAGGCATTTGATTCAGTGAGGCCGTGGTTGCTGGCGGCCTTGGAGAGGTACGGGTTTGGGCCTGGCTACGTGAGGTGGGTGAAACTACTGTACAGCGAGCCACTGGCCAGGGTGCGCACGGGATCCGTGATATCCGAAAGGTGGCGACTTAGCAGAGGCACCAGACAGGGATGCCCCTGGTCCCCGATGCTGTACATATTAGCCCTGGAGCCCCTGGCGGTGTACCTCAGACAACAATATGACTTGGTTGGCATCGAGGTGGGAGGAGAGAACCATTTGATATCCCTATATGCTGACGACCTGTTGTTGTACCTGAGGTATCCGGAGGAAAACCTCCAGTACATTTTAGAGGTCATGGAAAAGTATGCGGAGCTGTCCAGCATAGCGGTTAATCCCAGTAAATCGAGCATGTTCCCGTTGGGGAGCTTCATTGGGGTCCCTCTGGAACGGTTGCCGATGTTGCCCGTGCCCTGGGCAACTGAGTCTTTCCGTTACCTCGGAATTGATGTATATCATGCTGTGAAGGAAGAACACTTGCACAAAACCGAGGCGGCGGTAAAGAAAATCCGCGATAGTATGCGGTTTTGGGAGAAGCTGCCGCTGGCAATGGTGGGCCGGGGGGCGATGCTCAAAATGGTGGTCCTGCCCAGGCTTTTGCACTTTTTCAGCAATATACCATACTTGATACCCAGGAAGTTCTTTGTCAAACTTGATAGTGTATGTAGGGACTTCCTGTGGCACGGCATCCGTAACAGGGTGGCCTTGTGGAAACTGCAAAATTTCTACGATAGGGGAGGCATCAAGCTGCCGAACTTTGAGGCCTATTATGTGGCCAGCCAGCTGCAATACATGACCAAATGGCTCTCTGATGAGGAAACTCCTGAGTCTAGGCTGGTTGGGAGGGACTGCGCCCCGTTTTATCTAAAGGAGGTCGCCTGGGTCCCTAGGTCGGACTTGCAAGGACGCCCATGTATGTTGCTGTTGGGGTGGAGAATTTGGCGCAGAATGTGTCAGTTGATTGAGAACCCGTGCCCGTGTTCCCCGCATGTGCCACTGGCCGCCCTAACTACGGGGGACAGCCAGCTCAGGAAAATTATCAGGACATATTGGGAAACGGTTGGGCTGGACACATTGGGAGACATATGGCAGGATGGGGCCATTAGAGAATTTGTAGACCTGGGCGAAGAAACAGGGCTGCACGTGGGCCAATATGTTACATATCTAAGGCTGGTACAGATCATCCGCAAGACTTGGCCGGAGACGGTGCTAGCGGAAGATCCGGACGCATTGATCGGAACAATATATGATATATCAGAGGGCGGGCATGAGATCTCCAGATTATATGAGGTGGTGATGACCCGGGTGGGGAAGGACTTGATGGATTTGAGGCTCAATTGGGAAGCGGAAGTGGGGGCACAGATGACTGATGGGATGTGGGAACAGGCCATGGGATATCATAAGAAAGTGTCTAGGAATGCTAGATTGCAGCAAATACAGCTGTACATCACGCACAGAGCATATATGACCCCGAAGAAAATCGCCAAGTTTGCGAGCGCAGGTAGACAAGCATGCCCGAAATGCGATGAAGAAGACGCAGGTATGACACATATGTTCTGGTCCTGCCCAGTGATTGAAGGCTTCTGGGGGGAAGTGGCACAGAAATTAGCAGATAAGGGGGTTCTGCTAAGCATTGGCACGGCCTGGGCCTGCCTCCTGGGAGGGTTCCCCAGACCACGGAACACCAAACATCTCGGGAAACTGAGAGACCTGGCGTATGTACTTGCTAAGAGAAGGATAGCTATGAGCTGGAAGCAACGCCATGGGCCAAGAATAGAGATATGGTGGCGGGACCTGCAGAAGTGGGCGGAGGATGAAACGGTGGTATGGCAGGAAGCGTGTGGTAATTGTGGGGAGGAAGAAGTGGGCAACCTGGCGGCTTGGAGAATGTTAATTACGGGACTGTTTGGCACGGAGATGGACCCTGCTGCTTCTGAGAGGGGCGACGCCCGGCCCCACCAAGCGTACACAGAACTGTAAGGTTGATAAGCTCTTGGGGGGAGGGGGGAGGGTTTGCAGTGCAGTAACATGGCATTAATTGATGTTTACAGTGTGTAATGTATAATGCTGCAAGTTTGGTTTGTAATGTTTTATTTTGAAAATAAAAAATATTTTTAAAATAAATAAGTATGTGGCCCAGGTGGCTGCATCACAGATGTGACGAATAGGAACTCCCCTCTGCAGGGCAGTAGACGCAGCCACTCCACTGGTAAAATGGGCCCGTAAGCCAGCCGGAGGGTCCTTACCCGCCAAGCGGTAACACTCGGAGATAGCTAAAATAATCCAACGAGACAAAGTCTGTTTCGTCACAGCTTGTCCCAAACGCTTTCCAGCGTAACCAATGAAAAGTTGATCGTCCACTCTGACCCGGGTCATGCGCGAAATATAAAAGCTCAGCACTCTCCTAGGGTCAAGCCTATGGAGCCTCTCCTCTTCCTTACCAGGATGTGGAGGAGGATAGAACAACCTTCTGGCTCAAATGAAATTCCGAAACCACCTTCGGCAGAAAAGAAGTACGAACTCTAAGGACAACCCTGTCCTTCTGAAACGCAGTGAAGGGTGGCTTAACTGAAAGTGCCTGTAACTCACTCTGTGAGCGGAAGTAACCGCAACCAAAAACACAGTTTTCAGAGTCAACAGCCTCAAAGAGCAAGAATGTAAAGGCTCAAACGGAGCACCCATTAGAAACTTAAGAACAAGGTTCAAATCCCAACCTGGCACCAGAAAAGGTGACGGAGGGAACACATTAGTGAGCCCTTTCAAAAACTGCGAAATTAAAGAAATCTTAAAATAGGAACACTCCTCAGACGAGCGCTTAAATATGGACAGCGCCGCCAGGTAACCTTTAATGGTCCCCACTTGCAAGCCCCTGTTTGCCAAAGAAAGCAAAAAAGACAGAAGCATGGGAATGTCACATTCAAAAGGATCCACATTCTTAACTCTGCACCAGTCGCAGAACTTTCTCCAACGGCAACGGTAGAGACACTTAGTTGCCAGCCGTTGGCCGAGAGCAACACCTCTATTACGTCTTCAGGGAGGTCCCAATCCTTATACCTCAACCTTTCAGAAGGCAAGGGTGAAGATTGAGGGATCTGACCTCTGGGTGGAGAACCTGACCCCCCCCTCCTGTGAGAGCAGATCGTCTCGGTAGGAAAGACGACGTGGAGGGCAGATGGACAAGTCTAGAAGGTCTGGGTACCACGTGCTTTGGGCCCACGCCAGAGTAATGAGGGTCATCCGGGAACCGAAACTCTGTAACCTCCGCAGCACTTGCGGGATGACGGGGAATGGGGGAAACGCGTACAGCAGTGGGAATGACCACTCCACCACGAACGCGTCTCCTAAGGCTCCTTTTGGAGGAAATTCCCGCGGGCAAAACCTTTCGCACTTCCGGTTGACACTGGAGGCAAAGAGATCCACTTGAGGGGTCCCCCAAAGGGCAAAGATCTCCAGGAGAATCTCCTGAGCAAGCTCCCACTCGTGAGAGCTCGAGCTCTGCCTGCTCAGAGCGTCCGCCTTCTCGTTGTCGTCTCCGGCCAGATGAAGAGCCGAGATCGAAACTTCCTGCTGGATGGCCCAGAATTCGAGCTGCATCGCCTCCCTGCACAGCGGAAGAGACCCTGCCCCCCCTTTTTGTTGAGGTAGTGCATGGTCACCGTGTTGTCCGTTAGAATCAGGACACTCTTTCCGCGCACAGTCGGCAGAAAAGCCTTCAGGGCTAGCCTGACGACCCTCAGCTCCCATAGATTTATATGGAGTCTGGACTCCCGATGGAGACCAACGACTGTTGACTGTCAACTCGTTGGCATGAGCTCCCCATCCCGTGAGGGATGCGTTCGTCACGATCGTCACCTCCGGCCAGGGCAGCCAAAATGGGGCCCCCTTCATCAGATTGCCCTCGACGGCCCACCACAGAAGGTCCCGGGCCACCGAGGGCGGCACCTGAACAGGGCCCGACAGCCTGCCGGAGGACTGAGACCACTGGAGCTTGAGTGCCCACTGTAAAGATCTCATCCACAGACGAGCCTCTGGCACCAGAAGAATGCAGGATGCCATGAGGCCGAGCAGTCTCAAGAACTCTGACGCTGGGAGATCCTGGGCAAACAAACTTGTGTACCATCTGCTGAATGTGAAGAGCCCTCACCTGAGGAGGAAAACACTGCCCCAGGGATGTGTCGAGCACTGCTCCGATGTACTGGAGCCGCTGGGTTGGTGTCAAATGGGACTTCTTTAAATTGAGGGAGAAGCCCAGCCTGTGAAGGGAGTGGCAGGTGACAGACAGACATGATCCAGGACTTGCTCGGGAGAGCTCCCCCCTGATCAACCAATCACCCAGGTAGGGGTAGACGTGAATCCCCCCTTTCCTGAGATGCGCTGCCACCACCACCATGAGCTTGGTGAAAACTCTCGGGGCGGAGGTCAATCCGAACGGCAGGACCCGAAACTGAAAGTGCGAGTCGCCAACCGCGAACCTCAGGTACTTGTGCTTGGGATGGATCGGCACATGGAAATAAGCATCCTTGAGGTTGAGAGACACCAACCAGTCCTGAAGTTGAAGGGCCTGGAGGACTTGAGAAAGAGTCACCATCTTGAACTTGTCCTTCCCGAGGAGTTTGTTCAAACCGCGCAAGTCCATGATGGGTCTCAATCCAGAGTCTTTCTTCGAAATCAAAAAATAAGGGGAATACCATCCCTTGTTCCTCTCCGCTACAGGCACCAGTTCTATGGCGCCTTTCTCCAGCAGGGCTTGAATTTCCTGTGCAAGGAGCGGATCCGGACACTTCAAAGAGAGGTTCCCTGGTGGATTGTCGTGAGGCCTCTGCCGAAAAAGGAAGACAGTAGCCGTGGGTTATGATCTCCAGAACCCACACATCCGAAGTAATGGCTTGCCACTCTACAAGATGCTGCGCCAGCCTTCCCCCCAACCGGCGAACCATGTGACCTGGCCTCATGACTGAGTGGTAGCGGCTGCGGCGTTGCCTGAGGGTAAAGAGGCAACTACCTGAGCGGCCTTGCCACCTTGAGTACCTTTATTTCCACCTCTGGCACTCTTACGATGGCCTCTTTGACTGCTAGCTCCCCTCGCTTTACTGAAGGACGAGTAATAGCGAAAGGAACCTCTCCTCCATTGCTGTCCCCTAGGACAAAAAGGCAGAGGTTGGCGAACTGCAGCGCCCAACGACTTCGCTGCAGCGTTGGAGGTCTGCAACCTCTGAAGGCTCTCGTCAGCCTTGCTGCCAAAAAGGTGTTCACCGTCAAAGGGCATGTTGAGGCGCCGGGACTGCACATCAGGAGCGAACCCAGACTTCCGCAACCACGCCAACCTGCGCATTACGGTGGTCGCCGCCATGGACCGGCTGACCCAATCCGCCAAGTCCAAACCCGACTGAACAGCCTTGTCATCCGGAACCATAGCAAGGAAACCATCCCGTTCGTCCCCTTCGGGAATATGTTCAGCCGCTAATGCAACACAGTTCCACAGAGTGTGTGAAACGAGACAAGGCACATATGGAGTTGGCCGCCTGAAGCGCCATACCCCCTGAAGAAAACACTTTCTTCGCCCAGCCGTCAAAACGTTTGTCGTCCCTATCTGGAAGGATGGTAGGATACGACGCCTGCTTTGCCAGGGCCGTAGCCGCCTGCACCACCAAACTCTCCGGAGTGGGGTGCCTAGACAAGTAGCAGGGGTCGCTACTGGCTGGACGGTATTTTCGTGACAAAGACTTGCCCACTGCCGGGAGACTCTCCGGAGCAGTCCAAGCCGCCGCCACCCTTCTCTGCAGGGCCATATGAAAAGGCAAAAGCGGGTCAGTGGGGGGACCGATATCAAGGATGTCTGAGATCATCCTGAACGAACTCCCCTGGGGGAGCTGACCAACCCAAGTACTCGGTGACCCGAGACATAAGGCGCCGATATGAAGAATCGGCATGAGTGCCAGGCTCCGGCCTACAAAACTCAACCTCCGGAGAGGTGTCCAGTCCACTGGCATCATGCAGCGACTGCCACAGATCATCAAACTGACTATGGCCCGAGATAAGGTCATCTGGAACCGGAACCAAGCCCCCATCAGAGCCTTCATCACCCTCTGAAATGTACTCCAGGCGGGGAGAGGAAGACCTCTGTGGCAAAGCAGTGCCTGACCTTAGCCATAGCCTTTCTAGGGGCCAACCCCGTGCCATAGGGCCCCTCCGACACCACCGCCTCGAAAGGCGTCGAGGGCGCCGACAGAAAAGGCGTCGACGTTGAGCGAATCAGCGTCAACGTCAGCTGCAGCGCCAGCATCGGCGGCATCGACACGGGCCTCGAAGCCGGAGCTCCGAGCATGTCTCTCAACGACCTAGGCGCCGACGGCGTCGACAACCCCCGCGGAGGCGGAGCCTCGAGAGAAATCGTCGACGAGCTCCGCGCCACAGGCGTCGATGTCTTCTTCGAAGACAGCACAGGATCACATGGTCTCGAGCGCTTCGAGGACCGGGACCTGGAACGGGCATGGTGAGAATGGCTACCCTTGTCCGAGCGGGACCTTTCCCGCGAGCCGTGCCGACCACCCGAGCCCGAAGGCGTACGGGCGGTGTCTCTCGACCGGTGCCGACCGACCCCACTCGGAGGCGCGGACGGACCGGTGCCCTGCGATTCAAGAATCGCTAGCATCTGCTTCCCGAAGGAAGCCCATTGCTCCGGTGTCGCTTGCATGGAGGGATAAGCGACCCGCCGACGGGCGGAGTCCTCGGAAGATGACGGGGAAGGTGACCTATGCCAGTGCTTCTGGGAATGCCTCGAAGAGGCGGAGGAGTGGCGAGACTGACTCCTGGAAGGAGACCCACTGGACTTCCGACGATGACGCGGAGAGTCACCCCTCGAGTCATCCGTCGAAAGCCCTGCAGACCTCGACTTCCGGGGCTTAGACACCCGGCCTACCGAAAGCTTCTTTTTGCGTTCCCGCAAGGCCTTTGCCGTGAGCGACTGGCAGTCAACACAGTCATCCGTATCGTGGGCCTCCCCGAGGCACCAGAGGTAGGCATTGTGCGAGTCCGTGACCAACATCTTGGACCCACAGTCCCCGCAGTTCTTGAAGCCCGGACGCGGGGTTGAAGATGAGAAAGACATCGCAACGAACAGGTCTTCACAACAAACCGAACAGGTTCAACGAACCGAGAATTGAAAACAGCAAACTCCAACGAGTCGAGGCGTACCGAGATTCAGGAAGCTAACACGTTCGCGGAAAAAACGGAACTGAGGCTATGGGCGTCGTGCGTCCTACTTATCACATCTGGCGACGTCGACCGTCGACCGTCGAAGGAGGTCCTCGGGGACGGCGCATCTACGTCATCGACGCAGGTGCCAAAGATTTTCCGAAGCAGCACAGCTGTGGACATTACCTGTCATAGATATGGAATACGTCGGAGGACCCAATCCCCTCGAAAGAGATTTTTTCGGGGCCACAAGCGACATATTGGCCCAATACAAAAAGCACATGCAAAACACAGAAAGCAACACGAGGCAATCCCAACAGTTTAGAGACGGTTGAAATGTGAATCCATGAAAGATCCAATGCTGGAGATGGGAGTAGTTTCTTACCTTTTAACTTCATTTCTCCAGCGTTGGTATCTTTCATGGATTCAAATGTGCCCGCCGGCCACCACTGCAGGCAAAACTTGGTTCGGGTTCACTCTACTTTGGAGGTTAAAATCTGAAGGGAAGCCGCAGGGGCGGGGCTATTTATACCAGACGACCTATTGGTGTAGCCTAAAGCACCCAAAAAGAATGTCGATAGGACACTGAAGTATCAAAGTTTTCCATAGGCCCGACGACGGGGAATATTCACAGCATGTGAATCCATGAAAGATTCAATGCTGGAGAAGTACGAAAATGAGAAGGAATTAGGAGCAGGCAACGAATACAGGGGAAAATGAAAACAGGAAGGAGAAATGATCCACAGAGGAAGACAGGTTGGACATAATAAAACAGAAAACCAGGCAGGAAAACTAGGAGCACCCAGAGGTGGCACAAACAGGGAACATACAAGGGCTCAGAACTAGTGACCACAAAGTAGATCAAGTAGCAAACGAGGAGGGAGCGCTCTGAGCTAGGATTTAAGCCTAACATTGAGACGCGAAGAAGCAGTTCCCTCCGCAGGCATTAGAGAGCATTCACCGGAAGTGAAACCGATAGGACAGGCAGTATTCAAAAGACAAGAGTGCTGAATGGAACAAATGGAAACCATTTTGGGAAGGGCAAAGGAAAACCACAGACACGGTGACAAGCGCCAATCGGACCAGAGTGGTCAGGGGTTACCGATCTTATGTTATGTTTATTTTATTTATATAGCGCTTTACGCCAAAGCGCAGTACATTATAACAATACAATAGCAGTAGAAGCAGATACAAATATGAGTCACACCATCAATACATCAACTAGAACAATTTGCAAGCGGAGATAAATGAGGGAAAATGGTGTAGAGTTGAATGGAGTGGGGAAGAGGAAGTGAGATGAGGTGAAGGCAAGAGGGGGGGGAAAGAGGGGATAAAGAAGAGACAAGGAAGGGATAGAGAGACCGGAGGAGTATAATAGACGGGTGGGGGGAGGGCGGGGGGAGGATCAGAGTATCAGGGAGGGGGGTGGAGGAGGAGAGATTTTAAGGAGAGGCGAAAGGAGGAATAGGTGGGGATGGAGCAGATAGAGAGGGGAAGGGAGTTCCAGTGGAGGGGGGCAAGGAGCTGAAAGGAGCGAAAATGAGAGAAGGCACATGGGGACGGGGGAACAAGGAGAAGGAAGTGATCTGCAGATCTGAGGGAACGGGAGGGAGTATAGAATGAGATGAGAGGAGAGATAAGGGGGAGCAAGTTCATGGAGAGATTTAAAGACGAGACAGAGGAAGTGGAATTTGAGTTGGGAATGAAAGGAAAGGCAGCCAAGCTGTGAGAGCGAGGAGGAGACTTTAGGTGAAAGTAAACAGAGGGTGCGGATGGCAGAGTTGAAGAGGGATTTTAGGGGGGCAAGATAAGATGCAGGGAGTCCGAAGAGGAGAGAGGAGCAGAAGAAAAGACGAGAGAAAAGAAGGGAGGATATTAAAAGTTTAGTGGCGTGGAAGGTTAGAGAGGAACGTATTTTGCGGATATTGAAAAGGTGGTAGCGACATGTGCGGGATGAGAGATGTGGTGGGTGAAGGAAAGGGAGGATTCGAAGTGAATGCCAAGGTTACGAGCATGGGCAGAGAGAGGAAGATTAGTGGGAGGAAAGTGAATAGAAGGAGGGGGAGATGGAGGAGGATTAGTGTTGGAGGGAAAAAATAAGACTTCAGTCTTGTCTGTATTAAGAGACAGAAAGTGGGATGACATCCAATTTTTAATGGCAGTAAGACAAGAAGAGAGCTTAAGATGGAGGTCCGGAGTGAAGGAAGAGAATGAGAGGAAAAGCTGGGTGTCATCAGCATAGAAGTGATGAGAAATGCTGAAAGAGGAGATGATAGGTGCGAGAAGCGAGGTGTAAAGGGAGAAAAGAAAGGGGCCAAGGATAGAGCCTTGGGAACACCATAGTCCAGTGGAAGCGTAGAAGAGGTACGACCGCACCATGATATGGAAAAAGAGCGGTGGGAGATGTAAGAAGAGAGCCAGTTGAGGACGGAGCCTTTGGCAGCTGCATCTGATTTCCCTGAGGAAGGCCAAAACAAACCTTCCTTCGACGGCACAGGATCTTCCCCCAAGAACAGCAAGTTGTCCCAGGAGGTCTACTGGTAACCAGTGCTTTAAAGGCAGCACAGAAAACAAAAGCCTTTAAAGTCAGCAGGCATGGGAAGGGGCAGAGTTAGAGTAGCCAGGAAGGAAGGTGGGCTATGGACTGAGGGAGTGGCCCCCACCCTGACGCTGACCAGAGCTGAAAGTGTCCACACTCCTGGTTTGATGTTGTGAAAAGTCTGGCTCAATGATGTTGGGGACCAGTGTCCGTTTTACGTCACTCCCCTTCCATACCTTGTTCTTCAAAGACATATCCTTTAACAGTGACATTGTTACCATCCTTTGCCTGAACACCCTAGCTCATCTACCCAGAGTGCCCTTTCATAAAAGTCTACATTCTCTGCATTTCCTTTCCATGGGTGGGTTTTGCTAGTGTTCCCTGTGTAGTTTGCATTTTATTGGTCGATTAATGATCTATAATTTTGTAGAACCCCGATTGGAGATTCTTTTAATTTGGAACCGTTGCACTTAAATTGTTTGGGTTGCTACAATTATCATTTCACACCCTTCTTGTAGAGTAAAGCCTCCAATCAACCCATGTTACCAAACAAAATAGAGGAACAGGCTGTGCCCGTTTTACCGTTATGATTGGGATTACTGCTGGTGTAGAAGTAGTGTGGAGCCGAGTAGGTGGGTTAGGTACTACACATCCCTGTACTACTGCATACAGTACTCATTTTGTCATAGTAAGAACCTTGGTTCCGCTGTAGAAATACTATAATTCAACAAGGAACAGATATTAAGTGACTGACAAGGATAGCGTTATTTGTCTTGTTTCAATTTGGCCATCTTTAAATTATTCACTAACAGTCAGGGTCTCGTCTTTTAAAATATGTTACCTTATTCATGAGTAAGGAGTTCATTTCAGGATTAATACAGGGGGTAGAGCCACCACTTGCTGTGTGAAAGCAGCCAGTATTTGACCAACAGGTAGGGATTTCCACATTTATGTCCTCCATATTCGACTCTGATAAACATTGGGCCACTTGCCTGCCTTTCTACTGAGGCTATAGCAGTCTAAATCCACCAAACCACTAGACTCAAACATAATCAAAAGGCATGTACTCTACAATGAAAATCAGTAACAAATTAATATTAATATTTAAACAGCCACTCAAGTGTAATTCTATCAATGGGAACATATCTAAATCACAATTACAGGTTTGCATATACAGATGGTATGGTATTGTATTATTTATTTATATAGCGCCTATACACAGACAAGTGTTTCACAGCGCTCAAGGAGGGTGGGAACACGGGGAAAATACAACAGTCACACAGAGCCCTTGAAAATCTGAGACTATAATAGTTTGCACAGGCAGAGTAAGTGCATAAAGTACATTTGGAAAAACAGTATGGGAAATAGAGAATAGGCCTGACAGCGATTCTGCAATTTTAACAGTACAATTAGGGGTGAAGACAGGGGAGATTCCATAAAATACAAATTAAAAAGTACCTGGAGCATGGACTCTGCACTCCATAAAGCTCTGCATCGACTGCGCTTTGTGCCGCACAGTTTTTACAGCCGATCCAGGAGCAAAGCGAAGATCACCACACTTTTTTTGGGAGTGAAAAAAGACTGTCCACTGCAGTGACTGCTGCTACACTTCGATGCAGCACAGGTTGTGTAGCTGATTCCAGGGATGAAGTGGTATCTTTGTGTGATTCCTACTAAGGAGTAGGGAATCCCAGTGACCCCCCTCTTGTATGAGCTATACAGACATGACCTTGTTAAAGACTATGAATGAGAAAATCCCAGAGTTGGTTGGAGGTAGATAATAGATAACCATTCAGTTACTTTAATTTGAAGCCCCATACTTTTGTGGCTTGTACTAGGGAGCGGAGAATCCCAGTGGCTGAATAGTATGGCATACACTCACATGACATTTCATGTTAGCGAGTAGGGAGGAGAAAATCCTGCAGATGGCCATTTAGTGGCTGTAGCCAAGTATGCCATCTTACTGTAAATACTTAGGGAAGAATATGAAGACCGACAATCAGATCCTAGAGTTGGTTGGCGGCAGGCGACCACATTCAGTAGCATTAACTGATTGTACAACACAAGTTCAAACCACTTGTGGCTAGGAAGGAAAAGTGAAAATCGTGAGTGTAAAGATGTCTGGACCACAAGAAAGTGGGAGAGGGAGGCACGTGGCTGGAGCGATCATTTATACATCAGCCAGAGCAGCTGTTTTGCACACCAGAGATGCCAGAATTGGAAACATAGCACATTGCAGTAACGCCCAGCATACTACGCATGATGTGTCACACAGTATTTTTTCCGTATCCAAAATGGCGGCAATTGAGAAATCCACACAGTACGCCTATGGAGCTGAAGTTTTAAAAACAGCCCCCATAAATAAGGGATCTAAGACTATGGACAACTATCTAATCTCAATATTTTTAACAGAAATGGAGGGTTAGATTACCCACAATACAATGCATATTATTTTTGTGGTGTTGTTACAATGAAAAGAATGGAAACGGTAAGAAAGGAATATATAATTATTAACTAAAGAGGTAAGCTAAGGGTATTGCATGTTCATTTTTATATACATATAAATTACCTGAGATAAAGAATGTGCAGAATATCACAACCAGTGTGGTCTATGGTTTTTACCCCACAGACTGGTAGATGAAAGACAAAATTGGCAATCGGATGCTAAAGAGCACACTACAATAATAGGTAACAGATCAAAGTGGTCTGCCACTCAAAGATTGCGCCACACATGTTTTTTCAAAGTCACGAAACCCTTTATTCCTTTACCTAAGAATAAAGGGCTTTGTGACTTTGAAAAAACTTGTGTGGCGCAATCTTTGAGTGGCAGACCACTTTGATCTGTTTTCTAACCAAGGAGGTAGGGGATTGGTTCCTCCAACCTTTGCCACACGGATGCGACACGGCTGAAAAGCCTTAATAACTAATCTAAGGTCGCCAACAGAAGAGGTTGTACCAACATACATCCCCACAAAAAAACTTTTAGGTAAGATAGGATTTGGAATATTTAGGTCATTACAAGTCACAATAAAGGATGAATTTACCAATACTAACCACAGACCTTTCAACAACCCTCCCTGATATCTCTTTATTTGCAGACCCTAGAGGACCACAACGTTGACTGGATATTCATGCGTATCATTGCAGCGTGTACAAAAGGCACGATATAGGAATATAATAATGTTGTATGAGCCCAGATTAGCCTTGAAAAAAAATACAAGGTCGAAACACTTGTTGGCTGGAAGCTGCTATGCTCAGTGTATTATATGCACTGTTTTTAATACATATTTAATTTCCCTTCTCAAAGCCTTCTAATTTTAGGTTTGTGTCTCAAAACTTCATCGCCCCATCATCATGTGAGGTGCCCCTCTTTCCTGGTATGTGTTATGTTGTGTTCTTTCTGCTTTCCTTTCATTCTGAATGGTGATGTCGTAAGAGTTCTGAGTGTAGAGTGTGAAGTGGACTGCAGAGTGTTTGATGTAGGACAGGTGGAAAGGGGCCAGATGAGTGAGAGGGTGTGCCGGTGGAGTTCTTCCCTTTACCAGAGTCTGGGGTCCAGTATATTTTTAAAGGATGAGCTCTCCTGTTACTGTAACAAAATGAAGGGTCTTTTCTTTTCTACACCTGGCTCCTGGTCATCTTGGGAAGGACACAGTGCAACCGCATGCTACCAAAGGATTTTGTCACCAGTTTTATCCAAACCACATACACTTGTTAGTCTACACTGCTTAACATGCATTTATTTTCTAACCTTCAAATATATTTAGATGTTGTACATATTTAAAAATAGCTTTTACATTCCCATCAGACCAGACAATCCTGTTTACTGCACCTTGGAGCCCCTTGAGAAAGCTCTTTCTTATTGATAAGGAGTGTGATAATACTTACAGGAAAGGATGATCTTTGACATCGTTTTTTATTTTGTATTTAATTTTTAAAGTTCAAAGTCATAACAATCTGCTTTCACCAAGAAATTAATTTTTTTTGAGAATGAATTAAATTTATTTATTTTGTCATTTGTCTAGCGCACAAAGCCCAGGGCATCCAGGCGCTTATTCTTAAGCAGGTGGTTACATTGGTTTCTTACAGTGAAGAAAGTTACAGTCAAGTTTCATAGACTGTCTCAATTTAGGGCGGTTACATTGGTTACTAGCATACATAAGTTTGGTTTAAAATTTGGACAGCCTCACCTCATGGTACGGGGTACTACATCAAAATATGCGGATACTATTTGGTAATAAGCAACATCAGTTTGGCGCACAATTTGGAAAGCCTCACCTCATGGTACGGGGTACTACATCAAAATATGCGGATAAAGCAACATCAATTTGGCGCACAATTTGGAAAGCCTCAACTCATGGTACGGGGTACTACATCAAAATATGCGGATACTGTTTGGTAATAAGCAACATCAGTTTAGTGCACAATTTAGATAATTTGGAGTGGTTTTAGGTGGACAGTTTGTTCAGGAGATGTCAGAAGATATGAGGAGATGGGTAGAATAGCTCAAAGGAGTTTGGTGATATTAGTCTGCAGGTGATGTAGGAACGCTAGGGGCGAGCCCATGGGGTGCAAACAGGGCCAGCGACAGAGTGGGAAAGAGAAGCGGGTGGGATGAGGGCACAACGCCAGCTCTGCGTCAAGATGAGTATACAAGTGGCAGGCCACTATGAAGCCGAGGAGACACTAGGCATAGTTCGCAGTAGTATAGGAGTTCCGGTAGGTCCAAAAGTATCAGATGGTGGGGGACAAATCTAGGATATCTTCCAAGTATATCATCAGAAACACTTCCATTTAACATTCCCCAACCCTAACTACCTAAATATGTGTTCAGAAGTTCCCTGCTTTAGTGGAGCCTCTCATGTAAAAAAGCAGTAGGAATACCCACCATCTGATTGTCTTCCTTATTCATCTGGACATCTCACGTTAAAATCCCTTCCCATCAGTACAAGTCCTGCAGGGTTCAGCGCATGCCATTCAATCAATACACTACTTACTAATATAGAGAGTTACTTTGAGGATATATGAGCTCCCTGGTTTTTGTGAAACAAAGCACTCTCCTTCCCAAAGATCCCTTTCCTAAACTGAACCCCAATTTCTAGTAGATGGTGATATTTTAAACATTCTTAAATCTGGAAAGGGGAAAAACTGATTCTCATGCCAAATAAGAAGCCCACCCTTAGAGCATCCCCTATGACCTTTTCTGCATGTCCAATATGGGTTATAAAATAATCAATTCTTGGGAAGCAAAGTAATCACATCTCTTGCAAAAAATTAATCTTCAGAAAGAGCATTCTAAAATATATGAATTATTAAAAAGGTGTCTTTGCTCCCAGGTATTTCAATAAAGAAAGTGCACCCACCTTTGAGAGTTGGAAAAAAGAGTCTCTAAATGGCCCATCTTCCTGATTAAAATATCCAATTTGCTCAGGGGGACTTCCTTTCTCCAATTCTTTTTGTTTTAGATCATCATCCAATACCGGCAGAATGCTGTAGCCTAGTACGTGAGCATCTTCCATATGGTTCAACATTATTGTAAAGACTCTAAATGTAGATCGATGTATTTGGACACTTGTTACAGTCGGAGTCCATAAATCCAATCGAGTGAATGCCCTTTGTGTTTAGAACCCTCAAGATTGCTGGCCTTTCATTTAGTAGAGCTAATGTTTTAGTACTGTTTAAGGGTTGGTGTCCATAAAACGGGCTTCACTGCCTTACTGTTATAGCCAAGACATAGCTGTTATGTGTGGTCCATCATTTCTTCATCGTCCAATATCTACAGCTATTCGTCGGCTTCATTTTCCACAAAACACATTGAGAATTGATGAAACTCCCATTTGTTGCTCCGCTATTCTAACTTTGAACACTATAATCAGATATGTACAAGTCTGATTATAATGTACAATTTATTTTGAGATTGTATTTTTATAATCTTTCTTACATTGGACTGTTTATTTGGAACATCACTTATTTGTTGGTCCTTCAGTTTCCACAAGAACTAGATTTTCACTTTCGTTTTCATGTTCACTTGCCCACATTGGTCTTACATTTCTTTATCCATCTTTCCCATCAACTGTATACATTTCTATTTTATGTACTTACTATTTCCTTACAGCCCTTTTCCTGAATACACAACACTCCATAACATCTTTACAGTACTCTGCTAGACCTGCCACTATTCTTTTTGGATTATTCATTAGTTTTCTGGTATTACTTTTCCGGCTTTCAAACTTTTCTATTAACTTGATTGTTCATAACTTACTTATCGTTCTGTGGTGAGCTAGGTAGCCAGCTTCAATGCTTTGGTCTTTCAAACAATCTCTTTAGGACAGGCGCATTAACTACAATTCAACACTATTCTCTGTATTACATTTACAACTTCACTATCTGCCCATGAAACCTTGTCAATTGCTCTAATAAGCGTTATTCTTATATTACCCGAGACATCCAGCTGCTTTGTCTCTTGGCTCCTCCAGTTAATTTTCTGCTTTTGCGGGGTTAAGATTACCGGACAACAGGTGTTTATTGATTCTAACGAGGCCATATGCTGTTGTATTTCACACACCACTTGATTGTGCAAGGGCCATAAGGATCAAGTAACACCCTGATGACCCCGTGTGAGGGTCAAAACACGTGTTGGCACACTATCGACGCATCAACATTAAAAGAGACACATTGACATCCTGTCGCCACTTTTTTAAATTGCTCACTATGTAATTAGGACGAACGTGGAAATTAGGGTATATGCGCAGGCGGTCAAGGACATCGTGTTCTGCTTTTCTGAAAGGGGCAGTAAAAATGACAGATGCTTGAGAAAACCCGCTCAATAAGACATGAAATGTCAAACAGGGAATGACACGTCTGGCTAATGCACAAGCTCTCCTGCCTTGCCCTAGTGAATCAGCCCCGTTTCTGCCCCCAATAATTAAGCCAAACACACACAGAAACAGGAAGTGTGCTTGGCCTTTTATATGGCCACAAAGCCTCTTTAGAGAGTCTATGGGCCTCATTATAAGCGTAGAGGTCCAGGAACTACGGTACTGGTAAGCATGCCGGTACCATAGTTCCCAGACCACCATGCTATGAGCTGTGCTCGCAGGTGCCCGTCAGCCTGCCAGGTCTGGCCTGGCAGACAGAGCGGCATCCCCAAGCGCAGCATGTCGGATGCACCGGCACCGTCGTTATGGCGCTCAATGGGAATGGGGACTGCCATGCATCGGCAATGCAGGAATAACCAGATCTGGCAATTTTGGAATTACCCGGTAATTTCTCATTGCCGGGTGCTGGAAAAATTGCAACTCTGGCGGCAGCTACTGCCAAGGTTATAATGAGGCCCTATTTCTCAGATTGCCCTGGTAAATCTCTTCAAGAGGCTCATCCGTTTCAAATGGTCTCAGAACTTTATCCCCAGATGGAATTTTTAGTAGCCAACAGCGCTTGCAAGTTCTTGTGAGGAGCCAAATTCAGACTATGGAATTCGGCTTGTCTTGCAAGTTCAGCAAGGCAGAAGTTCACCCTGCACTTCAGAAGATCCACCCTTTCCCTCCAATTACACAATATCCAACTGAGTCTCCAGTCGCTTTTCTGCTTCCTTGATCCATGATGAAACAGAACCGGAGAGTGAGATTTCGACCTACATCCTTCAGCTCCAGTAATAGTAGCAATGATTCCGATAACTCCACTCCAGGTAATCAACCTACACGAGGAAGAGGAAACCCCAGAAGAGGACCTAACAACCAGGGCAACAGATCCAGGAATTTTATTATATCAAGGCCCAACACGGGGCCAAAAAATCAGCGACCTACGCCAACTAAGGAGCGGGAATCGCTCGTAGTGAATATATCACAGTATATACCTACAGCCCTAGAAGAACAAGTTTTAAATAAAGGCTTGGGATATGTGATCTCTAACCAACATGACCCGTTCGAGTTTCGGTTAGACTTTCAAAAAATGATGCGGAAGATTCATCTCAAAGAATATTTTGCCGATGATACTAACATTGCAGGCCCGACACAAAAAATGAACCATACAGGACTCAAAAATCCGTCTCTCTTTTGTCCACCAAGCTCTACTTTCTCAGCTGAGTCTAGAATCTTTGAAAAAAGAGTCCTCGCAGAAATAGAAACACTAGAAAAAAAGAAAACCCAGAGTTTCCATAATCTAAGTAAAATGGAAACAGAAGCTCTAAAAGCACTGGCCAAAAACGAAAAAATAACAATTAAAAGAGCCGACAAGGGCGGTAGCATAGTTATTCAAGACACTGAAAACTATGTCAATGAATGCCTTAGCCAATTGAACAACACCCAATACTACAAATTTTTGAAAGAAAATCTGAGTGCCAAACTTCTAGAAGCCATTGACCGGAAAGTTACTAAGGCCAAAGAAAGAAATTGAATTAGTAAACAAGAGAGCGAATTCCTGGTGAACAAAGAAGCGTCCACACCTACCTTCTACTGTCTTCCTAAAGTACACAAAACTCTCCTCAATCCCCCGGGTCGACTGATAGTGGCAGGGATCAATTCCATCTTAGAACCCTTATCTAAATTTGTGGATCACTATTTGAAAAACAATGTTGTACTAATAAAATCCTATATAAAGGATACTAAAGATGTCATAAAGAGGTTTGAACATCAACCATTTGATAACACCACTCATCTTTTGATCACCTTTGATATAATCTCTCTGTACACCAATATACCACGAGCGGCCACTATTGAAACTATCGAAGAAATTCTCCTAACTCGTACTGATAAAGAACCAGTTCCAACTTCTTTTATAATGTGGTGCCTAGAAATGGCTCACTCAGAACTTCTTCGGATTTCAAGGAGTGTACTATCAACAGATAGAAGGTACCGCAATGGGAGCCACTATGGTCCAGAGTGTGGCTAATCTTTATGTGGAATGTTTCGAGAAATTGTACATCTATATAGACCATCCCTATACGGCTAATCTTATGCCTTGGGCACGCTATATTGACGATGTCATAGTGGTATGGAAAGGCTAGACAAGAGGCAGAAGACTTCCTTAATTGGTTAAACCAGAGGAACCGCCAACTGCAGTTCACCATGACCATCGACCAAAATAGTATACATTTTTTGGATGTCACCATTTTTCATGACTCGGGCACTCTTAGTACAACCGTACCCTAAGAACACCGATAGAAACTCGCTACTTCATTATCATAGCCACCATGTCAAACATTTAAAAGATAATTTACCATTTGGCCAATTTCTACGGCTAAAAAGGAACAGTAGTCAGAAAGAGGCCTACGAGAAAGAAGCTAATATCTTGACAGACAAACTCAGAGAAAGGGAATACCCGAAAAAATGAATACGTCGAGCAGCTAAAAGGGTTTATAATGACAATCGTCAAGCCCTTCTAGAAGATAAAGTAAAAAAAAAACAGGGATGACAGAATTGTAAGTGTGAACACTTTCACCAATTTGAGCCTCACTATCACTAACATAGTTCGGAAACACTGGAAAATATTTAATAACTCAACCATCCAGTTACCCTGTCCACTATTCGCCTACAGAAAATCCACGACCATTGGTAATCACATAAGCAGCAGCAAGCTCAAAACTAATTTAAGAAAAGGTGAAACACTCACTGAAAGTTGGGGTCTTAACCCTATTATAGGTCATCATCCGGTTGTAGGTCATATGGTCGAAAACAAAAGGATCGAATGCCTTTTGATCGACACTAAAATTATCGAAAAAAAATGGTCGATTTTTTTATGGGGGGGTTCCCCCCCAAACCCTCTGTTTTCTTTATTAAAAACATTTTTCTACCAACCCAAACTAAAAAATATATATAAATAAATTAAAAAAAAATAAAAATAAAAAAAAGAATAAAAAAATAAATCGACCTTTCTTCGACCATTTGACTGTCGATCAAATGGTCATTCGGTCCTTCATTTTCGACCATTTGACTGGACACATCATCTATGTGGAAACTGCAGCGTCTGTAAATACACTGTTAAATCTAAAGAAGTCGAGATAGGCCTGAACAAAAAATGGCAGCAGACTAAATTCTCTAACTGCAATACAGAATTTGTGATCTATATAATCACGTGCCGATGTGGGAAAAGATATATAGGGAAAACCAACAGAAAGGTTAAAACCCGGATCATAGAACACCGGAGTTGTATTAATAATACAGTACTTACAGCCCCAATGGTCAAACATTTTGCCGATAACCATACAGGAGAATATCTGAGATGGACGGTTCTCTACATCATGACAGGCACCGATACTAATAAAAAGAAACAAGCCCTGATTACATGACGCAGTAGAGGGGTAAAATCGAATTAAATTTAAGCGCTATTTTTACACATCCCACCTACTGCCTTTATTTTCCAACCGACGAATAAATGGACCCTATAATTCTCATTGACCCAACTTATCAGAATAGGAGTCACCCCATTTTATAATAAGGGGCATTTAGGCTCCAGCCCCTTTCACCTGTTTCTCGACATATGTAAATAGCTTCCAAGTAACATTATAAGCTCAATATTCTTGTGATAATTTCACTGACTGCAATGTTTATCTGCAATAGTCTTCCGACTAATAATATCTGTGTGCTGTACTATATTTACCACTACGATAGGGACCACAGGGTTAGCCATCGTATTTTATACACCTAGAGTGCCTAAGGACAAGCCATAGACATCTAACCCGAGCTAACGCGAAACCAACATAAACAAAGGTCTAACGTTCATTTAAAAGCCCCCACTCAAGATGGCGGCCGCCTACTCTCCAGAATACGAGAGTTAATGCAGAGAGACGGAGCGAGAATCCTAAACGGACAAGACGCCTCCGGACACCAACATCAGGTAAGATCTATCATTTTTTCGCTTTTCGCTGTCGGGGGAACTTTAGTACTAACTTTAGTACTAGCTCGAGCGCAACCAGAAATTCACTTTGAACTAGCAGCGAACGCGAGCATAACGACTAGCGTTATCAACTTTTTTTACAAAATCCCCCCCTTGCCTATCCCTCCAGGTATAAACAGGACGCTTCACTGAAAGGAAGCTCGGACACAAAATCCAGCCTTTTTGCAGCTTATACTAGCGAACACGGGGTCTCATTAAACCTACGCACGGTAAGACTTAAGATTATTTGGTATAGTTTTAGCCATGCTACTTGCTCTGCAACTACTAGGACATGAAGGAGTAACTCCCTCTCCTTTCCTAACAGCTCCAATGGCCGAATGAAGTAGAATGACGGCTATACAGTGAGCCCTATCAATCCAGATCCTCTTTAGGATCTGTAATTCTCAGCCAGCCGTATCCCGCAGGTAATTAATTATACGTCGGAGATCTTCTAATACATTCGAAATTTTAAAACTACTAGAGTGACCCTTTCACCATGGGCTACTTCTTACAACCTCTTAGGATATTTCTAAATTGATTGAAATTTTTTGCAGGGTGGATACCCCAAACTTGGGAATCTTCATCTACAGAAGCCCTAATCGTGCTTTAACCAAGCCCGCTTCTGACAGATTGGACAAGGTAATTGGTATTCCTTGTCCCCTCTAGAGATAATTCTCTGTATGAGACTATAGCAATAATAGCTTTTCTCTCTCTTGTCTTTTTACCAACAGTTACAACTACCCCAAAACACGCCAGAATTAGCGTGTACACGTTCCACAATCAGTCAGAAGAAACTTCGGCTCAATATATTCAAAGTATATTTTGTGGGTTTTTAATTTAAGTGACAATACTCCTGATGAAAGTTCTATACTAATTGATAAAGAACAGAAACATGTCAAGACAATAACAATGGCTAATTATACAACCACTGTGAGATGTTAACTGTCTAGATAAGGACAATACTAGACCAGAGACTAAAAACTTTAGGCTCTCTGGAATACTATTGATCAGATTTACATTGATGTTAATCTTACCTATATGGTCACGGTTTGTCACCTTTTTAAAGTGTTTTATCAAGTGATATTTGATTAATTTGAAATTTTTTATGTCTTTATTAAAATACTTAATGTGTCTTAACTAACAGTTGACGTTTAATGATTATAACTGTTGTGTAAACTCTAGCTATTTATCTCTTGTTTAACTTGATCCATGATGCACCATTCCTCCATGAGCTTTTCCAACTGTAACCTAGGATAATCTCCTTTCACTGTAAAACCATCCCTCCAAACCTAACAGACATCCAGATAAAGTATCATTTCCTAGATTTCCACTTCCCAGTGAGTCAATCGTCAATCACAATGGTGTCGTCCATACCCCGTCATAAGAGAAATTATCCCTCCTAAATTGCTCCCAATCCATCAAGAAATTGTATTTTTTTAAATTGTGATGTGGATTACAAAAATCACCAGGGTGGAGGGCATTGTAACGCTTCTCTTAGTAAATTTCTACCTTGGTTAGCAGCGTGTGCAAAAGTAGGGGGTGGCGATGGCCATACGTCACCAAAAGTTAACATAAAAGTTCAAAAGGCACTGTAGCACAATCGTATTGGAAACCGGGTTTAGCTGTTTGTATTTTACATCCTGCACCCTATTTTCACTGCATTTGTGCCTTTTCATTGGAAATCGAATCTAGCTGTGTGCATTTTACATACTGCACACTAATTTCACTGCATTTGTGCCTTTTCATTGGAAACCGAATCTAGCTGTGTGAATTTTACACACTGCACCCCTATTTCACTCCATTTGTGCTTTTTCCATGCTGCGCTCTCACTTGCATTGCTTTTTGTTCTCCCTTATTACTACTAGGCCACCTGTCAGATTAGGCCAGAACTGTGCGGTGCAGTTACCCTTCTCCTTTCAACTTCCCTCCGCCACCCTAATGGCACTCACCATCTCTCTTAGCTTCTCTAACTGCTATTCGATCTCCGACCCCCCCTCTCTCACGAAGTATGGAATGAAAAAGCAAAAAAAAAAAAAAAAATTTATTTTTTTTCTACGAGATCCCGCATGCAAACCCTGCCCTTCCCATCCCAGACACTTAAGTCTGCACAGATATCCTTTTCTCTGTCCCCTCTCCAGATCTATGGACTCCCAATCTTATCTCTACTCTCTCCCCTTTCACTTCCTCTCCCATTAATAGTGGCACCAAGTGGGAAGTCCTCTTGGTTGGCTTCTCATCCTCACGTTGCATCTTTAATGTCTACCACACTGGCACTATCCTGGTTCAGGGTCCTCAACCCAATGTCCTTCTCTTTGACTGGATCTTGCCTTCCCTCATTAACTTCCTTCTGCGGCCTCTCCCCCACCCCTCTCACAGCCCCTCCCTGTACTCCTCCTCAGAAAACCTTCAAAGGCAGAGACCGCCTCCACCTAGCGACTCTTAATGCCCACTCAGCCAACAAACACTGTTGACATCTGCTTCCATCTTGAAGACGCTGACCATGACATTCTCGCTTTCACTGAGACTTGGTTCAATGCCACCTCACTTACTGCTTTTGACTCCCTCCTCACTGAAGGCTTTAAGACATTTCCAAGCCTCAACCTCACTGTGCCGGCACTGGGGTTGCTTTAATCTATCCTGAGTGGGTTCCTTCTTCCATTGTACCCACCCAGCCCCATTCTTCCTTTGAGAGCCTGTTTGCAAGTTGGTCATCTCTCCCTCCTCCACTCTGGCCATTGCTATCATTTACTGGCCTCCAGGCACTACCCACCCCGTTCCTTTCTGAATGGGCTGATTTCTGCTCCTCCTTCTTTCAACCACCTCCAACAGCCTCCTCTTGGGTGACTTCAACATCCAATTTGATTCCCGTGTCGCAGCATCCACTCTTTCCATTGACCTCTGCACCTCACCTTCCCTCTCCATTCTCCCCTCTGGTCCAACCCACTCGGCTGGACACACCCTGGACGCCATCATCCACTCTGGCCTCTCTCTCGCTCCCCCGCTGGTCACCCCTCACTCTTGGTCAAAGCATCCTCTCCTCCAACCTCTGTCCCATTGACACTCCTACTCCACCCTCAAACGCCCTGCCAACCTTGTTCTCGTACATCCGACCGATGAAACGAGTGTCAGCTGCTGCCTTTGCTTTTACCTTCATCTCCCCTACCACAGACTACCACCAACTCTGCTCTCAGCAACCTTCCCTCGGCCATTACCAATTCTCTTGACATCCTTGCCCCAGTCATGAGGTTCCGCCTGAAACCTGTCTCTAAGCATAACGCCTGGTATGACTCTGAACTTGCAGCCCTGAAACAAAACTGCAGAGCAGCGGAACAGAAGTGGCAAATCGCAGGTTCACCCTCTGACAAAATGGCATGCCACCTTCTCCAAGGGCAAAATCTTCAAGGAGCTAGCCATACCTTCTGCAGTCTCCTCCTCCGCATTTCCTTCCCGGGCCCTCTGCAACGCACTGGCCACACGCTTTGCCACCAAAACTCAGGACTTCCTAAATCCATCCCACACTCCCTTGCCTCCTTTGGCCACTCACCCTCCTCCATCCGCCTTCTCCCCCTTCACCCCTATCAAACCTGAAGAAGTTACCAGAGTTGTCCACTCTATGAAGACTTCTTCCAAACAGGTTCCCCTCTGCTCATCCAGAACCATCAAGTACAACATTGGCTCTCTTGCCCCCACACTGATTTCTGCAACCACTCTTTTGAGACTGGTTCTTCCCCTCCTCCCTCAAGCACTACCTGATGCGCCCGCTCTTGAAAAAACCTTCAGAAGACCCTACCTGTCCATCCAACTACTGGCCTATTTCAATCACCCCCTTCGTGCTTGCATTCCTGGACTCCAACTCCCCTGCTGTCCTCATTCTACTTGATCTCTCCTCTGCCTTCAACACTGCCAGCCATTCCATCCTCATACAAAGGCTCCACGATACCCCTGGTAACTCAGAACTGGCACTGGAATGGCTGACCTCTTTCCTAACTGACCGCTCTTCCCAAGTCATCTTGGGCACCTTCTCTGACTCATACCTCCTTCTCCACATGTGATGTCCCCCAGGGATCTATCCTCTCCCCCTGGCTCTTTAACATCTACCTTGCTCAGCTGGCACTCCTAATCTCCTCCTTCCCCAACTTCCAGTATTCTGCTGAGCACAATCAACTCTTTTTCAGACTTCCTGCTGACTCACTCACACCTTCCTTCATCCCTGACTGCTTGCCGTCCAGGTGCACTTCCAACGATCTCTGCCTCAATGCCAGCAAAACTGAGATCCTTCCGATTGGGACCCCTGACCCCCTCATCCTTCCCTACTCTCTGGCCTCCCACCTTGGGCTCTCCCCCTGCTCCTTCTGAAGCCAGGAACCTTGGAGTCATCTTTGACTCTCCTCACACCTTTCTCCCTCACACTCAGGACATTGCAAAGAGGTCACACTTTCAACTCTTCCTTCTCAAAGGAATTCTCCCTTTTTTCACTTTCCCCCAGAAGCTCAACATTTCCCAAGCCCTGGTGCGCTCTAGGTTTGACTATTGCGACAGCCTCCTCCTCAATCTACCTTCTTCCACTTTGTGACCCCCTTTAGCTAATCCAGAATAGAGCAGCAAGATTTATCCTTGGGCTTAAGCGCAGGGACCGCATCTCACCTGCCCTAAACAGTCTCCACTGGCTACCGGTTGCTGCACGGATCAAATTCAAATCCATCTGCATCATCCACAAGGCTGTCTGGGGCCAGGGACCCACCAACTGCATCTCTCTGACTAAATACTCTCCTTCCTTTACTCTACACTCCTTTGGCAACAACTCCCTGTGTATAAAGTGTTTCGCTAAACAGAGAGGAGGAGGTTGCTTGCTTTCCTCAGCTGAATCCCTCCTATCGAGCTTCCTCCCTCTACATCTTGAGCAGGACCATGTTAAGTTCCAAAAGCACCTCAATGCTCCCATTTTCCTCCTCCTTCCCTTCTTCCCTCATCTGCTAATTTCACATTTGCTGTGATTGGCATCTTGGATCCTTATGCATCCACTTGGCCCCTGACCACTGAGACCCAATCTTCCCCAGCTTCGGTCTACCCTCAGCTGTTGCCTTGTCACATCCTCCGCACTGGAGACTCACTTTTCCATCCAACTCTGCTCCTGGCACATAGCACGTAACATACCTTGCACTTCATCTGTGGCTCACCCTCTAGTACAGACACTCCAGAACCTATCCCACTGCCCTCTTCCTTGCTGAACTTGCACATTCTGAATACTCACAAGGTACAGTAGGTTTGGCCGTCCCTTCCCACCACTGTGTTTTATGATTGTTTGTATATTTTAACTGTACTGCAATCCCATTTCCCTTTGCGTTGCCCTGTGGGTGCTTTGAAACAGAATAAATAAATGAATAAAGCCAATCATGTGAAAAGTTTCAGATAGTGCATCTAAAACTGGCCTAAAATAGGACCACCCTCAATCAGTGCTTCTTTTAAATAAGCAGGGCATTTGCCCAGTCTAGCGGTCTGACTTTTACAAAAAGACTTACATGTCTCAGTATTCCCAGTCTACACAACGATGGCAAATTTAGTTCAACACATAGCGTGTGGATGGTAGTGGGCCGGGAGAGACCCAATAGTGCCTCTATACCTGCCCCTCTATCTGTTGGAGCCAATTCACAAAAGATTCAGTTATTGATTCTATACGATATAGTAATGTTAGGATGACTTTTTGGTTATAAACTTTCATCATCGGACTTAAAGAAAATCCCCTATAACGAAGATAAGTACACCTCAGATGCTACTACTCACAGCGTTCTATGCAATAATTTTCATTAAACACCTTCTGCTGGGGAGTTGCTCAAATGAAACCCTAATGTTCCTTCCTCTTGTGATTGCTTAAATACTATCTAAAGGAATCTTGCTTTCATTTCTAAATCTATCAATCATTTAGAGTTTAGTCTGTATTGATTTTTAAAAGGTTTTTAGTAGAACAATTACTCCATGCTATTAAACTATGGTGTAGTCTGCTTTGCATTTAATCAAGAAGAGTTCAATTATCGGCATAAGCCAACCAGTCGACCCAGGTTTCTCAGATGTTAGGTGAATATGGCTTTAATGCCCGCTGTGGGGGGCGAACATGGCCTTGAAAGGCCCGCCAGCCCGAGCCATGGTAGGCCCGGACTGTGGGACGTTAAAGGCCATGTCTGCACCCACAGTGGGCATGAAAGCCATTCGCATCCCGGGGTTCATCCTGAGTGCAAATGGATTTCACATTTTTTCCTCAGGAGATTCATGCTGCTCATCTTCTGAGTGGGAAAAAAAGAAAATAAAAAGACGGCAGCCGCCCTATCGAAAAGGGACTAAGTCCCTTTTCCATGTCTACAGCGGACAGGAGCAGCGCAGGGACTGGAGCACAAAGCTCCTGTCCCATAGTTAAGTGGGGAAGGGAATCGGAGGATTTTGGGCAGAGGTGGGTGGTGAGGAGGCAACAACGAGAGGTTCCCCAAAATGGCACCACCTGGTGGTGGGGGGGGGAGCAGAGCCTCAGTCGACAGGAAGCAGCTATTCTTGACTGGCTGTTCCAGCCACCATATTGGCTGATGGCCCTTCCCCGGTGTGCAAATAATTTTTCACTGACCGCAGAGATTCAGCCAGATCGAATAGAGTTTGAAGAGACGAGGCTAACAAGCAACCTTGCTTTAACCTTATATTAGTTAACATTTCTTTTGAAAAACAGCCCTAATTATGTTGTCGGCTCTGGCCCTCTGCATTTGTATGAAGATAGATACACTGGAGGACCTCCTTATCAAGCTTGCTGCGATTTCGTCTGACATACAAGCAACCCCTATCAACTCGGTCAAATACAGACAGACTAATGGGAGGATTGGGTTTTCTCAGAGCCCTTTGCTTTAGGGTATGCACAGTCATACCATTGTGTGTGGTGTGCATTCTTTTCTAAAGAAATTTGAAAATGTAAGCTAACTATTATTTTATTGGCCCACTTGTTAAGTTCTTGTAGGAAATATGTGGCAAAGATCTTGCTGGCAACATCTAACAACGCGGTCAACCGATAAATGTGTGGATCCTCATGGTTACCCCTTTTTACAAATCAGAACAAAGTGCACTTTGTTTCAAGTAGCTTAGGTTGTTTTAAAGTTTTTTTTAATGATCTTTGAGAATAGGCTTGCTAAAACCTGACCAGATCATAGGCTTAACTTTCATATCAATTGCTAGCCCGATTCTATAACGTTGGTTACAACTATGGTGTATATAGAATATGCATTAAAATATGCTATGTACACTTTCCAGGTCATCTTTGATATTTGATTATTTTGAACTTGTCTTAGCTGTTCCTTCAAATTGATCAGTTGCCATATTTTGCCAAGACATGAAAACTATTTCCACTTACTATTTTCTTATGATCTTTTACCAGGTTTTTGTTATGTTTTAGCTTTTTACATTTCAAAGTTAACTTATCCATGGTTGTACCTTTCTTTTATTGATTTCCCTGAATTCGCACCATTGTTTTTACCTAGCAACACATGATCATAATGTTTTACTCTTACCAATTAGGGCATTTTCTGCTCCACTCCCCTCCACCTCCCGCATGCTGTTACACTACTGCCTAATCACGAATTGATGGGTCCAGTGAATGCATTGGTATTTGTTATGTCCTCCAACTCATTTATACGCGTTCATATACTTGAGCTTTCCCAAGCAATGATAACACATGAGCACTACATTACAAAATGAATAACAGAATTTAAAGAGCAACTTGCATATAAGGCGTGTTGGTTACATTTCTCCTGGGTCGCCATTAGCACATGCACAGTAAGGAAACAATGGGTACTTCTATATGTGTGCACACTTCAAAGTTGCTCAACTTACATGTGCCATGGCAATGAAATGAAAAAGTCAGTTTAGTCCAGATTTACTCCTTTTTTCTCCCATTTTCCATTGAACAACCCCAGGCAATTAACTATTCTGACCACAAAGCCTCCATTTCATTTGGACATCTTGGTTCATCACCACTTATTTCTACTCCAGCACATCTGCTCAAAGTAAAAGCAAGAAATGACCCCACCCCCCCTCCTTTGGGATTGCCAACAAATCCCCAAGAAGTGTTCCTCTCTGCAATTTGCAAAGACTTTATGGCAAAATAACCTAAATACTCTGATCTCACACCACACAAACTTTGAAAGGCTATTACTGCGATTTGGCTCATGAGGTAACCAAGGGGGTTAGAGATGCTCAAATCGGACAACACTGCCAAACACAGAGGAACTCTGCTAATTGACTAAGCACATCTCAGACACTCACAAAGATGATCACTAACCCTCCTACACCATGTTGCAGATGCACATGGAAAACAAACTACTCTGAAATGGGTTGACATTGTAGGTAAAAGTGTATGTCTTACTACCCGTTATGCTCCCTGTTGACACACACAAAATGTCACTCATAGCAATGTGGCATGCAGAACGTCCTTGGACATCTTGGGATCCCAGAATTAGCTCCAAATGCAGACAATCTTTCTGAAAAACACCCCTTCTCCATCCCCTCTGCACTAGTGTCGCTTACCTGCTTGAGATCCTGCTTGCGGACACTGGTAATACTTATTCACCCGCAGGACATCAGATGCGCTGAGGGCAATCCTTTGACCGATGGCAGCGTTTTTGTTTGGGTACTTTGGGACAATGGTTTGAGCTCCGGTCCTGCTGAATGCAAACCTGGCGAAAGAAAAGAATACCAAAAATCCTATCTATAAAAAAACAAGTGCAATGACATGCAACAAACAAAATAACATTTTCTTTTCAACAAATCACCCTCATACTCTTTGAGGCACAGCAAAATTGGCTGTCTGCTTACCTGGACGTTGGTGGAACCGGCACATAATTAGAATTGTGCACAACACTGCGAGCGAGGGACGCTCTTGTTGTGCTTTGCTTCCTGGAGGGGGCAGGTACTGCTTAGATCACGTGACTGCTCACGTGACCTTTTCTCGTGCTTTTTAAACGGACCACAGCCACCCTTGCGGCGTAAAGCCCTCCGGAGATAAGCCCTCTGGCTGTTGTGCGGCTGTTAGGCGCTGTTGGTGCTTAGCAGGAGACTGCGGAGGTTTTTCCTCTTTGATCCTGCCTAGGTGCTTTTGGATCATCACGTGTTATTTATTCCGGACCAATCTACCTGCCACACACCTGCTTCGCATTTGCGAAGCGCACGATAAGTATTATTGTCCGTTTGTTGGTTTGTTTGAACAAGGGGGCGAGGCAGTCCTCTGTGTAGTTGCTTAACTTGGAAAAAAAAAATGTAGGATTTTTTTTTAATATTATTGTGTACACTTTATTCTAACCAAGTGTAGCTTAATTAACAATGGCCCAAGGATTGCGGAGTGGCCGTTGCACGGAGGTTACTAATAAAGCTCTAACAACATCTAGTATAGATTCCATGGTATGTAAAGGCTACACTTCATATCAGCAACCCTTATTAATGGATGCTCTGACAGGGGGTACTCTGATTGAGCCATTGACCGACACAGAGTATTCAAATCAAAACACTCACCTAGCTCAAGTTCATGCTGCATCATCTGAGTCTATGGATGTTCATACACAGGATGCAGCAAGTGACCCTGTAGATATGAACACGAGTGATTATCTGATTGTATCAGCCTTATGTACCCCCATTAAAGAGCAATTTAACACCACCATGCAGAGAATGGCTGCACTAGATGCACAAATTATTCATTCTATCAGCATGATGACTCCCTTAGTACATAACACAACAAACATGGGCAATCCTAGTGAACCTAATGGTAGGCAATTTACTAAGATTGATGACCATGTAGTAAATGAAAAACAATTGAGAAGAACCCAGCATGCACTTTTTCATTCCCCCGAACAGATCAAAGCCCAAAGTAAGTGCTTACGGGATGAATCGGTGGTGGGTATTAATGAGGACGGAAGCGAACACTCACCAACTTCTCTTCCGGTGATTACCAAAATCTTGGATCTCCTTGACAAGGGTCATGAACTTACACACCTTGAACTCAGGGAGACCAAGGCTATTTTATATCATCTATGTTCTAAAATGGACAGAATTGAGGGGTTTATTAATGCACTTGATACCCTTAGATCTCTTAAGTCCAAAATTGGTGAACAAGGATCTAGCGATGTAATTATAGGGAGTTCTGATAAATGTTCAAACTGCCTAAAATGGAGTAACCATGCTTCCTTAATAGAACCAGTAAAGTGTAATTGCGAAAATGATCTGAGAGAGATCAAAGCATCAGTTGAAATACTGAACACCATCGCAACTCATCGGTTAAAAAGGAATCCGTCAGTATCGGCATCCTTACCGTTACCTGATAGCCCATCTACATTAGTTGAAATAATTGAACAACAAAAAAAAGATGGAGCTTGAAAATGTTGCATCTAATGAGACTTCTGCTTTTATGTCTCGTCGAGCAAAAAGAATGCATATGCGCGCTGTGAAGAGATATGCTAAGCGAAGGAAGGAAGCAATGGTTCAAAAGGCAAGAGATTTAGGTAAGGACAATGGAGCTATTCCAAAGCTAGAACTAACTGATGATTAACACATCGATGTAGAACAATTGTCCAAAGAAAGTCAGGATACCTTGACTTCAGTCATTACTTTGGTAGAGGAAGAGAACCAAAATAGCAATAAAATCGATTCAGAAATAAAACCAGTAGTTCCCTCCAAGACTCAAACTTTGAAGTCTCGTAGTATAAAGCTTGTGAAGAATTTTTCATATGATGCATTCAATTCTTAACCCCCTAGTAGAGCTCAAACATACAAGATTCCCTTGAAGGCCTCAGAAAATGATGTGAAAGAAGGTGGGACATCTGTAAGTAAATTAATAATAGGTACTGAGGTCAAAACTAATTTGAACAGCTATTTCCCAACAATAGGAAGAATCTGCACGAAGAATGCCGATAACATACAATATGGTGTTTCAAGGTGTGCAGATCCGCATCCGCCATTAAGAAAATCTTATAGCGAAATATGTTTGCATATGGTGTGTAGGGAATCAATTATGAACAACAAAGGTGATCAGAGTAAAAAAATGTTTATAACTGAAGTAAATGGTATGGGTAAAAGTACAGAAGTAGAGGCTGTCGAGACCACCAATATAACAGCTGATGGGTTGGATACGATCAAGTCAATAATGACAGTACATGGTATCGACAAAAAAACTATATTGGTTGATCCATCAAAGAATTGCTTCACTGAAACCCTTAACACTAATCATTTGTCGCATGTAGACTTAGGTGGTATTCTTCAGTCACAAATATGTATACCCATTCACGGTCCTTCACAAGGTAGATTAGATTTACACAGTCTTAATAATATCAATACTTTGTTCAACCCTGATGAAAGTCATAACACACCTAGTAAAATGCTGCATTTAGAGAATCACAAAGCAACTACTAATAGTGCAGTCTTACAAAATCAATCTCTGAGAGGAAGAATGGGGGATATTCCAGTCTCAAATTCAAGTCACATGAGACCCCCACAACCAGATGTCACAAGGCAGTATATAATTGGGTTTGAGGGGAATGCTGCAGAATTGATGGATAGACATATTATTCGATCATTTATCTTCTCGTTATTCTCTAGAATTCCCCAACTGCGAATGGTGAACTCAGAGGATATTTCTAGGGTATCTATGGCCAGATCAAATAACTATAAAGCCCTATGCTATCTTAGTTCAGAGGCTATAATGAAATTTGGTTCTGTCGTGATGATATAAAAAGGGAAGGTTTAGCACTGTTTACTTTTGAGACGGAGGAGGATGCTGCCGTTTTCTTACAACCCCCTAGACCCTCAGAGGAAAACTGCAGCAATTTGAGTGTCCCGACCATGAAATTGAAGGAAGGTTCAGATGTGGATATATTTGAGCTCCTTAATGCCGTTGCCAAATCAAAAGGACTAACATGGTTGGAGCCTATGCTCTCGGCCATTTTGAATCCTAATTCTTCATCTACAATTAAAACACCTGTTACATAGCCATCCAACTACACAAACCTTAAAATCATGTCTTGGAATTCATGTGGATTTGGGAATTTAATGAGTTGGCATCACAATTTAAATAAAGATGAAATACCTATGATAATTATTATACAGGAAACCATGAAAACTGAATCCTTGACAATGGCGGGTTACTCCACTTTTAGTTCATTAGCTAAAAAACCTTTAAAGGGACGCCCCTCTGGGGGGTTAGCAATTGCAATTCACACTTCACTTAAACTCCAATCCACATTACTTTGGGATTCTGCAAGTTTATTAGGCATTCGCCTGGAGACACCTTTTAGCAGATATTCCTCATTGATTGCGATTTCTTTATACTGGAATCCTGCGAATACAACATTAGACGAAATGCTTGATGACTTGGATACATGTTTAGAATTTATTGCTGATAGGTATCAGTTGTATGAGATTATTTTAGGGGGGGATTTTAATTGTGATTGTAGAAATGCGAACGAAATAGGCTCTGCCAAGTTATCAAATGTATCGTCTAGGAGAGGAGCCAAGTTCAGAGAACTTTTAACTGATTGGGACTTTGATCTCCTAGTGACCAATGAAATTAATTTGAGAACAACATGGGAAAGAGGAGAGAATAAATCAATGATAGATTTTATTTATGCCACTCATAATCTTATTACTTTTATGGCTCCTCTAGAAATAAACAATATTTTCATCAGTGATCATGCACAATTAACTATATCCTTGAAACTGAAATGTCAACAGCTCGGAGCAAATAGTACACTGGCAATGGTGGAAATTAATCGTACACAACATTCCATTAGATGGAATAATGGGATATGCAATCAAATTGTCAAACAGATATCGATGGAAGCAGGGAGGCAGGACCGCGTAAACTCTAAAAGACTGTCTAGCACTGCATATTCAGAAATAGTTGCAATAGTATTGAATAGATTTCGAAAAAATCAAATCTTAGTACAACATACTCACATTTATGATCAAAAATGTAAGTTATTAAATAGGGAAAAAAATAAATCCTTAAGAAAATTGAAACAAGGCAAATTAGGTAATAGAAACACTTTGGAAAAACGACGCCAAATTATGTCGCTTTATAAACACAATTTAAAATTTGCGCGTATATCGAGACACAATGAGAGAACTGTGCATTAATACGAGCTATTGTGTCATATGACACTCGCGTCATTTGGCGCACCATAAATGCAGACTCAAAAAGTGTTTCACTAACTATGCCAAATTGTATTTCAGAGCCAACGTGGATAAAGTATATTACTGCTAAATACCAACTGCCAAATAAGTTTCGGACTGATATGAGTGTATCAGTAGATACTGTTAAAATACCACGGCCAAAGTGGAGTCTTAGTGATATCATCTGGGCAATCTCACGGCTGTCCTATTCTAAGGCTGCAGGTCCTGATGGACTTCCCCCTTGTCTTTATAAGGCGGACCCTGCAATGTGGGCAGAAATCGTCATTATGAAATTTGATTCCATCTTTGCATCTGGGGAAATTCCACCATCTTGGCTAACGGCCAATATAGTTCCGATATTTAAAAGGGGAGATCCATCTCTGCCTGAAAATTATCGCCCTATTTCTTTAATCGATACGGAGGCAAACATTTTTGCAATTCTACTTCTACAAGATCTGGAGAAAATAATTGAAGCAAAAGGCTTATATTCTAAATACCAAACTGGTTTCAGGAAAAACATGAGCACAACCTTAAATGCAGTTACTCTTGCCCATGCCATAGCTGGAGCAAAGAACAGGAATTCGAACCCAGTATACATTGCAATGATAGATATGAGTGCAGCTTTTGACAATGTAGTCCGCAATCTGTTGTGGAGGAAAATGTTGTATAAGGGAATTCCGAGTGCTTTGATGTTTTGGATTATGAAACTCCATACAAATACATCATATAGAATAAAAGTTTCAACGGATGGAGGCATCACAGTTCCGATAAAAACAGCATTAGGGCTAAAACAGGGATGCAATCTAGCAGCAACCCTGTTCAACCTTTATATATCAGATCTTGACAAAGATTGGGAAATCAGGAGCATGTTCTCTGTGAAGGTCGGGACTATTTCTTTGAAGTGGATGGCCTTTGCAGATGACATAATCCTGTTTGACCCAACTCCGGCGGGGTTACAAAGTAAAATAACACTCTTTGTTGAATTTGCAAATGAACATAATTTGACTCCAAATCTGGCAAAAACTGCTATTATGCATTTTGGACCAAAACAGAAAAAAGGCAATTTTAGATGGCATATCATGGACATTCAGTTAACATGTACTAATACTTCAATCTATCTAGGGTATTATCTCTCGGCTCAGAGTTCCGTAAACTCATGGATGGATATTCTAAAGAGTAAGACTAGACCGCTTCTTTCACAAATGAAAAAGATTTTTTCACGGTTTTGCAAATTCTCACTATTACCACTAATTGAATTTATGGAACTGAAGACCGAGCGGGTTATCCTTTATGCACTTGACATTTGTTTATGTGATTTGACGGTTACGCTAGATTGCCTTCAGAGTTCATTGTTGAAGGCTGCAATGTACTTACCGATGTCGATACCCAATGCCATCATTCGACACGAATTGGGATTGGTTTCATTATCGACCCGGTGGAAATGGAGACAGCTTTCGAATTATGTGAAAATGCATTACCCACCTATAAATTCGTTATATGTAGACATGAATAAGATGTTATATTTAGACTCACACATTCCAGACTCATTTCGCAAATATCAGATGAAAATGCAACATCTTTTGAGTGAAGCAAACATCACAGTACATGATGCATATTATCGCCCTGGCTATGTGAAAAAAAAGCTTTTTGATTTAGATTGGTATATAACTATTGATCGAATTAGGACTTATAAATTATATCAAGAATACAGTGTATTTTTTAAAAAACGTATTTGACGATCTGATTAGACTATTTTCTTGTGAAATTACTAGGAAAACATATTCGATTTAGACTCAATCTCTATCATACTAGAGAAAGGACCAAGAATTGGAATATAAATAATACAAAAGACGTAGTGGGGTGTCGATTTGATGACTGCAATGCACCACTTGAAACATTGAAGCACCTTATACTTTACTGTCCTCTTTTTAAAAGAATTAGGACTGATCGATTGATGAATTTTGTTCATATTGATTATGAAGATTGTTTAGAGTCCCTATGGTCTCGAATGATGCAAGGAGCTTAGTGCCTTAATCTATGCAGTGGTAGCTTTTGTAAGCATATTGAAAAGGAACTTGCACTGTCTTGAAAATTGAACTAATATTTAGTGGACAAATTTGATAATACCTCATATTTAATTAGTGATAGTGGAAATCAAATTAAAGAGGCTTACTCATGAACTATGTAAATGATGACTTTCACAAGTGTATGGCATAAATGTCAACATGAATTGTTTATATTTTATATGTAAAGATAATTATTGTTTTGTATTAGAATTTTAAATCTAGATATAATGAACTTTTTGTATTTGAATTGTATATCTTTGCAAAGGTTCGTTTTTCTGTAAATGAACTAAAAGCAAATAAAAAAAAGAAAAAAAAAAAAGAAAGAAGCAAAGGGCATCTGACCTACCCTTTGGTGGAAGATGTGGAAGGTGCCACTGCTGCTTCTGCTGTCATTAAGTAACTCATTGTCTTGAATGTGGGAGAAAGGAAAGAAGGGCTAAAAGGGCATTGCACAGACTACAGTGAAAAGTAGTGTGCAACAGAAGAGATTGAGTATCCTATGGGGAAAGCTTGTGATTTCATGAAAGGCAAGTGATCACTGAAACATGGTAGGGTTGAATAACAGTCATGTCATTCTCATCTTGTCAGGTTCCTTCAAACCTATCCACGTGAAAGCTTCTCTACGATACTTAGAAATAGCACTGGCAAGGGGGGCGTGGCCTGGATCCCCATCGATGTGGCTACTCCTCTAATGGCCTCCGTTCGAGTCCCACGGCATCCGAAGTGAAGCTGATCTTACTGCGGGCATCCAGCAATAAGTTTCACATCTATGGCACATAAGAGGCAGTGGCACCCACAATGGTTTTATGAGGCTCCTAATTCCTCTTGAACCCCCGAAACATGCCAGAGTAGTGCTGCCCCCCTCTCCTGACCTGGGGCTCCGCTTTCAAGATGGCCGACGGAGGAGGCTTCACCCGTCCAGCGGCGTGAGTGGCTGTCTGAAGAGAGGAGCTGTCAAATGAACAGTCCTCGTAGCATCGGAGAGGGACTGGCGGACCAGCAGGGCTGCGGGCTCTCTGTCTCTCTCGCACCTGACACAAGCGGGAGCGAGACCCCGAAGAACATCGAACCCCCGCCACCGGGGGACCTACAGGAGGAATAGCGGAGCAGCGAGTCCAGGGAGGCGACTCCTTTGAGACCCCCTGCGTGGGGCCGCCGCGGCGGGAGCCGCTCCGAGGTCCCAGTGGACTTTTCCGGAGCGATATTCGGCCCGCGCCGGAGGCGGGGCTGGCTGAGCCCGAGAGCTGTTGCAGCAGGCAAGGTGGTGCCCGGGCCCCGGCGACCCCCATGCCCGCGCCTCGGGAGCCCAGCAGAAGGCGGTGAAGCCAGAGAAGCGGAGAGGGCAGACGGCAGATCGGCTCTGGAGAGCCCTGGCCCTCTCCCTTACCTGAGTCGGGCTGAGCCTCGAGACGCCGTAGTCCCGCGCCACTCGGGGAGCGGCCAAGAAGCAGGGAAGGGCGCTGAAGCCCAGGGAGACAGCACCATCGCGATGCATGGGAAGAAACAACCACCCGACGCCTGGATGAGAGACCGGTGGCTGCTCCTGGATCCAGGTAGGCGCCTACATCACGTTACTCAGCCCTCGCCTGTGGCTCGTCTTATGCTGCTGGTGGGGTAAGCGTTCGACACCGGTGGGCCCCGCTCCAAGTCCTCGAGGGGCTGCTGCTGTGCTGAGCTGCCTGGACAGAGGGGGAGACCAACAACGAAGTGACTCTGGGGGGGCCCTGGACTTTCCCCCTTAGCAGGTGGCAGGGATCACTGTGCCGCCAGCCGGCCGCCACTTTGAGACCCCTGCACCAGTGAAGCCTCTGAATGGGGGGACTCCTTGCTGCTCGGGCCACCCCAGTGATAGCTGCTGCCTGAGCCCGTCCTTTTCACAGTGAGACCCCAGCTGAGGTGACGTATCCTGGCCATCCTGTCACCCATTTCACAGCGGGCCCGAGCTGTCCCATCCCCCTGATCGCCCGAACCCTCTGCATGGTGCTCAGGTTGGACCTCCCAGCCCAACAACTTCCTGGGGCGCCCCGGCCCACTTTTCTCCCCTCCAGGCTGCCGCATATGGAAGCAAGCCACACCAATAGACGCTAAGTCTTCCCCTGTCGCCAAGATCAGACAAGCAACACGAAGGATCTCACCCGGAGGAGCTCCTGCTGACTGTCGTGAAAGCGCCTCTCTTCACTAGTCATCAGTTCTTCAGCCAGTTAAGAGCTTACAGAGTGGCCCATTACAGGCCCCCTCTCCGGACAGCCAATACCTAGCCCTGAGGCCGCTGCAATGACGAAGACCGTTAAGGGAACCAAACACTGATATCTCCACGATGCTGTTAGCAACAGACAAGACCAAGAAATCGGACCCTCTGAAACTCACCCCAAAGAAAATCTCAGAGGAGCAGGGAAAGTTGGCAACAAAGGGGGACATTGAGGCCTTTATGCTAGACATCAAAGAAGAATTCAGATCATGCATAGCCGAATTCACCACGAAACTTGAACATACAGACCAACGAGTCACAGAGACAGAGCAGAGACTGGGTGAGGTCGAGGACTTGACTCAGAGTCATGATGCAACCCTAATGGAGATGCAACGAGCGATCCAGGCTCTTCAGAACAGGAGTGAGGTGCTAGAATTTAAGCAGGAGGACCTGGAAAATAGGGGTCGAAGGAACAATCTTCGCATCCGAGGGGTGCCTTCGTCGATAAAAGATAAAGACCTCCCAGAATACATAGGAAACTTCTTCCAAACCCTACTCCCACAGATGGACCAGACCCAACTGATCCTTGATCGCACCCATAGACTACGTCCGAGACGGGGGGTGAATGCTGATTCCCCACCGGATGTGATAACTAGGGTCCATTTTTATACTACTAAAGAACCGCTTTCAGCAATAAGCCGCACCAAAGACCAACTCTCCTTCATGAGCACCCCGCTCCAGATCTACCAGGATCTCTCCCTGATGACCCTACAAAAAAAGAAGAGCTCTCAAGCCCCTGACCCTATTTCTCCAGAGCCAGAAGATCCGATACCGATGGCTATTCCCCATGGCCCTTCAATTTACATATCCAAGGACTCAGCGCTCGATAAGTCATCTAGAAGACGCTGAATCTATTCTTCACCCGGCTTCCCCGGGAACCTCGCCCTCTCGTAGTCCGACCTCCACTCCTGACGACCTGAACCAGCCTACCCGGAAGCAGTCTCAACCGGCTTGGTCAAAGGCGCAGACACGCCGTAGATGAAACGGACCCATGAAGCCTTCAGTTTATAGGTCATCTGCCCGATGAGGGATGAAAGTTAATAATGATGCTGCGGGACCCACGCGGTCCATATCCCCACTCCAAGGTGTATGCCATCGTCCCACCCTTGGAGACAAACTCAGTTATGGTGGACGGTCCAAGCCCTGTTGGCTAAAGGGACAAAAAAGGCCCGGTTGGCCAGGGAGATCGCCTAACGAGAAATGTTCAGCCTCACCCAAAATGACAATTTTACCCTCCCGTTGGAGGGATCATAAAACTCGACCACTGGAGAACTACATCGTTATCAAGTCCATAGATGATGCCTGAAACCAACCGCCCCTCCCCTCAAACGTCGCCTCAGCTGTTGAGGGAAGAGCATGAGACCCCACAACCACATCGGAAACAGATTCCTGACGATCAACGTCAGAGGCTTGAACGCGCCGCAGAAGAGGAAATCCATGCTACGGCGGTTGCAAAACGAAGAGGCCTCAGTAGTATTCCTCCAGGAAACCCACCTGATCCCAGTGGACTTCACCAGGCTCCGCGACAGACAATTCCCGTTACAGTTTCTGGCATCGAATGGCACCAAGAAAGGTGGGGCACCAATACTCTTCGCCAAGGGTCTTCGACCACAAATCTTAGACACCGTACTCTGTCCGGAAGGCCGCTTCGTAGCGATCAAATGTATATACTCTCTGGTTTCGGTCTACGCCCCAAATGAAAAGCAGGAAGAGTTCTACTCGGCACTAGAAGAAGCCTTGACAATTTATAGAAGGCCAGACAATAATTGGAGGGTACTTTAATGGGGCCCCAGACCCAATCAAGGATAAGTCTCACCCCCCCCCAGCTCATAAAGACTATAGCATTGCTACGGCCTTGCTTAAATTATTCCGAACTTTGGATGTGGTGGACACCTGGAGAGTCCTAAATCCAGTGACCCGCGATTACTCATTCTACTATGTACACAGAACCTACTCCCGTAACGACTTGCTGCTGGCTTCTCCCCAAGCGTTGGCCTTCAAAGATGATGTAATCATTGGCCCTAGGATCCTGTCTGATCACGCCCCAATCATTCTCTCGATGAGAGCCCATGATCCTGAACCGCTCCCAAAACGCAAGTGGTCGCTGTACGACCCGATTTTGGGTGACATGTCTCTGAGGGACGCGACATCGAAAGCTATCAAAGATTTCTTTAAAGAAAATAAAAATGAGGACACTTCCCCCGCTACCACATGGGACGCAAGGAAGGCAGTGGTGAGAGGGGTCTTGATCTCGCAAGGAGCAGCTTATCATAAAAAGAAGCGGCAAATTCGCCAGGCCCTTCAAGAAGAAGTAGAGAAAACGGAAGCGATATGCAATGCAAAGAACTGGACACCTAGAACTCACCAGGCCCTCCAGGTAGCCCGAAAGAAGCTGGAAGCACACTATGCGGAAGATACAGCCCAGATCCTAGCTAGAACGAAACAAAGCTATGCCAAAGGAAACAAGGCTAACAAATTCCTGGTGGAAAAGCTGGCAAAGATCAGGAAGAGGAACGCAATTCTAGGCCTCTGTGATCCCCAGGGTAGAGTCCAATTTGCAGAGGGAGACAAGCAGCATATTGCAGTAGCACATCTTAGACACATTGACGGCGTCCTTGAGATCGCCTGGAGACCAACAATCGTACCTCCGAGACTCAGCACTTCCCCCAGATCTCCCCTGCGATTAGAGACGAGCTAGAGTCCCCGATCTCAAGTGAGGAGGTTGACAAAGCCATCAAGAGCCTCAAACCAAGGGCCCCGGGCGGGTTCTCGACCCGCTTCTACAAAATCTTCCGCCCCCAGCTGGTAGCCCCTCTGACGACCCTTTTTAACTCCTTCTCCGTCTCTGGAACAATTACCCCATCGATGCAAGAATCGATTACAGTCCTCGCATTGAAACCAGGAAAAGACCCTAGAGATGTTATGGCATATAGACCGATCTCCCTATTGAACCTAGACGCTAACATATACTCTAAAGTCTTGGCTAATCGGTTAGCGAAGGTGCTCCCAGACATTATAAAGCCTGATCAAACGGGTTTTATAATGAACAGATCTGTTCCAGACAACATTCGCAGAGTCCTGAATTTGGTCAAAATTGCGCAGCGAGACTCCCGAAAATTGGCAGTGCTGGCTTTGGATGCGGCTAAGGCCTTCGATAAGGTGGACTGGTCGTTCCTCCAGCTCACCCTAGAGTCCTTTCACTTTGGCCCCACATTTCAGAAATTCATCCTGGCGAACTATCAAGCTCCGAAGACCCTGCTTCGAGTCAACGGCCTCCTATCTAACCCGATCCCCCCCCCCCATCATGTGGAACCAGGCAGGGATGTCCCCTATCCCCCCCTGCTCTTCGCCCTAGTCATGGAACCCCTGGCCCAACGAATCTGCCTTAACCCCAGTATCAAAGGCCTGCAAGTGGGCCCGACCCAACATAAAATAGCGTTTTACGTGGATGATGTGATGCTGACCATAACAGATACCGCCCAATCGTTGGTGTCCGCCCTGGCGGAAATTCACTCCTTTGGTAGAGTGTCGGGATTCGCGATAAACTTCACGAAATCATCAGCCCTAGGGGTGAGACTAGACCCAGAAAAAGTGTCCTTCAGAACCCACTGCTCGATCCAACTGACTGAAAAGGCGATACCCTACCTAGGAGTCCAGATCACAGCCCGTCCCGAAGACACCTATCGGGCCAACTTCCAACCGTTATTCAAGTCCCTGGAAGAAGACCTTGATCGCTGGCGTTTACAGGAGATCTCGCTATTGGGCCGCATAGCGGGGTGTAAGATGAACCTCCTCCCGCGACTCCTTTATGCTTGCTCGGCCCTTCCTATCATGATCCCCAGGCCCCTGCTTCAGCGCCTCCAGAGGAAGATGCTACATTTTATCTGGAGGGGTAAAAAAAAAAAAAAATAGAGGATCCCGCTGAAAACAATGCTGACCAGTCCAAACCTAGGAGGTCTAGGAATCCCGGATCTCCAGAAATATCAGATAGCGGCTCAATTAGCCCGCACACAAGCCTGGACGATTAGCTTGAATCGACCAAGATGGGCAGAGATCGAACAATCCCGTTTACCCCTTCCCCTCTGCTTTCTCTTACATCTGCCTCCCGCCTCACGGAGAACATGGCCGGCCATTCTATCCTCCACCAAGCATACCTTAAAAGCATGGGAATGGACACGTAGGCATGGGGCATCCCGAGAGACCTGGGCCCATCCGCCCTAGTTTTTCATAACCCGATGTTTTCACCAGGAGCCCACCCCGCGAATTTTAAAAACTGGATCGTGGGAGGTCTAAGCTCCTTAGGTCAGCTCTTTGAGAGAGATCGGCCACTCACCTTTGAACAATGTAAAAGCGCCTTTGGCTTAACAGAAACGGACAGGTTCTCATATGCGCAACTACGACATTGGTGCTCCCATCCATCAATTCGCCTGGCAGCTACACGGGAGTTGGACCCTACAGAACTGACTCTCGCAGACCCCTCACACCAAGGACGAATCTCGGCGATTTACAAGCTGTTGCAGACAAACTCTCTCGTTACCAGAGCAACCTACATGGCCCAATGGGAAACGGACCTGGGACATTCAATAGAGGACCAGACATGGATAGATATTTGGTCTCTTACCCGATCCTCCTCCTACTGCATTACTAATCGGGAGTGTGCTCACAAACTACTCTTACGATGGTACTATCCGCCGCTCCGACTACACCACATCAATCAATCTTAGACCTCCGATGTTGGCACCAATGTGGCATCCCGGGATCATTCATTCATATGTGGTGGTCTTGCCCAGTGGTCGCAAATTTCTGGTCCCAATGCATTATGGCCATAGAGGACATAACGAAGATCACATTGCCTCTGGAGCCAGAATCAATTCTACTAGGAGCTCCAATCCCGGGCATATACCCAAGATCTGGCAGAACGGCTACCCTCCTAACTCAACTACTCCTAGCAGCTAAGATCACGGTGGCCCGAACATGGAAATCTCCGGAAGGCCCCCTGATGGTCTTGTGGTGGCTGAAACTGTGGGGCATCTTCATAGCGGAGAAAATTACAGCGGCAAGCAGAGGCCTCCATCGCTTCATGAACATATGGTCCCCGTTGATAGACTACGACCAGAACTATCCGGCCCTGACATTCAAGCCACATGCGGTGGCAAACGCCCTACGGTTCGAGGGCACGGACATGATACAGCGAGCGGAAGGGCAAGAGTTGGATGGGGACTGAGGGTTTTAGGGAGGAGGGAGAAGGGTTAGCTCAAAGTAAGGGGACTAATGGGCTTGATAAATGGCTAAAGTTGTTATTTGCTGTAAAGTATGATTCTCCTGTGTGTCAAACAAAAATAAACATGTTAAAAAAAAAAAGAAATAGCACTGGCAAATGAAAACGCAATGATGCAAGTAGAAGGGGGGCCTTTGAGCAGGGGGATCTTCCATCTGGTATAACCCTCACTTACACTCCCTGTCCTTTTAGTCAGGCCTGATCCTCTCCGGGCGTAGTAAAAGATCGAACCGTCCTCTCTTAACTGCAGGCAACACGCACAAGACATCGATCAAAGTTTTAACTATTTTGTTTATTACACAGAGGGAAGACTGCAGTACTTGTGAAAAGCGTCCACTAAATGGACACATTCACTTCAAATGTAAATAATCATGGGGAGGTGTTGCATTGTGATCCTTGATTATTTACATTTCAAGTGAGTGTGTTAAACCTAGTTATTTAAACCATATAACCCATACAGGGTGGGGGAGCATTACCGGGCTAAGTAATGCCCAGGGCCACTTAGAAGCCTGAGTGAAGCGAGGGCTTTAACGATAGCCTGGGGCATTACCCGCCCTGGTAATGCCCCCACTGCATGGGTTATATTGATACTAGTATCCCGTCACGGTGTACCGGGATACTAATAGTGTTATTTTTTTAAATTGAGAAATAACGTCTAGTTGCTTAAAAACATCCTAGAGAGACGATCAGCATTTTGGTGGTAATGACAATGGCAAAACATTCAAGCTCTATGGTTGTCCACCTTGTTTCTGGTTGCTTCAGTTTCCTACTGATGAAGCAAATGGGGTGCTCCCTACCTTTCGCATCCAGTTGACTAAGGACTGCACCTATACCTGTATTGGATGCATCTGTCTGCACAATGAAGGGTTGGTGATAATCAGGAGAGCTGTTCGTACTGGAGCTTGACAAAGGGATTTCTTCAGGTTTCCAAAGGCTTGAGTGCACTCCTCATTCCATTTAACCTTTTTAGGGAATTTCGGAGAGGAGATCACATTCAAGGGAGAAGCTATGGTTCCATAGTTCTCTATGAAATTCCTGTAGTACCCAGTGAGACCTAGGCAAGCTCTCACTTGGGTTCGAGTAGTAGGGGTGGCCCAATTTTGTACAGCTTGTACTTTGCTAGGCAATTGCCTTATTTCACCTCCTCCTACCTCATGACCAAGGTAGACCACTTTGCTCTGACCAATTTGACATTTGTTTGCCTTTATGGTCAGATGGGCCTGCTCAAGAGCCTGCAAAACATACCCTAAGTGATCAATGTGATATTTCCATGTAAGGCTGAACACTGCAATGTCATCCAAGTATGCCATGCAGAAGTCCTCCATCCCATTCAGAACTTGATTGACCATCCTCTGGAATGCAGCAGGTGCATTCTTTAATCCAAAAGGCATAACCTGGAACTGGTAGAGGCCTGCTGCGGTTGAGAAGAACAAGTTACTCTTACCTGGTAACGTTCTTTCAATGGGATGGTCCGACGATGTATTCCACATCTATGACAGTAATCACCACAGCTGTGCTGCGTCAGAAAATCTTTTAGCGTCTGCGTCGATGACGTCGATACGCCGCCCTCGAGGACCTCCTCCGACGGCCGACGTCACTGGATGTTATAAGTAGGACGCACGACGCCCGTAGCCTCAGTTGGAGTTTTTTCCCCAGAACGTGTGGCACCAGTCTTCTGCCAGTCTGACCACACAAAGCCTTGCGGAAACGTAAGCTGCAATCACACAAGAAATTCTGTAGCGGGGAAGGCAGGGAGGGAGCGATAAGGAATACGTCGTCGGACCATCCCATTGAAAGAACGTTACCAGGTAAGAGATTAACTTGTTCTTCGAGGGGATTGGGTCCTCCGACGTATTCCATATCAATGACAGACTCCCAAAGCAGTACCAATGCAAGGAGGTGGGAAAAGAATTTAGAAAACAGAAATTTAGAATGCCCAATCAAATCGCGGAGTAAAGGACCGCCTTGCCAAAAGCCAGATCCTGCCCCCGGATGGAATCGAGGGAGTAGTGACGTACAAAAGTATGTACCGAAGCCCAGGTGGCTGCATCACAGATGTTACGAATAGGAACACCCCTCTGTAGGGCAGTAGAGGCAGCCATACCCCTGGAAGAATGGGCCCGTAAACCGACCGGTGGGTCCTTACCCGCCAAGCGGTAACACTCAGAGATAGCCAAAATAATCCAGCGAGACAGTCTGTTCCGTCACAGCTTGTCCCAAACGCTTTCCAGCATAACCAATGAAGAGTTGATCGTCCACTCTGACCCGGGACATGCGTGAAATATAAAAGATTAACGCTCTCCTAGGATCAAGGCTAAGGAGCCTCTCCTCTTCCTTACCAGGATGTGGAGGAGGATAAAACGCTGGAATAACAACCTTCTGGCCTAAATGAAATTCCAACACCACCTTCGGAAGAAAAGAAGGACGAACTCTAGGACAACCCTGTCCTTATGAAACACAGTGAAGGGTGGCTTAACTGAAAGTGCCTGTAACTCACCCACTCTGCGAGCGGAAGTGACCGCAACCAAAAATACAGTTTTAAGAGTTAGCAGTCTCAAAGGCCAAGAATGCAAAGGCTCAAACGGAGCACCCATCAGAAACATGAGAACAAGGTTCAAATCCCAACCGGGTACCTGGACAGGTGACGGAGGGAACACATTAGTGAGCCCTTTCAGAAACTGAGAAATTAAAGGAATATTAAAATAGGAACACACTTCAGACGAGCGCTTAAATATGGACAGCGCCACCAGGTAGCCTTTAACGGTACCCACTTGCAGGCCCCTGTGGGCCAAAGAAAGCAAAAAAGACAGAATTACAGGAATGTCACATGAAAAAGGATCCACATTCTTAACCCTGCATCAGTCGCAGAACTTACGGCAACGGTACAGGGACTTTGTTGCTGGCCGTCTGGCCGAGAGCAACACCTCCATCACGTCTTCAGGGAGGTCCCAATCCTTATACCTCAACCTTTCAGAAACCAAGCGTGAAGGTTGAGGGATCCGACCTCTGGATGGAGAAACTGACCCCCTCCCGTAAGAGCAGATCGTCTCGGTAGGGAAGACGACGTGGAGGGCAGATGGACAAGTCGAGAAGGTCCGGGTACCACATCCTCCGGGCCCACGCCGGAGCAATGAGGATCATCCGGGAACCGAACCTCAGTAACCTCCGCAGCACTTGCGGAATGACGGGGACTGGAGGAAACACGTACAGCAGTGGGAATGACCACTCGACCACGAACGTGTCTCCTAAGGCTCCTTTCGGAGGAAATTCCCGCGAGCAAAACCTCTCGCACATCCGGTTGACACTGGAGGTGAAGAGATCCACTTGAGGGGTCCCCCAAAGGGTGAAGATCTCCAGGAGAATCTCCTGAGCCAACTCCCACTTGTGAGAAATCGCGCTCTGCCTGCTCAGAGCGTCCGCCGTCTCGTTTTCATCTCCGGCCAGATGAACTGCCGAGATCGAAACTTCCTGCTGGATTGCCCAGAACCAGAGCTGCATTGCCTCCCTGCACAGAGGAAGTGACCCTGCCCCCCCTTTTTGTTGAGGTAGTGCATGGCCACCGTGTTGTCCGTCAGGATCAGGACATTCTCCCCTCGCACAGTCGGCAGAAAAGCCTTCAGGGCTAGCCTGACGGCCCTCAGCTCCAACAGATTGATATGGAGTCTGGACTCCGACGGAGACCAACGACCGCTGACTGTCAACTCGTTGGCATGAGCTCCCCATCCAGTGAGGGATGCGTCCGTCACGATCGTCATCTCCAGCCACGGTAGCCAAAATGGAGCCCCCTTCCTCAGATTGTCTTCGACGGCCCACCACAGAAGGTCCTGGGCGACCGAGGACGGCACCTGAACAGGGTCTGATATCCGGCCAGAGGACAGACCACTGGAGCTTGAGTGCCCATTGCAAAGAACTCAACCGCAACCTGGCCTCCGGCACCAGAAGAATGCAGGATGCCATGAGGCCCAGCAATCTCAAGAACTCAAACGCTGGGAGACTCTGGGCAAGCTGAAACTTGTGCACCATCTGCTGAATGTGATGAGCCCTCACCTGGGGAGGAAAACACTGCCCCAGGGACGTGTCGAGCACTGCTCCGATGTACTGGAGCCTCTGAGTTGGTGTCAAATGGGACTTCAAGTTGAGGGAGAAGCCCAGCTTGTGGAGGGAGTGGCAGTGACAGATGATCCAGGACTTGCTCGGGAGAGCGCGCCCTGATCAACCAATCGTCCAGGTAGGGGTAGACGTGAATCCCCCATGAGCTTGATGAAAACCCTCAGGGCGGAGGTCAATCCGAAAGGCAGGAACCGAAACTGAACGTGCGAGTTGCCAACCGCAAACCTCAGATACTTCTTGTGCTTTGGATGTATCGGCACATGAAAATAAGCGCCCTTGGGGTCGAGAGACACCAACCAGTCCTGAAGTTGAAGGGCCTGGAGGACTTCAGAGAGAGTAACCATCTTGAACTTGTCCTTCCTGAGGAGTTTGTTCAAACCGCGCAAGTCCATGATGGGTCTCAATCCCCCGTCTTTCTTGGAAATCAAAAAATAAGGGGAATACCATCCCTTGTTCCTCTCCGCTACAGGCACCAGTTCTATGGCGCCTTTCTCCAGCAGGGATTGAATTTCCTGCGCAAGGAGCAGATCCGGACTCTTCAAAGAGAGATTCCCCGGTAGATTGTCTTGAGGCCTCTGCCGGAAAGGAAGACAGCAGCCGTGGGTTATGATCTCCAGAACCCACATATCTGAAGTAATGGCGCGCCACTCTGCAAGATGCTGCGCCAGCCTTCCCCCAAACGGCGAACCATGGGACATGGCCTCATGACTGAGCTGAAGCGGCTGTGGCGTTGCCTGAGGGCAAAGAGGCAACAGCCCGAGCGCCTTGGCACCTCGAGTACCCTGTTTTCCACCTCTGGCACTCCTACGGTGGCCCCTCTGACTGGCAGCTCCTCTCGTTTTACCAAAGGATGAGTAAAACGAAAGGAACCTCCCCTCCATCGCTGTCCCCTAGGACGAAAAGGTGGAGGTTGGCGAACTGCAGCGCCCAACGACTTTGCTGCAGCTTTGAAGGACAGCAACCTCTCAAGGCTCTCGTCAGCCTTGCTGCCAAAAAGATGGACATCAAAGGGCATGTTGAGGAGCCGGGCATGCACATCAGGAGCAAACCCCGACTTCCGCAACCACGCAAACCTGCGTATTACGGTGCTTGCCACCATGGACCGGCTGACGCAATCTGCCATGTCCAAACCTGAACGGCCTCACACATGGCATCCTTACCATCCTGGACCATAGCAAGAAAACCATCCCGTTCGTCCCCTTCGGGAATATGTTCAGCCGCTAAGGAAACACAGTTCCACAGAGTGTGCGTTAAACGTGACAAGGAACATACAGAGTTGGCAGCCTGAAGAGCCATACCCCCTGAAGAAAACACCTTCATCGCCCAGCCATCCAAACGCTTGTCTTCCCTATCAGGAGGGATGGTAGGATACGACGCCTGCTTTGCTGGGGCCGTAGCAACCTGCACCACCAAACTCTCCGGAGTGGGGTGCGTGATCAAGTAGCAGGGGTCACTACTGGCTGGGCGGTATTTTCACGGCAAAGACTTGCCCACTACAGGGAAGACTCCCCGGAGCAGTCCAAGCCGCTGCCACCCTTCTTTGCAGAGCCATATGGAATGGCAGTACCGGGTCAGTGGGTGGACCTTGATCGAGGATATCCGTAAGGTCATCCTGCACAAAATCAACTACGGGTGCCAACCACCCCAAGTAGTTGGTGACCCTCGACATAAGGCGCCGGTATGATGACTCGGCATGGGTGCCAGGCTCAGGCCTACAGAACTCCACCTCCGGAGAGGTGTGCAGACCACTGGCGTCATGCAGTGACTGACACCACAGCCTCGAAAGGCATCGAGCAAAACGGCGTCCAGTGAATCGACGTCGACATTGAGCGCGGCGCCGACAACATCAACGGCTTCGACACAGGCCTCGAGGGCGGAGCCCCGAGCATGTCCTTCGACAGCCTGGGTGCCGATGGCGTTGACGACTTCCTAGGAGGCAGAGCCTCGATTGAGTCCGTCGATGACCTCGGCGTCGACGTCTTCTTCGAAGACTTCACAGGTGCACACGGGCTCGAGCCTGTCAAGGACCGGGACCTGGAATGGGCATGACTGGAACGATTCCCCTTGTCCGAGTGGGACCTCTCCCGCAAATCGTGCCACCACCCGAGCCTGAAGGCATATGAGCGGTGTCCCCAGTATGGTCACTACCGACCCCTCTCGGATGCGCGGACGGACCGGAGCCCTGCGATACAAGAATCACCAACATTGTCTTCCCGAAGGAAGCCCACTCCTCCGGAGAGGATTGCTTGGTGGGATAAGAAACCCGCCGACGGGCGGAGTCCTCGGAAGAGGACGGGGAAGACGACCGATGACTGCGCTTCCGGGAGTGCCTCGAAGAGGCAGAGGAGTGCCGCGACCCACTCCGGGACCAAGACGCCCTAGACTTACGACTACGATGCTGAGAGTCGCCCCTCAAATCATCCGTTGAAAGCCCAGTGGACCTCGCCTTCCGGGGCTTGGACACCTTACTGACCGACAGCTTCTTCTTACGTTCCAGCAAGGCCTTGGACGTAAGCGACTGGCAGTCGACACAATCATCCGTGTCGTGGGCCTCCCCGAGGCACCAGAGGCAGGCGTCGTGCGAGTCCGTCACCGACATCTTGGACCCGCAGTCCCCACACTTCTTGAAGCCCGGACGCGGGGCGGAAGCTTCACGAAGAATATACTTCACAATACGAACAGGTTCAAAGAACCGAGAAAGAACAGGAACTCCAAAGAGTCGAGGCGCGCCGAGATCTCCGACACGAACACGTTCGCAGAAAAAACGGAACTGTGGCTACGGGAGTCGTGCATCCTACTTATAACATTCAGTGACATTGGCCGTCGGAGGAGGTCCTCGAGGGCGGCATATCGACGTCATCGACGCAGGACGCAGAAAGGTTTTCCGAAGCAGCACAGCTGTGGTGATTACTGTCATAGATATGGAATACGTCGGAGGACCCAATCCCCTCGAATACAATTTTCTCCTTGGCATGGTCTGTCAGGGCTATTTGCCAATAGCCTGATGTCAGATCAAATGTACCGAGGTACTTGGCTGAACCAAGTCTATCCACCAGCTCATCTGTCCTTGGCAGAGGATGGGCATCAGTCTTGGTGACTGCATTTAGAGCTCTATAGTCCACACAGAATCTCAACTCCTTGGATCCTGCCTTTGGTACTAGAACAACTGGACTAGACCATGGACTGGTAGAGGGCTCTATAATCCCGAGATCAAGCATCTTGTTGACCTCTTCTTTGATGTGGGATCTCACATGTTCCGACTTTCTGTAACCTCTGCTTTTCACAGGTAAACAGTCACCAGTGAGAATATCATGCTGCCCCCAAGGGGTCAAGCCTGGTGAGAGTGAAAACAGGGAGGCAAACTGATTTAACAGAATTTTGAACTCCTCCTGTTGCTCAGAAGTCAGCTGAGAAGAGAGATTAACTCCTATTTTCTCATCCAAAGGTTGGCCTCTGAGGAGGTCAGGTAGAGGCTCACGCCCCTCCTTCTCTTGAGCTGAAGCTAGAAGCAAGGCTCCTACTTCTGGTCTCGAGACATATGCCTTCAAACGGTTGGTGTGAAAGACTCTGGGAGCCTCCTTACGTCTGCCTAAGTCCACCAAATAGTTCGCCTCTCCAAGTTTGCCCACAACCTTGAAGGGTCCTATCCATTTGTCCTGCAAGGCCCTCTGCCTTGTTGGCATCATAACTAATACAAGATGGTCTTAAGTAAACTCAAACATGCTGGCCTTCTGGTCATGCCAAAGTTTGACCAGAGCCTGACCTGCTTTTAAGTTATCACTAGCTTCTGCCATCACGTGTGACATTCTCCTCCGGAGACCTATCACAGTCAGTCACTCCGACTGGCTTGGGGGAAGAAGCCTCTCCAACCCCTCCTTGATCAGGGCCAATAGACCTCTGATGGATGGCCATAGAGAAGTTCAAAGGGACTAACCAACTCACTCCTGAGGGACTTCTCTATAAGCAAAGAGAAGGCATGGCATTAGAAGGTCCCACTTTCTCTTAAGGGGTTCCTCTAAAGCACCCATCATGCTCTTCATAGTACGATTAAACCGCTCTACCAGTCCATTTGTTTGTGGATGGTAGGCTGTAGAGAACTTGTAAGTGACACCACAGTTATTCCGCATGGCTTGCATGTAGTGGGACCTAAAATTGGATCCCCTGTCGGATATCACTTACTTAGGAAAACCTACTCTGGTAGAAAATACCAAATAGAGACTTATCCACAGCCTGAGCCGTAACAGGTCTCATAGGTATGGCTTTGGGGTATCTTGTAGCATGGTCTACTACAACCAGGATAAACCTGTTCCCTGAAGATGTGGGAGGGTCAAGGGGACCAACAATGTCGATGCCCACCCCTTCAAAAGGAACTCCCACCACTGGGAGAGGCACCAGGGATGCCACATTCTTGGCTCCATCCACTCTTGCCAGAGGTTTGGCAAGTGTGACAGCTCCTAGAATTTGTCAACTTCTGAACCCATTTTAGGCCAGTAGAAGTATAAGGAGAGCCTTTCCTTGGTCTTTTTGAAGCTCAAATGACCAGCCAAAGGTATCTCATGGGCCAACTGTAGGAACTGGAGTCTGTTAGCAAAGGGCACTACAATTTTTTTGCAGTCCCAGGGATAGACTCTATTGGTTCAATGTAGACGAGGCCATCTTCCCAGCTTAACCTATGCTTTCCAACTTCTTGCCCATCAAGTGGGTTAGCAGCCTGTTATCGAAGACCCTCGAGAGTAGGACACACTCTTTGTCCTCTGCTTAAGTCTGCCCTGTATGGTGCACCTTCTACCAGTAAAGAATGCAGCTCAGGATGGTCAACAGGGTTAAGATCTCCAACCAGAACAGTGTCTTCTTCCAGATCTGACTCTTCAGAAACTGGCTCAACCACACAAGGTTGTACCTCACACTCTGCCTCAGCAGGTGGAGGGATCACAGGTGTTATCTTGGACAATCTAGGAGATGTCCTTGTTGGAAGCACAGGGGTGCTGACTGACTTTTTCCTTGAGGTCTTGGGTTTCCCCTTTGCCTCTTTCTTTCCAAAAATAGCAGTGAACAACTCCTGTGGAGTGGGAGTGATAGTTTCCTCCATCAACTCCTCTGGAGAGCCTCTCAAGGTCCTCTCCCTTGCAGGCCTAGTGAGCTCCCGTCTCCTCTTACTGGGAGGTCTAGGGGTACTAGACAACTCCAAGAGTTTTCAAGTCATTACCCAGCAGAACTCTCCCAGGCACTTCACTCTGCACACTAACTGGTATTTTGACAGTCATATCATTAAACTGGAGGAGAGCTGGTAACAGGGGAAGCATTTGCACAGGGCCTCCAGCTAACTTGGTGAGGCATTTGGGTGCCTTAGCAACATCCTCCACCTTGAAAAATGATTCATCCACCACAGTTATGCTGGCTCCAGTGTCTCGGATGGCAGGGGTCTCCTGTACATTTACAAGAACACTATCTTTATAAAACTCTTTTGTATTATCTGGGATGGAATTATAGACATCTATGTTCTGTTGTTCCCACAAGCCCAGGGACACTAAAGAAACACTAGCTGAGACTCTCATGGGTTCATCAGCCAGTAGGTGAAAGTTTCCACTTGCCATAGGTACTTCTTCCTCTGGGGAGAAGGCTAAGGAGACAGTGTGGACTCCTGAAGGTTTACCCTTACATCTGGGATCCCCTTTCACATGGTCAGTTGACCCACAAACATAACATTTCCCAAATGTCTTGATGAATGGGGGTTGTTCTGACCTCCATCTGGTTTGGGTCCAGGAGGTGCACTAGCCTGATTCGGTTTTCCCTGTGGTTTACCCTTATGGTGCTGTCTGTGGCCCTCGTTTGGATTGGAGGTATCAGAATTCTTAGTTATCTTTCTTTCATACCCTGTCTGCTACCTAAAACCTAGCACTTGCAAATTGCTGGCTGCATTACCACTGTTTGTTGCCTTTATTATTTATTTATTGTTATTTATCTGTTTCTCCTCTGCTTCGCACTTTCCACCGCTCCCCCCTTCCATGCACTTTTCCCCTCCCCCTCTCCCATGCACTTACGCGTTCTCAATGTCACTGGGCCTAGTAAGATCGCTGTTTTGTTCTCCCCTGTTCCCCTCCCTTGCCTTGTCGTGCTCTGAAACACTTGTGTACGAGCGAGATAGAAATAAAATATCAATCAAAAAGCTGCTTTTCCTCATCCTTCTTCTGAGTTGCCCCAGAATCCTTGTGAGTAGCCCTGTTGGCAACCCACAAGTCAGTAGCCTTAGCTAACATTTTTGGATCCATCTCCTTAGAATCAGCCAAGTGCTGTCTGAGCTCAGGAGAGCAGGCATCATAAATTGACTCCAACATAACTAGATTCGTCATACCTTCATAAGTCTTTACTCTGTAACCCTTAATCCAACCATCTAAGTTTTTCAAACGGTCACACACCCAGGTACCCAAGGGGTACCATCGTGCTTTTTGAGGGTCCTAAACCTCTTAAAGGTACTGGGAAGGGTTCTTCCCAAATCTAGCAATTAAAGCTAGCTTCACACACTCATAATCCATCCTATCCACCTCCCCCAACTCCATCACAACATCAGATGCAACAGTGGGTAGCCTAGAAAAAAGCCAGGGAAGCAACAGATTCCCTAGAAGACCTTGAATCCCATGGATATATTCAAACATTGCCAACCAATCCAAAATATCAAGCTTAACCTCATACATACCCACAATTTCTTTAGGCATATGGGGTCTCTTAGGACTGGAAGACCTAGAAGACTCCGGGAGAGAAGCATTTTCAAGAGATAACCTTTTCATTTCTAGTTCATGATTCAACTCCATTTCTCTGAGCTAAATTTCTTGGTGCTTTTGTTCAGTTTGAGCATTTAAACGTTTGAATTCCAATTCAAGCCTAATCTTTTCTAGAGCAATGAATTCAGGACTGAGTGTAGGACCTGGTGGGGTCCCAGTGGACAAAGGTTGAGGTTGTTGAGTAGGTAAGGGAGCAGTGGGGCCTACATTATGAGACATCTACTTCCTCTAACTCGTCAATAATAGACACATTATCATCCTCATTATTTTCCACATTTGCTGAGAGGTCAGGTATTTCAGACCCACCGTCCAGACTTTGTTTATCTAACAACATTTCAATCAATTCAAATTTTTTGCCTTTAACAGAGAGATTCCTTTCTCTATACAGATTTTTTAAATAATCCACAGTCTAACTAAGGAGGGTCTCCTGACTGTAGCTTTCCATATCAGACATGATTTATATTGCTTTTTAGTGATATTTAGCCTTGTGGTTAGTTGATCCAAAGTGTAATCACTATACTTGATCCTCACCGCTGTACACCAGTGTTAGGCAGAATTATATGCAGTACCCTCACCACACACAATTAAGACTACAAGAGACAGTACAAATTCACCTTTGGTACAAGCCTGTACTACACAGTAAAGTGGTAGCAATGGCTGAGCAGCCAGACTCATCTCAAGAGCAAGTGAGCAGTATCAATAGTTACACAAAGGACAGCAATTACTATGATTCAAACGAACACTGACTCAAGGTTTCTGAGTAAAAGAATATACATTTATTTACACATCAGTTGTAAAACATATCACTAAAGTAAAGCAGTTGAAAAATCACACTCTTAATACACCACTCCCAATAGATTCTGGCCAAGTTAAAGTCAAAACCAAGTATGAGCAAAATGGCACTCCAGCAATTTAAAAAGGGAGGGAAAAACAAAGTTAGACTAAAATTGAGCAGTACCAACAGGTAAGTAAGCAGGGCAATCTAGAAAGAGGAACTGCAGTGATGGAATCAAATCAAAAAAGGCTTAGGGCCAAAGTCAATAGGACAAAAGTCTTTTGCTCAAGATCACACAGTTCAGGGTAGTTTGCGGTTAATTCTTTGGCAAGAGTACCGGACGAAGTTGGTCGGCAGAAAAGTTAGTTTAGTTTAAAGAGTAGAGAAGGACAAGCCCTCAAATTGGCAAAAGGTTTCACACACCTTCACCGCGGCTGGACGAAACAACCGGATTTGCTCAGTACCTTTAAATGAAGAAGCTGTAGCTGAGGCGGATGTTCCTGGAAATTCCTGCAGGCTCACGGTTCCTGAAGCGACTGTCGGACTGACATGACGTAGGAAGACTGGAGGGTCCTGCACTGCTCAGGGAAGAAACCAGCAGCAGAGCAAAGCAACGAATAAAAGGTGTGCTCCTTCAAACCCAAGCAGGGTCCGACCTTCCTGGCTATCCGGTTCACTGTAGCTCTGTACAGCAAATTCGACCACAGGAGGGAGTCCTGGCTTGCAGTTTGGGCGAACTGGTTTGTCCCACCAGCTCAGGGGAAGAAGATTCCTGGTAGATCTCCTCTGTCGTTAGAGTCTGAAGAATCAGACCTGCAGCAGGGCTTTACCGGGCGGTTCAGTCGTAGGGGTCCTCTTCCACCAGCTCCTCGTCGGTTCTTTTGTTCCAGTGGCGACTCTGCCTTTCCAATCCCAGAGACCTGCTTTTTATGCAGTTTCCCCCATTCACACAGCCTGGCTGTCAATCACACAGCAGAGTGGCTGTCCTGGCGGGACAGTCACCTAGCCAATCAAACAGAAGTGCGACTTGGGGTTACCAAGGGAACCCATGGCAGGGGTCCTAAAACCCCTCCCTCACATCCTGCCAACCAAGACTTTCAGGCGCCCAAGGAGGGCTTCTGTGTAGAAGCCTGCAAAAAGATGGTGAACAAAGGAACCAAACCTGGTTTGGTGTGCGGATTAAAACATGAGAAAGACATTTTCAAAAAGAAATGGCGAATAAACTCAGCCGGAACCACATAAAAATGTATATGGTGTAGCGGGTTTAAGTTCGAGGCTACCACGATAGCCTAAAACACTACCAACGTTATTTAAGATAACCGCGGTAGGAAAAATAGGGTAGTTACCACTGCCACCAGCAAAGTCTTGATGAAAAGGGAGCGAAACCATGCTCCAAGAGAAACAGACAAAAAGGAATAAGTATTAACTCTTTCCAGTGCTCTATGTAGGATTGTATCTACTGGGTCTGTGCATTTAAAAGACTAAAAGTTAATGGCAACTTTACATGTTCTGGGAGACAGTAGTCAGTCCCAGAAAATGGAGTCTGAGTTGGGAAGTCTAAAAGACAACACTGTTACTGCACTGAAGGTGCCGTGTAACACACAGTAAACAGATGATGCCTATGGAGTAGGTGAGGCTCCACAGTCTATGAACACAAGAAAATGTTAAACACACACAGCATAACACATGTAAGAGTGGGAAAAAAGGCGCTCACTCTTATCAGGTGAAAAAATAAATCCTAAAAATCCAGCAAAGCTGCTGAGGGACTCGGGGAGAATTCTCCAGAATGGCTAATTTCCCTTACCAATTGCTATTGTTTTGAATTATTGTTAATTTTTTTATGTTAATATTACTTTGTGTTCATATGTGGCAATTATAAATTTGATGGGCATGGCATTGTATATACCATTCTACTTATTTCATGTTAACAACTTGCATGTGTATTTTATGTATGAATGGACCATTTGCAATATGCATACTTTCATAGTGTGCGGTTTAGTCCACTTTGTGTCTTACATCGCCCTTATTTCGATCTGTAGGATGGTGAAAATGTGAAATGTGCTACTCCACTTCGGGGTTTATAGTCAGCATATCTTCTAGAAATAGTGGGCTTCAGTCAGAACAAACACTCTCTCCATCTTCCTTCACGGTTCGGATTTGGGGTTCTTGCAAGCTGAACTTGAGTCTATTTACTGTAGGGGGCACACTCAGTTGGAGTATATGACCAGACTTGCACGTGGAGAAAGAAGTAGGAGGTTGCTAGTGACTTGAATAGCACAGGTGAGTAGAGACAGGCCTTTACATTGAAGTACATTTCGGGCAGAGATAGAAAATTGAAGTAGGATAGCTTGTTCTTTCCAAAAAATCCAATTTTTTGCCGGAAACGGGAATAGGCGTCTCATGCAGTCAATGTAACTGAACGTGCCACCTTTTTATGCCTACTGGGGAGGAGAGAAAGCTACTGAATGTCGTGCATGACATACACAGATGAGAATGTTTTGGTCAGTTCTTACTATGGAGAGGAAAATCCCTGAGTTGATTGGAGGCAGACGATTATATTGAATGGCTGGAAATGAGAATGAAGCACATGTGTGACTACTAGCAAGGAGAGAATCGGTGGCCTATCACCTTGACTGACATACACACATGACATGTGTTGTTAGTGAGTGCCAGGTAGAAGGACATCTTGCTTGGTTGAAGGTGGACAGTCTCTGTGACACGAGTCATCTTGTTTTGACATGGAGGAGATCGAGTTTGATGCATTTTTGAGAGCGTGGGCTTGACTTGGAGGTGCAGATGAGGCTTAAGGGAGCTTGCAAGGCTGGTGAATCCCAAATATGAGATTCAGTTTGAGTTGAAAATTCATTTCGGTGACAGCAGCTGCTGTAAATATATTGTGGAGTTCATTTAGCTCCAGGCGTAATATGAATTCAATGTGTAAAATGAATGTGTAAAACCTTTACGCATTGAATGCATGTTCTTCCTCATTTTCATTCTTTGGTAGGGTGGAGAGGAGGTGCGGATCATACATTAAAATTGCTCCCCCTTCCTCTCTGCCATACATATGGTGTGGCATTTAGGCCAGCATGCTATTTCTTGTTTGGGTCAATAATGTGGATTCCTGTGGCATCCATCTGCATTTCACAACAGCAAAAAGCAGCCACATTCCGTAGAAATCCACTATAAAAGCTTACTGCCATGCGTAAACAGGGGACAGTATTTACTCCATCTGCAGAACGGAGTGCAAAGGGTCGCATACAGGCGAATATGCCACCATTTTCACACGCCCTCTTTGCACTCCATTGTGCAATAATGGAAAGTAGCACAAAATGGGCCTGTGCATGTCAAAGTGTAAACCTAACAGGTCCCCTCCGCTGCTGTGTGTCTGTAGGTTGCTTGATGTAGCATAATTGATTGTTTTATACTTTTGTTGGAATTAGCTACATTTATGGAAAATACACTGCGCCATGTTTTGCATTGCGCATTTGTTATTGCAACTAACGATTTGTGTTCGCACAAACTTCGTGCTCAAATGGCGAGTTTCATTTCAGTGCAGGAACATTTGGCTCAAATATGGAGGAAGGTTGCAAGCATTTTAAACCGGTTTCTTTGGGACACGTGCACATTTGGCACAAAGGTTCGGGAGGAACATTTTGATGTCACTTTTCTCTCAGGTTATTTATGAATGAATGTCCGATGTTCTGTTTTGGGGTGCAGACTGTAGAAATGGCGATGTCCTCCTCGGCATCTCAATTGCTGCATTTATATGTTTTAACTCCCTGTTATGTACTTCCAAAGCATCAGCCAAAAGCAGAGCAAAACCAGACGATCATGAAATCTACATTTAGCGGATGAACGTTAGGAAGTAGTATGCCCTATTAGGACTTAACCCCGCTTTGCTGCAGTGACACCAGGAGGATCCACAGGGATGCTAATACTCAAAGTGTATGCGACCTGCTCCACGTGGGCAGGTCATCCCCGTCAGATAGCATTGCTAGCCGAAGATGTCAGCAGGGAATCCCAGCTGCCTTTCAGCTGCCTTTCAGAAAGAAATACTGTTCTTAAATATAAAACAATCAAGATAAGTAGAACGCTCTCCCATCGGTACAAAAGGATCAATACTGTTTTATGGGATGGGTGAAGAATGAAATCTTGCTTGCTTCTGCTTTTAAAAAGTTGTGCCCGAGATTTGATAACATGGATGAAGACGGCAAGCATTCTAAAAAAAAAAAAGGTGTTCCAATATTTCAGTTTTGTCATTTTAAAAATGTAACGTGTTAAACACGTATTTTATACGCGTTTTGATGCATTTTATTTTTAATTATTTCATACATGACGGACTTGTTTACAGGTGCAATTCATGCCTGATGTGGACTTACAAGGTGGTGGTTAAATAGACTTGCTATTTTAGCCTGGATAGGCCTGTTCACTCTAAGTAGAAAATACGTTGGGCATCATTACAACCCTGGAGGTAACCATGCCGCTTTTTGTGGCATGGCTACCCCTATTCCGGGTTCCCTGAATGGGGAAATACCGGGCCATTCCGATCTTGGAGGGCCCGGTATTTCCCCATTCAAGGAACCCGGACTCAGTACATCCCCAGTCCCATTTCAGCCCCATAGGGCTCAATGGGAATGGGGATGTACCCGGTCCGGGTTCCTTGAATGGGGAAATACCGGGCCTTCCAAGGTCGGAATGGCTTTTACCAGGTGTCCTTAGCGGGTCCCGCTAGCAGACCTCGTAATGAGGCAGTAGGGGGTTAACAGGGCCGGCAGCCCTACCGGCACCGTTAACCCCCTACCGCCTTCCTCATAATGAGGCCCATTGACTTTCTAGCCAAACAACATGCAGACACTAGAAATATGTCTAGTGTGACTGCCTGCCGTGAAAATAGACTAGGGCTACTATATTTCTAGTGTATGTTGTTAGGCAAAGTTTGAATGCAGTACCCTCTGGGAACACTACGAACAACCATTACTACAGGTATACGCAGCCCAACCTTTGCTATAAGCTTGTACTACACAAAATTGGTAGCGTGTTGAGCAGCCAGGCTTATCTCAAGAAGGGAAATGGTAGTTGTAGTGGAGTTACAAAGATTCACATTTACAGGTATTCAAATAAACTCTTAAAATCAAGGTTTCTTGCATAAACAATTAATAATTTATCAGTCAGTTATAAAGGCTTCTTCAGAAGGGAGCAATAGAATAGTAACACACAAATATACTTCAATACTGTCCACTTTGAGTTTCTGAATCAGACAAGGCCCTTTTGGGATGGCCCACAGACACAACCTACACCCACAGGTGACTTCAGTAACAAGAATGCTGGGGACATTAATACCTTACTGTTGGTATTCAGAATATTCTTTAAAAGTTGGTAAAAGGCAAATGTTACTAGAACACAAGAGACCACAAATATTCTTAAACAGTGCAGATACTTCTTGAGTTCACTAGAAGAGGCGTCAATTCAATAGGCTAAGCAAAAGTCAATGGGCAAAAGTCTTGGATAGGAAAAAGCACTTCTGGTAAGTAATGGAAAAGTCTTTGCATGAGCTCTTAGGAGTCTTAGAAGAAAAGAAGAATCAATTGTAGGGCCACAAGCCGATTAGACTTGTGGAAGTTGCAAGCACTTATACAGTAAGAGGTAGGCTCTCTTAGACTTCTTGTTTTACAGTACCTTGGTAAAGAAGAAAAGATGCAGCTGATGACTTCTGTTCCTGTGCAGTTCTGCAGATCTCACTGTTCCTGGGCCTCAGTCGTGGGGAAAAGAGGGAGGATGGCAGGGGACTCCTGCACTACACCACTACTGTCAAAACTGGCAACCGGCAAACTTTACTTTCAGTGGCTGTTTTGAGTTTCGGCTCATTGTGGTACAGCAAATAGCAATAAGCGCGGTTCCTGGCTGTCAAGGTGGACTTTTCTCACATCTGAGGTCCCGCACTCGACTGATGAGGGTCAGGCTTGGTCAGTCCTGCTTCGTGGGCGTCCAGAGGATCTTCCAAAAGCTTTTAGGCCAGCTTACAAGCAACGCACACAATCTGGTGTCCCTCTCCCTGGCTCTACGGTTTCCTGCAGCAACTCCCACCAACAAAGTGAGAAGTCGTCCTTGCAGCGCTTCTCTGTCGATGCAAACTTAGCAAGTAATCACTGCAGCAGGGCTTCACCGAGCAAACCAACGGTCCAGGAGGTGCAGGTGTCCTCTTCAATCTCTTATTTGGTTCCTTCGTCCAGTGGTTGACTCTGCATTCCTAGCCAAAAGACTCACCTTTTATTCAGTTCTGTACCATTAATTCCAGCCTAGCTGTCACTCACCCAGGAGGGTGGCTGTCCTTGCCGGACAATCAGCCAGCCAATCACCACAGAGTGCATTTGGGTCACATACATAGGCGACTAAGCATAGGGAGTTTCGGGCACCTCCCTCACTTCCTGCCTACCCTAGATAATCGGGCGCCAGAGGTGGGTCTCTCTCAGAAACCCTGCCAAAGGTGGAATGAGCAAAGAGACCAAACCTGGTTTGGCGCACAAATAAACTTTCTAGAAGGACCTTTCCACAAAGACCTGGCGAAAAAAGAAGACCGGGCATCATTTTTGCAAGGGTGGCTGGATGCCATTTTGAAAAAGATTACTCCCGCGGTTAACGTTAGCGGGTCCGTGAACGGTCATGGTAAATGCAAACCTAGGTAGTTCAAAATGAAACCACTGCCACCAGCCAGTCAATTGAGGAAAGGTTAACATACAAAATGTTACATGAGCATTTAGACACAGGGGATACTAAGTAACCTCTCCAGCACTCTATTGTAAGATAGGGTGTGATGGGTCTAGCAAGTACAATGCTAAGTAAAGCCAATTTCACTTTACTGTTCTGGGAAAGTAGCTGATCCCTGAGAAGATATTTAAACCTTGGGAAATCTGGCAGACTTCCCTGTGGCATTGCACTGAAGGTGCTTTGTGACACAATTGTAAAAGATGATGCCTATGGAGTTGGGTTATACCAATACATGAGTGGGAAAAAGGGTCTCACTCTCTCCCGGTAAAAAAACCAAGTCCTCAAAATCCAGCAAAGTTGCTGGGGGTCTCTAAGGTGGAGGGAATTAACACATTTTTGAGAATTCTCACTAACACATGTGGCAAGCTTTTGCGGGAAATAGATCGTCTACACACCAGACCATGCTGAAAATAGTCAAGACGTTTTACTACTTCCAGGTACAGTTTGCCAGCTCGAAATATACATTGGGCATCATTGCAAGCCTGCCAGTCTGGAAACAACAGTGGCGGTAAACCCGCCGCCACCGTTGATTCCGGACCGGCAGATAATGAGTTCTGCAGGCAGGAGGGGTCACTCCCGCCAGGTCGGACCTGGCGGGAGTAACGCCACCCACCTGCAGACGGGAATGGAAACACCGGCTCCATCATAGATGGAACCAGTGTTTCCATTGTCCCCATCGAGTCCTGTAGGACACCATGGGAATGGGGAGGAACGTTATTCTGCCTCCAGAATTACCAGACCGCCAGGGCTGTAATGCCCCAGTAATTCTGGCAATCTCGGAGGCATTAATTAATTCCAAGTCTGGCAGCAACCTGCTGGTTTTTCCGGCTTGGTTACCGCCGGACTTGGAATGAGGTCCATTGTGTGCTAGACCACCAACCCTTTATATACAAATGGTCTTACTCAAAGCGGGAATTAATCAGCTAACACTTTAATGGGGGTGGGGTGCTCAAGGAATGACCATGGAATTTCAGAATTAAGTAATTACCTAAACATCTTTTCAGTGTCATTAAAGTGTTTTTGGTAGGACCAGTTCCCAAGATAAGCCGAGGTAGGTGGTTGGGGCAGCAGGCAAAATCTACCTTGGACTTTGTCAATTTTTAAAGTTTAAATTGGGCAAGCAAGAGCAGACCACAGTCTGATTGATCTCCTTATCACAGATGGGTCTAGTTAGGGATGTTGATAAATGTTGCTGACATAGATTACAAAGCTCTAACCGTGAAAATAGGTGCCACCCATAGAAGAGTGGTCGACCTCTCAGCACATGATCAAGTTGGAGCACTGTCACAAAACAGTTGGTATCCGAAGAGGACTTGAGCAGTTCCACAGACAGAGTAGTTGTGATGAAATTCCAACACACCAGGAGTCAACAAAGCCTCAAGAAAGCCCTTACAGCATCCCCACCCTTCATTTATTCCCCTGGGATCCCGGTCCTCAGTTCTTTCTTTCTGCAAGCAAGTTTCCCTGATTGTTAGGAACTAATCATCCATAATATTGGGGTCTGTCTTGCATTGCGCTATGGCAGTGTCTCGAAGGTACAGTAGTCTTGATCAGTGGAAATTCCTGACTTGCCAATTTGCTCTAACACACAAGGACTCAGTCAGTTACCATCTCATTTATAGACCACCTCACAGCTGTGGTACCTTACAAGATGAGATTTCAGACTATCTACAGCTTCATTCTCACGTACGACCAAAATCTTCTTTGGAGACCTCAACCTATGTTGGATCGAGCAACCAAAAAGAACAGAGATGAATTTCTGTCCATGGTAGAATCACTGGACATACCCCAATGCATAATAGCACACACAAAAATTAGGGTTTAGTCTCATCTTATCCTCTTCCCCTCCTAAACTGCATAAACCCCATTGTTCTTGAGTGCACAGACCCTGCATCCATCTCTTCCTCCTTTTCATACTCCATGATAGCCCACAAGGGGTTGAAAAAATGCCCCATGGTGGTACATCACTCCATCACTCCTTCAAAAACCTTCCAGTGTAGGCACTTCTCAACAGTTTGTCCAACTTCCCCACATCTGAGAAAATATCCTCAGTATCAGAAACCACTAGCCACATCACAAAGGAGTTTAGGCATATACCTTTTCTCTGCAGAGATTGGGCCTTGGCAGAACTAAACCATTCACCCCCTTTCACACTTAAGAGCTCTTTCTCAACAAATGGTCAATTAGAGCTCTTGTGAATGTTGGCACGAGGCCCATAAACAAGAGCACCTTCTATTCCTTAAGCCTTACATTCCACAAAGCATATTCTGACATCTGAAGCCAAGGCTTCTTACTTACGGTAGCATCTTACAGTAGGAAAGCCCTTATCGCAGCAGTCAAAAATGCTTAAACACCACACTAGACAGATGTACTAGAATCCTAGGAGTCGCCTGAGGCCAATAGGTTCTTTACCAACAAGATCAATACCATCCAGCTCCACACTGAGAGCCCTACATTCTCTTGCAGCAGTCTCTATGCCCTCCCCATGGGTCATTCGAACCTGGACTGACTTTTCTTCCCTCTCATTGAGGACATCTCCTACACACTTGCATCCTTAAAACCAACCTAGTAAGCTATCAACATCCTTCAGGACATCATGCTTAGAAATGTGCAGGTCTTAGCCTTTCTGCGCTACTTAGGATAGTCAACACCTCCCTCAGATATAGTAAAATCAGGGTTTATAAGCCCACTCCTGAAATAAAACATCCTTGACCTAGAACTGGCAACCCACCGTCAAACCACAAAGATCTAATGTATCAGCAAAGTCGTCGAAAAATGTTCAGGTGACACACACACTATTCAGCTTGCAGACAGGATGGGCTTCAATGGAGCTGCCCTGAAATGGTGCACCTCCTTCCTATCTGGCAGACAACAGGCTGCCAATATGGGCTCACTCATTCAGATGCCACCACATCTTCAGTGGAGTTCCTCTTGGTTCCATTCTATCCCCAGTCATCTTTATCTTCTATATGGAACTGATGGAACAACCATTAGCACCCTGGGAGGGGCCCATTGCCACTGAAAATGCTCAGAATGCTGGGTGTATTCACAAAAGAAATCCCGCATTCCGAGCACTTTCATTAGTGTCGGGCGCTTCCCTTTCCGGCTCCCCGCTCCCCCTTCCCTATAGCACCTGATCAGATCCCTATACAGGTGCTAATATTTTTATGTTATTTTGTAAAATGAAAGCAAAACTCACCTTAATCTCAACGCCATATCCGTACATTGTCTTCAGCCAGGCAAGACCCGTTTCAATGTTGATGACATCAGTCATCAACATTGAAAATGGACTTCCTGGCTGAAGGCACTGTGCAGCCTCGGTGGGTGAGATATAGGTACATTTTGGTTTCTTTTTACACATTTTCAAAAAATAAATAGCACCATGTAGAGATCTAGACAGGAGCTAATGGTGAGGCAGAAGGGCTGGATTTGTGACCGTTAGGCTGTGGCGGCATCTTGAGTGTGTTATTCTGTCAACACTCGTACATTGCAGAAGGAGAGGAGAGACTACACAGCAGCAGCTGAGAAAGGGCATCAACTTTACTTTGTCTGCACGCTTCGAGGGAGCTTACAAGCGAACAGGTGAAAAGGACGCCTGGGGCTTTAATCACAACAATACACCGTGCTCGGGATCTGCTACGGTGCTCACGTGACTTTTCTGCAGCCTTCATAGGCACACTCCCTGTGCCCTTGCGGCGCAAGCCCTGAGGCAGAAGGGCTGGATTTGTGACTGTTAAGCTGTTTGGCGGCTTTGGCGCGCAAGCACCATAATTTCAGGATCGTATCCGTGTATTGACACAAAGGCTGCACGTGCGGTGAATACGACCACAAATACTCGGACCTACCCCCTTTGTACAGCTCGCCAGGTAGTGAGCAAGCCCTAGCGACATCGATCCCCAAGAGAAGTGTGGAGAGGAGATTCGGCGTCTCTACCTCATTCCCTCAATTAGTGCATAACGTGACGTCCAAGGAGCTGCCTGGAAGCATGGCTGCTACAGCAACAACGAAAGATGCTGACATTAACACCACACTTGGAGGATTAACAGCTTGCCCCAAACAAGAGCGACCTCCAGACTCCCCCGACATCAGCGAGAGAGACCCGGTAAAGTCCAAGAATCATTAAAAGAAAGAAGACAACTGTCAGCCCTAAATCACCTGTGATGCCCCTGCAGGATAATAACGAGAGACAAAAGATAGGTGGGTTGGATGGAGGAAGGAAGTCATGGTGGAAATAGCCAAAGATCAAGCCTCCTCAGTGTTACCAAGTATAGCTATATTATCAGAATTCACTTGGGATTCAAAAATGACCCCGCCTTCAGACAACATAGAAAGGGATAGGCAGACAGCCAATGAAATAGACAAAAACCAAGAGGTATTGATCCAGTTGGCCGCCTTAACTCCAGACCATTTAAATGTGACAGACGCAAAACTTACTGACATTGGTCTGATGGTAGAAGCGCAACAAGAAAATAGAAGTGACTTCATAATTGATCTAAATGAGACCACATCAAGAAGTTCTAATTTAGAAAGAAATGACGGTGATAACTCCTTACACAGAGAGAACGACAAAAGTTAATCACCTGAAACTCAAACTTTGTCCAAAAAAAACAGGAAAGAAAAAAGAACTATCAACGATAAGAGTGAAAAAGGTGTAAACCACGGGGAAACCAATAAGCAGTCATGCGGCGAAGACCTAGATGAATCAATTTATTCTGATGCATCAGAATTAATGCTAACAAGTGATAAAGGAGAAAATCATGACAGCAAATAATATAAGTAGACAAGAGATCGGGAACAACATGAAAGAAAAAGAAGGATCCTCTCGAGATACAAGCGGGGATCACTCTACTCTTCCAACGTCAATAACAGGAATGAATGTTAAGGATGATAAGACCAAAAAGAACAAGAAGTCACTAACGGATACAGGCCCAAATGAAAAGGAATATAGAATTGGAGTCCTTATTAAAACAGAGAGCACAGAAAAGATATAATACCCAGAATGATGAGACTGAACCACACAAACAGGTGAACCGCCTACGTCAATTAGCAAAGAGCAAACAACATTCGCCCCTAATAGGGAAAAGATTCAACGATAAAAGGCAAAGTCATGAAATTTCAATAGCAGAAGAGATTGGTGAACAAGAATGGAGGGAACAATTTATAAAAACATTGGAAGTAAATACAATAAAGGGTTCATCAATTGAAAAAAGATACATACCTGGCCTACAAAACAGCCAAACACCATCAAGAGGTTTACCCAAAGATCTTGGAGTTAGACCAAAAACCCACAGAAATTCACAACCAAGTCAACTGGGGAAAAGCCCTATTGAGGGAGTAGGTCTTCGGCTGGTTGGTATATAATACAGACGACGCAGACACATTGATATCTTCACCACTAGACAAAAGATGTCTGCATTCAACTTTTGCCTCCAAGAGCCGTCTTCCTACAGTATGCATCAAAGATGGAGAAAGATCCTGCACAAGGGTCCAGCATGAAACAATCTTTACACAAACAGACGAACTGGACCATTTGCCTCAAAGAATGGGCCCAAATGGAGAATCCAATATTAGTAACAATAAAAAATTACCAGAAATAGATAAAGCGAGTATGCACAACAAAGATTCACCTACGATCCACTGCAACTCGCCAGTGGAAATCGGATTCCAATTACAAAATACCGTTATGGCTGCCCTAACTATCTCATTGGCCCCGTATATGAAATTGTATGAGGCGATAAGTGAAAATGTAAAGGATAACAACGCACTTTTAGCATTGATGCTAACAAAGTTAACAGCACAGGAAATCACAGCTTTAAAAATAGAAGGTTAAATCACGAAGCAGAAACCTCAGCCACATGGCAACCAAGACTATTCGATCTGGCGAGCGGCGAAAAACAGGGGAAAGAGCAACTGACTAACGCAATGGTAGAGTCTCTAAAATGGATGCGGAAAACTGTAGAAAATGCTGAGCGTAATGAACAATCGCAGAGTGTATTAATACAGCCACAACAGACGCCAGAAATGATACACAAGCTCAGCATGAAATCTTTCCCAAAAAAACGCAAATTTGTCACCACAATGTGAAGACTACAATCCGGAAAAAAGTTAACAAAAATGTAATCTGCGAGGGGCCTGATGCAAGCACCAATGGAATTTCTAAAGAACCAAGCCCTATATCTGGAGATGAAAAGCCAAATCCACAGGGAAAGGTCATGAACGATCAAAAATCAGATCTGTTAAATAGTAAAACGAGCAACAATATCGAGGACTCCCTAATTGAATTGGGAGCAAACGGAAAAAAAAAATCTGCACGATCAATGACGATCTGTATCCCGTGTTTGGTCCGGCTCAAGGGCAGGGGTCACAAAAAACCAAGGGTCCTTGCTCGAGACCATCACTAAGGAAAAAAGACGGGAAAAGAATCGAATAACCTGAAAATTAAAATAACTGGTAAAAGTAACCAACAAAGTGCACGTACAGTCTTCCGGAATATCAACCTTGAGACAGATAATGCAAGACAACTCACGAGCGAACAAAAAGGCCTACCTCCACAAGATGTCTTGAAACAAAGTGATAGATTGGTAAAGATTATAAACAACGAGGATGAAGGTGAATCTGAGTCCTTAAATGGATCAAAAGACTTGATAGAAGATGCCTCCTTCATCAAAGAGGCAGCTAATAACTCATTACCTAACCCAACGGAAGACAATGAGCGACCTCAATTTAGTCAGAAAGCAACAAGGACTATACAAAGAGAGAAAAGCGACAGTGAGATGTCGCATTTGGGTCACGAGGAAGAAGAGTCCACAGAAAATCCAGGATTTCTAACAATGGACGAAAAAAGAAAACTAATTAACAAGATAACGGCTCTGAAAAAGGAGACAGTATTGAAGCTTGAACCCTCTAGAAAGAACACCAAAATATGGAATCCAAAGCAACCCTGTACGAGTCAGCGCGTTGTCCACGAAAGGAGACACACAAACGATTTAGAAAAAGAAGAAACGGGCAATTCGTTTAACAAGATATCAATAGAAAACGTGCTCAGAGAAAACGGGGATAAAAACCTGAACCGAAAAAACGAGATGTCTCTACTTCATTGTGTGGCAAGACTAAAAAAAATAAGAAATCAAGATATAGCAGTGGTCGAGTACACAGACGAAAATCGAGTAGACACAGTGGTATTACATCTGAAGTCAAACTCAGACAAAGAACTAATTCTAAGAGACGGGAAAGAGCTGCTAAAACGCGGCTACGAAGCTCGTGAAATTCTCAAACAAAAAAAAGGGGAGGTTAAGAAAGCCGACTCACCCATTCATAATCAGAGAAAGACGCTAAAGACTTCCAAAATATTGAATAGAACGGCAGATAATCAACAAAAAGAAAACTTCAGAATAACTGTGGCAAACTCAAACTCCAAGTTGACAGATGAAGAACTAGATGCCTCAAGATTCAGAGAGGAAAAAATAAGAAATAGAAAAGACAACTTGAAGAGAGAAGTAGAGCTTCAAAAAGATTGGCAATGGCTGGCAAGTTCCTTAGTGACAAAGATCCGACCAATAGCAAAAAAAGAAGGTTTCAACAAATGAGGAAATAATGATCTCCTGGAATACAAGGGGGTTCAAACACCAGCTGAACAAAGAAAACCCCCTATTAAACACTAACAATAATTTGTCTTCAATAGACCTGGATAAGTGAACTCCCCGCAAGCAGAAACTTTGACATATCCATGAATCCTGCGAAAAGAGGAAATGAAGGGATGCCATCAGCGGGGTTACTAACCCTAATAAGAAAAAGGAGCAGATGGATGTTAACTGATAAAGGCAACTTGACAGATTTTTTACAATGGTCAATACTAGAAAACAGTGTCAATGAGCAGGAGGAAACATCGACCATTATGGTGCTAAATGTTTACTGGAATCCAGCAGGTATAACAACTGATCAATTTCTAGAAGCAATCACGTAAACAATAGTTGACAGATTGGAAGTCAATGCGCAAACACAAATAATCATATGTGGAGACCTCAATATAAAATGCCTAAACAAAATTGGGACATCTCAGCAGGATGCGTTAAGGTTAGGAAATTCAAACGCCTCCAGATGGATACAAATGACAAAAGGCTTTAACCTGCATATGTTAAATGGTCAAACAGCGGGGGACATTCCGGGAGCCCATACGTGGTGAAATGGTCAAGTATCATCCACAGTTGACTACATATGGGTATCTTCAATCATACAAAAAGAAACAAAAAGCCTCAAAATCATCGAACAGGAAGACAGCGATCATAAAATCCTTAAAGCGACATGGAGCAGTGTAAAGAAAGAGAAAAACTTAAAGTACATAATGTGGAATTGAACCCGTCGATAAATCGAATAAGGTTATCAAAGAAAGACATTCGATTATTGAAAGGGATCATCAGTGAAACAGATACCACTGGGTCCGGACACCTTAACTATGAAACTCTCTTGGAGGTCTTTACAATAAAGAAATCAGGGCTAAAAAATGACCCCATTGTACAATAAACACAGCTATAGTAGTCAACTAGTTGAAAGAAGGAAATAACTCAGAAAGGAAATAAGAGATTGTAACAGAAGAACAAAAAAGACACGGCAGAGGAAAGAATGAGAAAGATCAAGACAAGTCAATCCCAATATAAAAACTGGTTATTAGAATTTAGAAACATGAGGCAACAAGAACAAGGGGAGGTAATGCTAAAGACCTTACAGAAGACCAACACCAGAGACACATGGGACTTAATTAATTGTACATTAAACCAACAAAGTAGATTGTGTGGAGGGGTTTCTGAACAAGATTGGATAAAGCATTACACCAAAGTATTTTCAGCCAGATTAGAAGACGCGGACCTTCCTGAGGCAACTACCGAGCATGCCTGGTCGACAATGATGGACGAGGCGGAAATAGAGTCTGTAATTCAAAAACTGAAAGACTCCTCCGCAGCCGGACCAGATGGGGTAACAAATATCCATCTGAAAAAAGATCCACAATCATGGGCGGCAATAATAAGCAAACTGTTTAAAACAATAGAGACTCAAAGAAAGATTCCCGACATTTGAAACAAAAGTATAACAGTACCTATCTATAAAAAGGGCCAACGAGACTTGCCGATCAATTATCGACCAATTTCACTATTGGCCACAATTGGAAAGCTCTTTGCATCTCATCTACAGAAGAAATTGACTAAGTGGGCAGAAATAAACAGCAACATAGACCCACGACAAACAGGATTCAAGAAGCGAACCAGTACTGATTTAATTCTCTTCATCCTGTCAATGCTTAAAACAAATGCTGTAGAACATAAAAAGGGAATTACATCTCACATTTATTGACTTAAGTTAAGCATTTGACACGGTTAACAGATGAAAGCTTTGGGAAAAGCTGAAAACATTAAATTGTCCAACAGAGATGATGAATCCAATAAGAGCTCTTCATCAAAATACAACACAAATCCGGCTGAACGAAAAAGGAGACTTGACGAACATCACCACAATTATGAAGGGCGTGAAACAAGGGTGTCCGCTCGCCGCCACGCTGTTCAAACTGTACTTCTCTGACCTACCGGAAATAACAACTAATATAAGAACTTTCAGCCTGAAAATAAATGATCAAGAAGTGGCGTTAATATGCTACACCGATGATATAGTCCTAATGGACAAAACTAGAATCGGACTACAGTGACTTCTTAACAATCTTCAGAATTACATGGTAAAGAACGACTTGATCATCAACGTTGAAAAATCAAAGATCATGACAGTAAGTGGCAAGAACAACGCCACTATGAAAAAATTCACATGGAAGATAGGAGGAGATATATTAGAAAGAGTCTCCAAAATAAGATATCTGGGAGTCGGAATCAACAATTCAAGTGTGGAAAAAAACTGGGAAGAAATTCTGGTAGCAAAAGTTAAGAACTTAAGTGCGCAAGGCAGAGTTGTGAATGGGAAATATGGAAAATTCTCCCTGGCGCCCGTGATGCTGTTCTATGTACAAAAAGTACTAACATCTCTAACCTACGGTAGCGAAGCCGGAGTGAATCTTTCCCATAAAATCTGGTCCAAGTTGGAAAGTGGGTTTTGGAAACCCATACTGAGGCTACCGACTAACACACCGATAGTAGCAATAAGAGCGGAGCTTGGGCTAGAGTCACTAGAGGCCACCATGAAATGGAAGTCACTAAGTCTGCTGAGGAAAATACTAGAAGGAAGTCCAGCTGTGGGCTATAAAATCCTAGCAAAGAAAGGTTTAGGAAAGAGCTCAACTTATTTAAACCATTGGAAAAGGGAATGGACCCAAGTCCTATTAGATTTGGAATCGACAGAAGAACTAGTCTCAAATACTAACAAAGTAAAAGAAAAATTGTTCAGACAAGACTGGATATCTACAAGAGAAGCCAAAATGAAACTAAAAAAACAAAAAATATGGCTGTGGAGCATCGGAGGAGAAAAATGCTCCCTGTGTACCTGACAAGATTTCCGTCAAATATTCATAGAGGTCTACTAATGAAAATTTGGTTAGGAGTTTACCCGACCAATGACTATAAAAACAGAACTGGTGGCAGAGGAACTATCGAAGGATGCTGCAGATTCTGCACAAATAACCAACAGGAGACACCTTCACATCTTCTCATGAATTGCAGAGCTGTAACAAAAGTAAGAAATCAAATGCTGACAAGTCATGTGGCCACAATGACACAAAGAAATGCCGAGGATAGATGGGATTATTTTATTCAAGGACACAATTCCAGATTCTCGTGTGCAGGTATAAACTTTCTGGAAAAAATATTAAGAGACAAGGACAATGAAGCAGCAAGAGAACTTACAGAAAAAGACTTGTGTTGTTAAGAACATTGAAGCAAGGTGGTCGAAAAGATTATTTTTTTTGTTTTGAAGAAGGTCATGAAATGGAGCTAAAGGGATAAAGTGTGATAAAAGTTTAATGTAAACTAAATTTTACACAAAAACAAAATGGTGATATGCCTCTTGGTGGCTGGGCCCACCCTGTAGGTAATGACCCACCACCCTCGTTAAGGGACCCTTACTGTGCTTGGGCCCTTAACTGGGGCAGCGGCTGTTACCTACAGGATGGGCACGCCACCTCAGGGCATACCGCCTCAAGACCATACATTACAATACACCAGTACACAGATGAGACACAGTGGCATCTAAAGGTAAAGAGCCCACAATATATTGCTTACCTTTTCTCATGTCTTGCAACTATTTCAACATGGATGAAAAGTGCCTCCTTAAAATGTATCCACACCAAGAACAAATGTCTACTCCTGGCTCACACCTCAAAGAAGGAACCCATTCAAAGATGTGTTAATTAAATTCACTTTAACAGGTACAACCTTCACCTCAACCACTCAGAGGTGAAGGTTCATTATGGAAATTAATCATTCTTTCTAACAATGCATTGTGAAAAGGGATTGGTAACAGATCTCTCAATTCTGCAAGATCAGGCACCTCCTCCCACTCTAGGACTTCCAAATGGTGGTGCAGGCCTACCGATCTTGCAAATCAATGACAGTGACACCCAATTCACAGGGCTCCAGGATTCTCACCTGCTCTGCCCTCTCAAAGTTGCCCATCACTCTGCAGCTTGTTGCATCTCTGGCTTTAGGAAACTTGGCCACATCACCCCCACCTTCTGCCAATTACACTAAGTGCCAATGCCATCTAAAATGTGATTAAAAACAGAAACCACTGCCAGTACGTCAGCTTACCTGATGGCCAACCTAAAAACATTGGGCAGCAATCGGTAATCTCACAGTAAGCCATCACCAGACTGGAAACTAGACTGCCGCGCAAGCAAAAAACTAGGACATAGTCTTTCTTATGCTCAGCTCTGGTCCTCTGGAATGCTGCTCCTGTGGCAATCTGGACTGATCCAAGTCTCCTTCAGTTTAAGTAGAACTGAAGACATGGCTCTTGCCACACTATCTTGGTATAACCTAGATTCTAGCTATCTTTTGCAAAAACACATCCATATATTGTACTGTGTTCATTATAATTCATATTCAATTGCTTTATATGTGACCTGTACAGCATCAATTGAACCCAAGCTAGGTTTGTGAAATATAATATATAATATTAATAGTTGATCCTTCTTGATTTACAATATATCCTGCACTACAACCCATAGTGTATTGTATCCGTTTGATGGAGTTAGGTATCAGAATCATTTCCAAAATGTTGGACCCCAGGGTGCAGAGAGTCTCCAGTTATTGCTGGGCTCAACTGGTTGGAACTCCAAGGGTTGTGGAATGCTTGTGCTCATGGGTGCACTGTCAGAACAGCCCTTTGTACAGCTTCCTTATTCTTACAGTCTCTGGAAGTGCTTTCTGGTCCAGGTTTCTTTGTGACTGCAGTTGCACTTAACATTTGATATGCCCAGACGTTTTTGCGTTTCTCTGTTTTGACACTGGTATCAAAAAGTGGTTGTCTACATTTTCCTCTAAACATAGTCCCACTTCTCTCCGAGGCTGTGGATTCCAAAATCCCAGCAGCCTTACACCTCTCTTTCCATCAAGGAATATTTTGTAAATCTCTCCTGGTTTCAACACATTGCCTTTCTCTAGCTCCAGCTGTCTATGACGTCGTGGAAAGACACTCTTACATCGGGGCTGTGCCTTTTCTTCTCTTTCCAAGCCAATCTCTTTCTCTGCGATCAGGAGTGGTAGGGATGTCCCAGAATCAATTGTATACCCTGTCCTCTCTTGAGGACTACTGTCTTCCTCTTGTTAATGACCCATCTGTCCTTTTCTCCAGATGTCTTTCCTGTCTCCTGCTGACATTTCTCCCCTTCTCCTTATGAAATTCACTTTTCACTGCCTTCTAAACTGGCACATGTTCCCTTCTCATGGTGGGCTTTGTAACCTCTTCATGTACACCTTTGTAATGCCTTCCTCATTGTTCTTTGTGGGGTATTATTGTCAGGTTTCTTCTGCCTCCTTCCCCATTCTTTGCTTAGTGAACTTCTCTTCGCTCTTACTCTCAGGTTGTAGGAACTTTAAACTTCTGCTGGGCAGTTTCCCTCTCTTATTTCCCCACATCTTCCTCTTCTCTCCTTTCTTTCCTTTGTTTTTCTTCCTTCCCTCTGTGCCTCTTTGCCATTCTGCCATGCATCTGTTCTCTTCTTCTACTTCCTATCAACTTTACCATTCTCATCCACCATGTTGTTCCACAATGTCAACTTTCTTTTTGCTTCACCCACCTCTCATCTTCTCTCGCTCTTCCCAGCCATTGCCCTAATGACAGAGTGGAGGGCTAGGATGTGCCTGGTGCAAGGCCTAATAGCTTGTCCTTGAATGAAAATTGCCCACTGCTGAGCATGCTCGCAACCCATGAGCAATGGAAACATTAGTGTTCTTGTAAGAGGCATCTCACAGTGATCAAAGGGCATGGCCATAGTCTATTTTCAGTAGATGCCCATGAAATGAGCAAAGACCATGTACTGGTAAACGGTCTACTTTATTTTGCTACAGGCCATACCCATTGGGCACTGTGGGTGTTTTAGCTTCCATCATAAAATCAAAGGTCTGTGAAAAAACACTTCATCCGATGCATCTAGGATTAAACTACTTTAATAAAATTCATACATCCAGTCATCTAAAGATTTGTTCAGTGTATAGTTGTGTGATTACTGCCTTGGCCACAAGTCCACTATGTGGGCCTTGGCGTTGTGGGACATGCTGCACCTGCTTCCATGCCAAGTGGGATTATCTCATGACTTGGGGGAACTGAAGGCAGTAACAAAGAACCTGCCAAAGTAGCCACTGGATATGGTTGCATGTCAGTCTTGGAGGTTCATATGTATATTTTATGAGGAGTTGGTGAACATTTCACTAATAGCTTTTATACACAAAGGGCCTCATTACAAGCACAGCAGTAAGTGGAAAAAGTGGTAGTAACGGAATTAACATCACTGTTACAGCTCTGCCAAATTAAGCATCAGATAAAATTGGTGCTAATTCCACGGGGGGGGGGGTTTAGCACTGGAGTAATTACCTCAGGCGAAAATAACGCTTTAACATGGCAGAAATGGCACTAGTGCTAATTCCACCAGTGGAAGCAGTGTTAGAAATGCAAATGGCAATTCCACTGGATTACAAGTGGAAATACAGCTGAAGTAACGCCAAAAAAGGGTAATTCTGCCATAAAATGTGCGCAGTTACATCCAGGAGGGGAAATTAAGCCAATGTAAAGGTGCAGTCCCCCCAAGGTAATCCAGAAAAAGTATGTAAAAGTAATCAAAAATGGAGTGCACATCTTGGAAGAAAAAACTGATTTTTATTTGCAAATATGTCCAGGAGAATGTGAGACAGCTCCATGGGACTGAACTGAAAAAAACAACTCAACAAGCCCATCCCAGGCTACAATATTTATGGTGGAAAACCACAAATTCACCTATTCTCTAAAGGCAACATTAATTCTAATTGTAAATGGAATTCCACCAGGACCAATGCAGACATATGGCAGGAGGGCATCTATTCCCAGAGTCAGACCATCGATCTGGGCGCTGACAGATGCAGTTGATAACACTATTGCCTCAAACGCCAAACCATTGCAGGCCTCCTCACCCTTATCCAGCCAGACATTGAGAGTGTCATCAATATACAAACAACCATACCACTACTACTGAAGCTGGTATCAGTTCAGCAGTTTTGTGCCAGAGGCAGAAATCAGCAGACCACAGGCATGCTGCATGGTCTGTCACAACCAACATTTTCAAAAGTTCCAGGACAAGTGCTGGGTGCACTACTGAAACATGAGCACCAGCACATCTGTTTGACCATCTCATCTGCAGAAGTGTATGCCACAAAAGCCAGATTTGATGCTACTGCCCACTACCCCAATGCAATAGCAACTCTGGACTGCACACATGTGGCGTTGGTGGCACCCCAGTTATTAGAGCATGTGTTTCGAAATTGGAGACAGTACCATTCCCTAAATTTAAAATGCACATGCAACATAGTCCTCACTCTGTGCTTGTTTCCCTGCTTCAAAATATGACACCATGTCACCATAAGCAGCATCATGCCTGTGTAACCGGAGACCCACAGAGGACTGCACATTTAGATCCTGGGCATGTATCCACAAAGTGAATGTAGAAGTGAAAGGGGTGGGATGCCAAATATCCTCCCTCTACATGTAGCACAAAGTATTCCGTGTCATGATCCACATGGCCTTGCAAACACCCTATGACATGCTCACTCAACACTTAAGCAGTCGGAGTAAATTGATCACAATTCTCAGAATACGTTGGACACCATAACGGAAAATATATATTAGTGGTAGAGTGCACACACTGCCACCCCTCAGATCTGATGAAGGGCCAAGGAGGCCACCCATGGAAGCAGAAAGGTAAGCACCCCACCTATCCCAGTAGCACACAACTGTCCAGAGACATACAATATCCCATTTAATACTGCCATAGGAACAGATCAAATACACCACAATTGCAAATAGAAAGGCAGCAATATGCCAAGTGCCCCTTGGGATGTGCAGGAACAATAGGGGAATGCAGAATCTGGGGTTACGTACAAATTCTGCAGAATAGGATGGGAACAAGTCATTGTGCATTGTCAATTGCAAGGGAAACGCAACCCGATGACACTAGAGTGTACTCAAACAACTGCATGGAAGTGAAAAGCATGCACCGCTTAGTCAGGATGGGGAGGTATGACCATTACTTATGTGCAAATGACATAGGGCCTCATCACAACTTGGGCTGTATCCTGTCGTACATCCGCCAGGATACCGCCCACCACAAATTGTGTTACCGCAACTCGGTCTGGTGCTATTAGCGCCAGATCCCGAGCTGCAGGGGGCAGGGACCAATACGTATCCATTCCCATTGGGTGCATTGGCCCTGATAAGGAACCCTGATAAGCCACAGCAGATTGCCTCCAACAAGGCACACACAAGCACCAGGGTGTGCATAAAGCGCAATGTGTCCCTCCACCGACTGTAAGGTGACCTGAGGGGCACTTATGTATAGTCTCCATATGGTTAGAATTGTAATTATCTTGTATGTGATGCTGCATAATATGTGCATCAAGAACAATGTTCCATTGCCTGCTGAGGAGGATGTGGCACAGAAAGACTTGGAGGAAGAGGGTGACAAGACATGGGCTGGCACACCAGCACAGGAAGGTGGTGCAGAAGGAAGGGATGGGTGCATTCAGCATCCGCAACTGACATTTTTTTTCCAAAATAACACACACACTGCATAATGTAAACAGAGAAATCGCTGTAGTAAAATGTAGGACAACTCAAAAGACTAACAGATTTTTACTTGTGATGCAACCTCCAAGTATTAAATCTGGGACACCTCCACCCTCCACCCTAACGCAGAACTCAATGTCCCAAGACGGTTTCTTTACTCCTTGATGTGCTTCCCTCGTCCAGAGGGAGACTTTGGTACATGCATGGCAGTGCTTTCAGACTTGTGTCTTAGACTTCCTGCAAGGGATCCCTCTGTTGGAGTGGCAGAAGGTGAGCTAATGGAGCCAAGTCCACAGATGTGCTGCAGTGTCATCAGCAGAGCATGCTGGATGGATTTATTGCCTGCAGATATGGTCTGTAAGTTCTCGTACTCTCTGGCCAACCACAGATTTGGTAGCAGTGGCATCAGTGAGGTGTCTCCAATGTTGGCCAAGTTGCCTTGCCACCTGGTGAGATTCAGAGTGCTTGGGCATGCATGGAGGTCTATGATCTTCACCATTCATTGCTTCTATTGCTCCATCCTTGTGAGCATTTCCCGTATGGCATCCCTGTTTCTTGTGGTAGCTGATCTGGTGGGTGAATAGGGTAGCAAGTGTTACCTAGGAAGTATATGCCACTTCCGTCATCCCAATCAGCTTCAGTCTCTTCCCCCTCTGTGAAAATATCTGTGTCTATATGGGGATGTCACAGTGGACCCCGAGCAACTGAGGAACAAAGAGGCAGAGGCAGGGTGTTCAGTGCTGGGAAGATGGTCATGTTCAGGCAAGTCATCCCCCAAGGATGCACCCACCAGTGTGCTGGCAATGATGCTGGTGACCGGTGCAGTCTCATGAGTGCCTGTTCCCTTACCGGCATTGGTGGTAGTGTGCACTGCTGATGCAGCAGTTGTAGTGCTGGCTGATGTCATGGAAACCGCTTTCCTGGTGAATAAAGTTTTTTTTGTCTGGTGTTTTGTGGGTTGCCAGACTTTGAACAGCATTGGTGGATGAGACACTTTTTCTGGCAGTTGTTTGCTGAGCCTCACTTGTGGCATTAGCCAGTGAAGGTCCAACTGCAATGCTGCTTTCTTAAACTGCCTGGATGCTTTGGAAACCTGTTTAGGTAAAAAGAGCAGTGCCCAGTGGCATGCCAGGTGGCTGTTCACATTAAGTTCAACAATGCAATCTATTGGCTCTTCCACATGCATCTGGTACAAGATGCTGTGACATGTCTCTAGAATTGAATGATATGATGGCTTGATTATGCATTTCACTGGAAGTGGATGCTCCCTACTTCAGTTATTAGGACAGGGATGCTCAACCACCTGAGATGTCCACAGAAAAACTTTCTGGTTGCATCAAAGGCACTTTGATGATGCCAATTTCACTTACTCAATTTCACAGCCTAAGATAAAGGCTATATTTGAGATATGGAGTTAGTGTGATTTACATCATCAAAATCCCAAAGAGCCATCAAATGGGATTTCTTATTTTTTTTGTTTATTGATTGGCTGATGAATCAACCTTCTAATTTTAGAACCATCATTTACAAATTACATATAAAAATGCACAATGTCACAAAATTAGCTGATAACCTCATCAGCACATGTCAACTGATATAATACCGCTTGTTCTTCCGCATCATTCAGTCCTAACTCCAATAAAAATCCAATAGTGACTATTCTTATAGTCATCTGTCTGGCACCAAATACTTCTCATAGTGTTAAATTGATGACCAAAATAGTTCCAACGTTGAGTATAAACTCTAGTACAAAAAGCAACAATATGTTTTAGGGTTTCAGGTTGTTCGGTCAATTTACAAAAACGACAAATATTCTCATGATTCGCCAAAACGTCTCATCTACATAAAATCTCGCTCGTCGGCCATAGGTTCAGATGAAACCTCTTCAAGTGGTGCCTAAACTTGGCAGAGGGATATTTAAATAAATATGGCTCCAACGATCTGAATCTTTTGTGCCCGAAGTGAGCCACATCCCAATCTTTGTAAGAATGGCACTGTTCTATTGTATGGATCCAATCTCATTGGTATGGTTTGAGCTGGGCCCACCTCGGATTGTTAATTAAGTGTTCAATTGTGATGTCAGCATCAATGAGAAGGTTTATCAAGAAATTTCTCCATTTTGTTGGAAATTGTTGAACAGATTGTTACAAATGCCTAGCTAAAATATACAAAATGTCCTGAAAGTGCAATTAGATCATACATTTTCTTAGTAGCGAACAAAATTTCCAAGCATACAGGATATCCAATGATAGAGCTCCTAATTCAAATGGCACAGAGTTGGGTAATTTAAATACGTGCCCTCCATTCTGTCCCAAAAAGGATATTTAGGGACTCTAGATTATGAGCCATAGGGGATAATAGGTATCACCTTCAGAGAATAAAACGTTAGAACAGGGGTACAAGTACATTTGCAAAATCTGTACAGTATCACTTTGGCTTGTGAGATTAAAGTATGCAGTTCATTTTAAGATCGTCAACATAGGGTGCATCGTTCTTGCAGTTATTGATCATGAACCCTAGGTATTTGTAACATGAGGTAGTTAAAATGCGTTCTTTGTGAAATGACCAAACAAATTATGTGCCTCAGTCTTGGATTTAAAGCATTCCATAACTTGGGTCTTAGCTAAATTAATAGCCATGGCATTCTCTTGAAAGTAGATTGATAAGTCTCTGATGAGTCTTTGCAGTCCACCTTGTGTTTTAGAAAGTAAAATAAGGTAATCTGCCTAAAGAACCCATGCAATCTGGTGTGTTTCTAACTTGGGGGCATCAGAATTAATATTAACATATTTTTCTCCCATATCTAAAATAAATAGGTTAAAAATTGTAGAGGTCAGGTTGCACCCCTGTTTGAGGCCTACGATATGTGAGGAATGCCATTGTAATTTGTCCATCAAGGGCAAGTCTAATGTGAATGGAGCTGTCCGAGTGGAGTAGAGCGATCAGTTTGACCAACGAAGGTGGACAACCCATCTTAACCAATTCCGGCAGCATTAAAGCCCTGTCAATGGAATCAAAGGCTTCTCTGAAGTCAACCAAAGCCAATAATAATGGCTGTTTTTGTTGATGACAGTGATTTAATGGCAGTAATGGTTGCAATATTAATTGTCGTGCCTTTGCCCGCAACAAATACGGTTTGGAATCTGTCTTGCATGTTTTTAGATTTGATCCAATATTGCAAAACTGTCAAAATCAAAGATGCAAAAATCTTGCCCGGGGTATCGAGAAGGGCGATTGGCCTGCAATTAGCTGCATTGTGCCAATCACCCTTCTTGAATACCGGGATAAAGACAGAATGGCACCAAGACTTTTTTGAGCAGTAACAACTTGAAAGAAAAGATCAAAGAGAATAGAGTCCCACAATTTGGGGAACTGTTTGAGCATCAGATTAGAGAGAACGTCAGGGCCAGGGGCCCTCGAACGGCTGGCTTTATGAATGTAATAGATGATATCTTCGACAGAGAATGTTATGCCAAAGCTCCCCTCTAATTGGGCAAAACAAAACAACGAGTTGGAATCCGATTTTGCATATAATTTGGAAAAATTAGCAATCCATTGAATGGTGGAAACGTCATTAGTTTGCATTAAACCTTCCGAATTGTTGTTGGTTTTACTAATTAGTGCCCAAATTTGAGAGGTATTTTTGGAGCATATTTGCTTTAACATGAATTTGCCTTCTCTTTGACACAAAGTAGCTCTATAGGCTCTTTTCCAATTCATATGTCTTGCTTTTATCAATTTTAGGTTATGCCATCTGGACTCAGTAGGAAGTAATAGGCCAGTTTTTAATCTCTTCTAAACGCGGTTTTCTTATTCTGGATAGCAGAATCAAATGTATTCTTAGTTGCATGCCATTTTTTTGTTTTGGTGCCAGTGCTTAACAATTGCAACAGATTGCTGTATTCAAATTCGTTATTGATCAGAGTCTGGATTGTTTAAGGTTGAGTCTTTCAGCAGGATACCAAATTGGATTAGGTTGTGTTCTGACCAACGTAATCTATTCTGGGCACTGTTTACCAACACCGTACCGGACATTCTGGTATTGATTATTTCAGAGCAATTGCATTAATGTGCCATTGAAGGTTCAACATTTCGTGATCACTCTCTATGGTCGGTAATACTTGAAAATGAGCTATAGAGGCAAACAGTTCTCTGTTGACATAAATGAAATCAATGGTTTTCCATGTGTGATGCGGCGGGGAGTCATTGAGGGTAGTCCCATTGACCATAACCAGATTCTTTGAGTCAACAAAACTGTTCCAGTGCCTCAGCTTAATGTTGTTGTGAGCATTGCAATTATCTAAGCAATGTAAATTTAAAATCACACGCTAGTATAACTTAAGGGAACAAGCTAGATTTGAGTATTCTCTGCCATAGACGAACAAGTTACTTTCTTACCTGGTAACGTTCTTTCGATGGGATGGTCCGACGACGTATTCCATATCTATGACAGGTAATGTCCACAACGTGTGACACCAGTTTTCTGCCAGTCAGACACACAAGGCCTTGCGGAGCGCAAGCTGCAATCGCAAAAGAAATTCTGCAGCGGGGAAGGTAGGGAGGGAGCAATATGGAATACGTCATCAGACCATCCCATCGAAAGAACGTTACCAGGTAAGAAAGTAACTTGTTCTTCGAGGGTATTGGGTCCTCCGACGTATTCCATATCTATGACAGACTCCCGAAGCAGTACCAAGCAAGGGGGTGGGAAAAGAATTTAGAACACAAATTTAGCATGCCCAATCAAATTGCGGAATAAAGGACTGCCTTGCCAAAGGCCAGATCCTGCCCTCGGATGGAATCGAGGGAGTAGTGACTTACAAAAGTATGTACTGAAGCCCAGGTGGCTGCCTCACAGATGTGACGAATAGGAACACCCCTCTGCAGGGCAATAGATGCAGCCACTCCTCTGGGAGCATGGGTCCGCAAGCCAGCCGGAGGGTCCTTAACCGCCAAGCGGTAACACTCGGAGATAGCTAAAATAATCCAACGAGACAAAGTCTGTTTCGTCACAGCTTGTCCCAAACGCTTTCCAGCGTAACCAATGAAAAGTTGATCATCCACTCTGACCCGGGACATGCGCGAAATATAAAAGCTCAACGTTCTCCTAGGATCAAGCCTATGGAGCCTCTCCTCTTCCTTACCAGGATGTGGAGGATAGAACGCTGGAAGAACAACCTTCTGGCTCAAATGAAATTCCGAAACCACCTTTGGAAGAAAGGAAGGACGAACTCCAAGGACAACCCTGTCCTTATGAAACACAGTGAGGGTGGCTTAACTGAAAGTGCCTGTAACTCACTCACTCTGCGAGCGGAAGTAACCGCAACCAAAAACACAGTTTTCAGAGTTAACAGTCTCAAAGGGCAAGAATGCAAAGGCTCAAACGGAGCACCCATAAAAAACCTAAGAACAAGGTTCAAATCCCAACCGGGCACCAGAAAAGGAGACGGAGAGAACACATTTGTGAGCCCTTTCAAAAACAGAGAAATTAAAGGAATCTTAAAATAGGAATATTCTTCAGACGAGCTCTTAAATATGGACAGCGCCGCCAGGTAAACTTTAATGGTCCCCACTTGCAAGCCCCTGTGAGCCAAGGAAAGCAAAAAAGACAGAACCATGGGAATGTCACACTCAAAAGGATCCACATTCTTAACTCTGCACCAGTCGCATAACTTTCTCCAACGGCAACGGTACAGAGACTTTGTTGCCGGCCGCCTGGCTGAGAGCAACACCTCCATCACATCTTCAGGGAGGTTCCAATCCTTATACCTCAACCTTTCAGAAGCCAAGCGTGAAGGTTGAGGGATCTGACCTCTGGATGGAGAACCTGACCCCCCCTCCCGTGACAGCAGATCGTCTCGGTAGGGAAGACGACGTGGAGGGCAGATGGACAAGTCGAGAAGGTCCGGGTACCACGTCCTCCGGGCCCACGCCGGAGCAATGAGGATCATCCGGGAAGCTAACCTCCGTAACCTCCGCAGTACTTGCGGGATGACAGGGACTGGAGGAAACGCATACAGCACTGGGAATGACCACTCCACCACGAACGCGTCTCCTAAGGCTCCTTTTGGAGGAAATTCCCGCAAGCAGAACCTTTCGCACTTCCGTTTGACACTGGAGGTGAAGAGATCCACTTGAAGGGTCCCCCAAAGGGCAAAGATCTCCAGGAGAATCTCCTGAGCCAGTTCCCACTCATGAGAGATTGCGCTCTGCCTGCTCAGAGCGTCCGCCGTCTCGTTGTCGTCTCTGGCCAGATGAACAGCCGAGATCGAAACCTCCTGCTGGATGCCCCAGAACTCGAGCTGCATCGCCTCCCTGCACAGAGGAAGTGACCCTGCCCCCCCCTTTTTGTTGGGTATTGCATGGCCACTGTGTTGTCCGTTAGAATCAGGACACTCTTTCCTCGCACAGTCGGCAGAAAAGCCTTCAGGGCTAGCCTGACGGCCCTCAGTTCCAACAGTTTGATATGGAGTCTGGACTCCGACGGAGACCAACGACCGCTGACTGTCAACTCGTTGGCATGAGCTCCCCATCCTGTGAGGGATGCGTCCATCACGATCATCACGAGCAGCCAAAATGGGGCCCCCCTTCATCAGATTGCCTTCAACGGCCCGCCACAGTAGGTCCTGGGCGACCAAGGGCAGCACCTGAACAGGGTCGGACAACCTGCCGGAGGACTGAGACCACTGGAGCTTGAGTGCCCATTGCAAAGATCTCATCCGCAACCTGGCCTCTGGCACCAGAAGAATGCAGGATGCCATGAGGCCGAGCAGTCTCAAGAACTCGCACGCTGGGAGAGCCTGGGCAAGTTGAAACTTGTGCACCATCTGCTAAATGTGAAGAGCCCTCACCTGGGGAGGAAAACACAGCCCCAGGGATGTGTCGAGCACTGCTCCGATGTACTGGAGCCGCTGTGTTGGCGTCAAATGGGACTTCTTTAAATTGAGGGAGAAGCCCAGCTTGTGAAGGGAGTGGCAGGTGACGGACAGATGATCCAGGACTTGCTCGGGAGAGCTCCCCCTGATCAACCAATCGTCCAGGTAGGGGTAGATGTGAATCCCCCTTTCCTGAGATGCGCTGCCACCACCACCATGAGCTTGGTGAAAACCCTCGGGGCGGAGGTCAATCCGAACGGCAGGACCTGAAACTTAAAGTGCGAGTCGCCAACCGCGAACCTCGGTACTTGTGCTTGGGATGGATCGGCACATGGAAGTAAGCGTCCTTGAGGTCGAGAGACACCAACCAATCCTGAAGTTAAAGGGCCTGGAGGACTTGAGAGAGAGTAACCATCTTGAACTTGTCCTTCCTGAGGAGTTTTTTCAAACCGAGCAAGTCCATGATGGGTCTCAATCCTCCGTCTTACTTCAAAATCAAAAAATAAAGTGGAATACCATCCCTTGTTCCTCTCCGCTACAGGCACCAGTTCTATGGCGCCTTTCTCCAGCAGGAGTGGATCCGGAATCTTCAAAGAGGTTCCCAGGTGGATTGTCGTGAGGCGTCTGCTGAAAAGGAAGACAGTAGCCGTGGGTTATGATCTCCAGAACCAACACATTTGAAGTAATGGCACGTCACTCTACAAGATGCTGTGCCAGCCTTCCCCCAACCGGCGAACCATGGGACCTGGCCTCATGACTGAGTGGTAGCGGCTGCGGCGTTGCCTGAGGGCAAAGAGGCAACTGCCCGAGCAGTCTTGGCACCTAGAGTACCTTGTTTTCGACCTCTGCCACTCTTATGGTGGCCTCTTTGACTGACCGCTCCTCTTGCTTTACTGAAGGACGAGTAATAGCAAAAGGAACCTCCCCTCCATTGTTGTCCCCTAGGATGAAAAGGCGGAGTATGTCGAACTACAGAGCCCAACGACTTTGCTGCAGCTTTGGAGGTCTGCAACCTCTCAAGGCTCTCGTCAGCCTTGCTGCCAAAAAGATGTTCACCGTCAAAGGGCATGTTGAGGAGCCGGGACAGCACATCAGGAGCGAACCCAGACTTCCGCAACCACACAAACCTGCGTATTACGATGCTCGCCACCATGGACCGGCTGACACAATCAGCCATGTCCAAACCCGACTGAACGGCCTCACACATGGCATCCTTGCCATCCTGAACCATAGCAAATAAACCATCCCCTTCGGGAATATGTTCAGCCGCTAATGGAACAGTTCCAAAGTGTGTGTGAAACGAGACAAGGCAGATATGGAGTTGGCCACCTGAAGCACCATACCCCCTGAAGAAAACACTTTCTTCGCCCAGCCGTCAAAACGTTTGTCGTCCCTATCCAGAGGGATGGTAGGATACGACGCCTGCTTTGCCGGGGCCGTAGCCGCCTGCACCACCAAACTCTCCGGAGTGGGGTGCCTGGACAATTAGCAGGGGTCCCTACTGGCTGGACGGTATTTTTGCGACAAAGACTTGCCCACTGCCGGGAGACTCTCCGGAGCAGTCCAAGCCGCCGCCACCCTTCTCTGCAGAGCCATATGAAACGGCAGTACCGGGTCAGTGGGGGGACCAAGATCAAGGATGTCCGTGAGATCATCCTGAACGAACTCCCCTGGGGGAGCCGACCATCCCAAGTACTCGCTGACCCGAGACATAAGGCGCCGGTATGAAGAATCGGCATGAGTGCCAGGCTCAGGCCTACAAAACTCCACCTCCGGAGAGGTGTCCAGTCCACTGGCATCATGCAGTGACTACCTCAGGTCATCAAACTGGCTATGGCCCGAGAGAAGTTCATCTGGTACCGTAACCGGAACCAAGCCTTCATCAGAGCCTTCATCACCCTCTGAAATGTACTCCAGGTGGTGAGAGGAAGACACCTGGGGACCAAAGCTATGCCGGATCTTAGCCAGAGCCTTCCTAGGGGCCAACCCCGTGCCACGGGGCCCCTCTGACACCACCGCCTCGAAAGGCATCGAGGGCGGCGAACGAGTCGGCGCCCGCATCGAGAGAATCGGCATCGAGCGAATCAGCGTCAATGTCAGCTGCAGCGCCGCCAGCATCAATGGCATCGACACAGGCCTCGAAGCCGGAGCTCAGAGCGTGTCTCTCGAAGACCTAGGCACCGACAGCATTAACGACCCCCTTGGATGCGGAGCCTCGAGAGAAATCGTCTACAACCTCGGCGTCACAGGAGTCGACGTCTTCCACGAAGACGGCACAGGATCACGCGGTCTCGAGCGCGTCGAGGACCTGGAACGGGCATGGCGAGAACGGCTACCCTTGTCCGAGCGGGACCTTTCCCACGAGCCGTGCCGACCACCAGAGCCCGAAGGCGTACGAGTGGTGTCTCTCGACCGGTGCCGACCGACCCCACTCGGAGGCGCGGACAGACCCGTGCCCTGCGATTCAAGAATCGCCAACATCTGTTTCCCGAAGGAAGCCCATTCCTCCGGTGTCGCTTGCATGGTGGGATAAGTGACTCGCCGACGGGCAGAGTCCTCGGAAGAGGACGGGGAAGCCGACCGATGCCGGCGCTTCCGGGAATGCCTCGAAGAGGCGCAGGAGTGGCGAGACCGACTCCTGGAAGGAGACCCACTGGACTTCCTACGATGACACAGAGTCGCCTCTCGAGTCATCCGTCGAAAGCCCCGTAGACCTCGACTTCCGGGGCTTAGACACCCGACCTACCAACAGCTTCTTCTTGCGCTCCCGCAAGGCCTTGGCTGTGAGCGACTGGCAGTTGACACAGTCGTCCGTATCGTGGGCCTCCCCGAGGCACCAGAGGCAGGCGTCGTGCGAGTCCGTAACCGACATCTTGGACCCACAGTCCTCGCATTTCTTGAAACCTGGACGCGGGGTTGAACATGAAGTAGACATCGTCACAAACAGGTTTTCACAAATACTGAACAGGTTCAACGAACCGAAGAAGAATACAGCAAACTCCAAAGAGTCGAGGCGTACCGAGATTCTCGAAGCTAACAAGTTCGCCGAAAAAACGGAACTGAGGCTACGGGCATCGTGCGTCCTACTCATCACATCGGGTGTCGTCGGCTGTCGGAGGAGGTCCTCGAGGACGGCGCATCGACGTCATCGACGCAGGACGCAGACGCCGAAGATTTTCCGAAGCAGCACAGCTGTGGACATTACCTGTCATAGATATAGATTACGTCGGAGGACCCAATCCCCTCGAAATTCAAGTTCTCTGAAAAATAAGTCCAATGTTATTGCAGCCGGGTTCCAATACACATTAATATTGGAGTAGTTGGTTTGGTTAATCTTAAACTGGACTTGTTGCATATACAGATTGAGCATAATGAGTGTCAGGAATGATATAGGGGTGGTTTTTAAAGCAATCAAAAGGCATGACCCTTTCCGTAGCTAATCGCTGGATTTAGAATGATGTAGTGGTTATCCCAGGATGGGCATTCCAATAACCAGGTCTCTTGAAAAAGAATTACGTCCTAGTCAGCTAGACCACCGGAAGAGCCCAAAAGTAGATGTCTGTGCCCACTCGTATTCCAGCTTAAAAGTGAAATGGGCATAGTGGAGGCAGAGGGTTTTAGTTATGCCTTTGTACACGAGCATTTACATCAGGGTTGGTTTTGAATTGCACTATTTTGGGGAGCGTCATTCATTTTAGGTCCCACCGTACTTTGGCCACTAGTCAAGGTACTAGAGGCAAAGCCTTGGTTATCAGATCTTATGTTGTCAATCAGCAATTCAAATCCTAATTTGTATAAGTCTAACTGTGCTGCCCATAAGGTGTTAAGAATGACTGTAGATCGTAACCAAATCCTGGCAACAGATAGATCTGTTTCATACAGAAATTCCACCTGGTCGATGTCAGAAGATTCGATATCTTCAAGCGAGAGGGTATCTGCGAAAAGTACCAAGATACTACCTCGATTAAGATCATATTTTGTATGCGGAGGCTCTCTACATCTAATGATTAATGAATGCAGGAGATGTCTGGCTGCATCCATTTTGGGTAATGATTAGCTGACTACTTGTGCCTTTGGATGACGTAAGGCAGATTCACACAATAACTCAGTATGGTCTGTCTGTAATTCAGGCACTGACGGGAGTTCCTCGATGGTCATCTTCCGCGTGCTTTCTGAGAACTGCTTGCCCCTGTGCTCATCATGGCATAATGGGAGCGTTTGTGCGTTAGAGTAATAGTCAGACATATATTGTTCAACAGCTCTTCGTATGGCATGTTCGAGGGGTGGTTGTGCAAGTGTTGGGTTCGACTGGCTTGAGTCTGCAATTTTTAGTGTAAAATCAATGATGACAGCCGGGTTCACTAATTCAACTGATTTGAGTCGGAATTCAATCGCCTGGGGTGAGGTGGAAGCTATCAAATTATCATTCTTCATTGGATTCACAGAATTAGTGGAGTTGGGTAACGAGTTAGTATGATGTGCAGACATATAAAGGTCAATCTCTTTTCATATTTCAAAGCGCGTATGGCTCAAATTTGCTTCATCCTCATAATTAGCCCTAGGCGGAGGGAGGATCGTGTCCTTTTTTCAGATTGGTCGAGGCAATTTGCTCCTTTTCTACCACAGCAACCAGTTCATTCCAAGGGGCATAGGACATTGGCAATTTAAGAGGCATTACTTCTTTATCTTTTTTGACTAGTGCCATTTGTGAATATTTTAATTGGACAGCTTTAGCTGCCTTGGTGACCTTTTTTCTCAGTAACTGGATCACTCAAATGAATGACTTGGTAGCCAAAGAGGAGATCTGAGAGCGAATGCGATTTTTAGATTTTTTCTCCAGATTCATCGGCTTATTCTTTTTTGTCTTATCAGTTTTTTTGGGATCTCTCGTTGTAAAAATAGTGTATGTTTGTTTCAGCGGTGAAGGAGAGGGTACCGTAGCATCATTCGGGGGGTTGGCTGGTGGAATAGGGCCAATAGTAACCTCATTTGTTTTCGGCAAAGAACTGCATTCCTCATATTACTTGTGGAAAAGAGGGAAGTGTGTTCAAACTATTCGCAGGAAGCAAATCAACTTTACTTGAGACACTTTGCATTGCGGCAGCAGCAATTTTTGCAACCTCGTTTTTGTACTCCTGGTTTGCACAGAAAGCAGATAGATAAATTGACTAAATGACAAGAACAACAACTATTTGTTTAGCCTGCAATGTCAACTTAGTGTCTATGCTTTCAAAAAGTTTAAAAAGCGATGATATTGCTAAGCTCAAAGTAGTCTCAATTAAAATTGGAGAGGAAATATTAGGTTGTGGAGTGGGGGAACAGGGCACTGGGGGTGCTGAATGTCTGGGAGTTAGGGCGATATATGAGGACGCTACAACAAAAGTATCCTCTGAGTAGATGTAGGACACTTCAGGCAAATGAAAAGCAGTTTCCCGATCGCTGCCATCTACAATGAAGTAGGAGTTGGAATTCAATTTGATGATAGCATGTTCATTCCCCGGCTAAGGGAGGTCGTTACAGAAGTTGGACGGGCACCTTGATCCGAGGGAGCCAGCAGTAGCACCTCAGTGGGAAGAGTACAAGCTGGCAGGTGTGAGGCCACAGCAACATTACCCTTCTCCTCAATGTCACGAATAGCATCAAGGGATCCTTTCGGATTAGGGGCCCTTGGTGTGATAGGTAGAGGGGGTTTACATTCTTTAAACAAGGTGGCGTCCGAGACATTGACATGGGACGACAGATCCAACACTGATGCTAGCTTGTCAGAAGCCAATAAGAAGGGTAACACCGCCGTGGTGATATGACTGAGAGGCACCTGTCGGCTTGAATAATAATTGTTGTACGTTTCCCGATTTTCTCTTTTGTTTAGAGCAGGCGTGTATACTAGCTTGCTTTGTTTAATTGGCACGTCTATGTGGCGTGCTGCCCATTTGTTTTCTTTTAGAATCCACAATCACGGGGCACTTGTGCTCAGGCATAGATGATTTTAGGGTATTTATAACTATGCACATGAGCAACAATCAGAGATAGGTCGCTTCTTTACTGAAACGTAGGTGTAGACAATTACTATGTCCAGCTTAATAGATTCAGGGAATGATTAATAAACAAATCGAGAGCGGTTTGCTATCCAAATACTCAATTATAATACTCTAGTAAATATGCATAAAAGGTGAAAGCTGTGTAATTTGCTAACAAACAGCCACTTTGTAAGCGGCTTGTGAAGCGCGCGCTGAAGCGTGTTCACCAACGTAATGTAGGCTGGCTCAAACTAAAGGCGGGATCACACAGGAAGGAACCGCCCTACAACAAACCGAGATAAATGTATGTTAGCTAAAGCTAACAAACAATTGTTGAAAAATCCCCAAATGTCCGTACCACACAGTTTAAAGTTGCCAATGTTGCATCCATACGGGCAAAATAAAGCAGCAGCAGTGTTGAGCAGCATCTCTCCACAGCAAAAAGTCACTTAGTAAGCGACTTGTGAAGCATTTTCTGGGCGAACTTGCAGTAGGTTTTGGTGCTATAATGCACATAGCCTGACCGTTATTTTTGTTGGGGTTACAGTAATTTTGTCCGTAAAAAATTAATGGCTTCAAGATGTACTTCAAAATGAAGATTTAGGATGTCATTCATGATGGTAGCATTCAACTGCCATCCCAGAGTTCACTTTGCCATCATATATATTGGAACCAGTACGGCTCTCTGGGGTTGTTTCAATACTACATCAGTCATGAAGGGTTGCTGCCATTTGTATGGGTCCAAAATGCTGAAGGCTCATATGCCCCGCTGACTTCATGTGATGGTATGTTGTTGGATGAAACCAATTACATTGAGGTGAGAGGTCATGGCCTACGTGGAGCAATGGCTCCCATGATTGCACGTGACCACCAGTGGCGGCTGCTATCCTAGGGCGGCCGGGCGCCGCCCCCCCAGAAAATAAAGAGAGAAGCTAAAAGAGATTCAATCAGAGAACTTCTCTGATTGAATCTCTTTTAGCTTCTAGGAGATGATGCATTTCCTTTACCAACAGCGCGGGGGCGCTGTGGCAAGCCAACAATGTCATCATCATGAGGATTCATGTGTATAGGGCCGGGCCCGGCTTTCCACAGCGGGGCGCTTCCCAATTTACTCTTCTTTCTTCAATCGTAGAGTGCGTGGAGCTCGTAGCTCCACGCACTCTACGTAAGCCCCTTTAATTTAGCAGGCTGGCAGGGCGCTTCAGGGGTGGCCCCGCCAATAAAATCATGTGCGCAAACAGCGCACTAAGGAAATGAAATTCCTCGAGTCCCTCCCCTGCACGCATGGATACAGTAATGTCATTGGCTGTTTGCCAGCCAATGACAACCCTTGCATTGGCTGGCAAACAGCCAATGACATTGCTGTATCTCAGATCACTGGTGCAGGGTGTGTGCGGGCGCCTGCGCCACCTTCACACGTCTCTCCAGTCCCTGATTCTTTGAGGACGAGTCTGACGACCACTCGACGCGACTGCCACCAGCCCAGCAGAGACGGCCTGGTCCACCACACCACGAGCTTGCTTGAAGGTGCAAGCGCTGCGGTAAGTACCCAGATGTTGTTTAACTTGTGTTGTTTCTAATCTGCATGTTTGGGCCCGGGGAGTAACACTGTGCGCCCACGGCCCAGGCCCAGTCAGCAACACTGAAAGACGTGTAGGCCAGGGCCTACACGTCTTCAGTGTTGCTGACTGCTGTCAACTTGGGGCCTTTTGTCCCACTCCCCGGGGGCCGGGGCTTGGTGGTAGCGCTGCGGGCCGCCCGCTACCACCAAGGCGGGGGCCGCCTGGCTGGGCCTTTCTTTACCCCCGGACCGGTCCGTGCCATGGCCCAACGTCAACTGGGCCTTGGGCCACGGACCGATCCACAAGGCCCAGGCAGGCGTGCTGCTGCTGCCCACATACTAGAATCTCCAAAATGTGCCGTTTTATATTTTCGGCATTTTTTGACAAAAAATGGCACAAGTCACCAGGGAGAGCCCTGCCCCTGGCAGCGCGAGTGAGAGGCCCGGCACGGCTGGTGGCCAGGCGCGACCCTCAGCCTCCCAGCCTTTGCAGCCCTCTGCTTGCCGACAGGCTATGTCAGCACCTCGGTTTGCAGCCCGGCTGGCAGAGCGGGTGACCACTACTCCGCCGCGGTCCTCCGCTTTCCCTCCAGCAAAGCTTGCCGCTTAAACCGGGACAGGTTGTTCAGTCTGCGGTCTGCATCGGCATCGCAGGCAGTCCTGTGTTAATTTAGAAATATTGTTGTATGAAAAGGCGTGATGGGTGGTACGCCGGCATTGGTTAAAACAGCTAAGGAAACACACACTCTTTTGCACTCTCGATTCGAACATTTACAGGTTGGTTAGTGGTTCTGCCGACGAATGAGAAAAACAATAACTCGCATTGCCTGAGGCCTAGTATCTAGCATGATGCGGGGAGTGGTTCCAGGCCGCGGCTGGCACCGCATCCTCGTTTTTACACCTCACCTCACTCGAGATGCGTTTCCGCTTCATGAAAATGCAAGTATGCCTGCCAAAATAAAACGTGTTTAGTTTGGAGTCATGTTCAAAGTTCAATCATCCTTCTCTTAAAGAGAAGGATGATTGAACATGACGTATATACTTGCATTATCTCTTTAAAAAAACGCTAGCAAAGTTAACACAATGAGATTTCTAAGAAATCTCATTGTGTTAACTTTGCTAGTGTGTATCCTTACTTTCAAAATCCTGCACTAGTGTGCTTCTCTTTAAAGTGAACACCGCTAGCATTAATGTAGATTAATGAACACCGCTAGCACCGAACACCGCTAGCATTAAGGATATGGACGGGACAACCACATATGTGTTTCTCTCATTGGGGTATAGTCTGACTGTGATTGCTGAACATACCCCAATGCTCTAGCCTCTAAACACCATCATTGCTAATGTGGGTTTAGAAAACCATAAAAACATTCTACTATAACTTGAAATGTGAGAGTAGAATATGGATTTCCAGCTAACAACCCACACATGTCACCACATTCATGAGCTGCTGAACAATGAATTGTGTGTTTGAAAACTAGCTAAAAAGAATCATGCTTTTTTTGCTCCAGAAAATTGGTGACATGCATGTGGTTGTCTGCATCTTTGAGAGCTGTCTGATTAATAACACCATGTATAAAATGGCGCAGCCCTGTAAAATAGAGAATTTCCTAACACCCTGTTAATTTCCTTTTAATTCATGGTTTGTCACCAGAGTGCAGAGACCTTTTTTGTTTAGATGAATTCCTTTTTACTCCCCACAGTGTGTCAGTTCATGGCGGATTCTGTTTGTGGGATCCACAAAGGTTCTTTGCAGTGTCCCCTCCTATTTAATCATAGGATGAATGGATATGGGTTCATCTGTAATCTGCTGTAGTTCTCATTAGATTGCAATGTTTGATTTGAAGTCCAGGCTTAATGATTTCCAGTTACTCCAGTTACAAGCTTCTAGATAGGCATTTAAGTCACTTGCCCCCCAAAGTTCTCCATGTGTACACAGCACTCCATTTCTACAGGACATGCCATAAAACTCTGTGCTAAATGTGCTGTTTGATAACAGGACAACCTTTATGGATTGCAAAAAACAAGGCCTAAACTAAATACTATTTTTTTTATTGAAAACTCAGGCCAACTGTTAATGTAGCCATTAAGCCAATATTGACGTTTTACTGGGTGTAAAACTGTGAATCTGTTTGACTATAAATGTTACAACGGTGCAAAGCTGATAAAAATGGATTTGTTTTTAATAGAGCGGGGTGAGCAGTGCTAAGTAAATGGATTTTGCTTGGATGCGACGAGAGGTTGCAGCAACGTTTCCATACACCACTTCCAACTGATTATTTCTGTTTTTGTTCACGGAGGAAAATCTGTCAAACACAAACATCTTTTGGGGAGCACTGATGGGAAAAAGCCTACATATTCTGCCGCCATGGGGGCCAAGGGGATGCATTTTACTTCCCCGGCCGGTGATAAATGTGCAGCGTGTTTTCAGTGCAGATGTAAAGACTTTAGACAACAGAAGAGATGTGGCAAAGGCCCCCCCATATCACCACCCCCGCCTCTGCACCAGTTTGATATTTGCGCCATTAGAGGTAGGACAAATGTCGCATTAATTAAGTGGTTAAAAGCTAAAGTAATATTTTACCTTAGTTTCCCCTTTTCAGAAAATGCCTAAAATCCCACCTTAGTAAGAGGATGAACGCATGTGAATGCCAGTAACAGCATGACAAACATATGTTTCCATCATAACTGACTATATAATGAATTTCTTTATGCCTAAACCATAGTACCAGCTATTCTCAATAGAACCTGCTGTAAAATACACCATCACACTTGTACACGTAAGAATAGTGTACCACCATTAATATGTAAAACCAAGTGCTTTTTTCATATTTCTGTGGGTTTTTTGGACAGTAAATTGCACATTTTGTAGGCCATTTTTCCAAAGATTTCGCAGGGGGTGAACCCCCCCGCACTTCCCTTACTCACGTGCTGAGCGCACTGGCTACTAAATTCGCCCTGGGAAATTTACGCCCCACCAGCTTTCAAACTCACCAGCCGCCACTGGTGGTGACACTCACTTAGGGGCATGGAGCCATTCCATTGATCCATGTTAGGTGGATGTGTGCTTTTGTTCAATGTGTCATGTGTTCACTAGACGATTCCTGTGGAAAATGTACCACAATCTCCCTTCTTTCTATAGGGTATCTTTCCATGTTTGCAAGCAATACTATAGTTTTACTGTGGTCAGTCTGACACTTGGTTGCCATGACTACCACTCAAAATGGACCACATCATTTCTGAAATTAGAGTGGCAGTATTTCAGTTCTCTCCATTTTAGGGCCCATGACAATACATTGGTGTTTTGGAAGTGTTTACCTGTGAGGGGATCCAGTTTTTTGGCAGGATTTCTACATTGCAGTCGTTGGTATACCACAGAATTCTTTGTGGGCTTTCATCATGCAATTTTTGTGGGCACATTCTAGGAGGGGCTGAGTGTACTGCCATTTTCACCCACTGCAGCGTATTGGACAACCACATTTTTTTGTCTTCTGTGTAGCCTGCAGCTGCACATATGACACTCATGCGTTTTGTCCTCATATGTACACTGTGCCCTCATTTATTCTCACCTGGGTAAACTCAACTGCCATCTCCAGTCTGCTGTTCCAACTTCTTCTATGCAAGCCATGTCTTTGATACCCATGTCTTTGATACTGGCAACTTTCTCTACCCAGGGTGTGAGGTGTAAAGGCTCCAAAGTTCATCTTCCTGTGGCTGTTTCTTGGCATAGGTTGTCAAGCAGAGTTGGCACATGTGACTTCAAGTCATTCCAGCATATTCTGCAGTCTTCAGTATCATTCTGCACTGTGTGCACCACCAACATCTTATCCCTGATGTCGTGCCAGATGGTGTTTTACCTTTGTATGGTAGTCTTACATCGCTGGCCATCAGCTTCTCAGCATTGGCCACCACGTCCTCAGCTAACACTTGCAGTTTCACCTCACTAAATTTGCACTTGCTGGCCTGCATTTCTGGTACCTTGCCCATCGCCTTGTCTCCTGGCATCTTTCCTCCTGTCTGCATGGGGTATGGATGGCTACACAAAGTGGGGGATTTCAAATGTATTGAATTTTTAAAGATAGCTTCCCACTAGCAGCATATTGCTAGTTCCATTCAGCTGTAAATCTGCTGTCGGAATCGGTAATTCCTCTACTTATGCAGGTAACAGTAATTGTAACGCTCACCTGACTCCCACGGAGGCGCTGGCCTGGTTCGCGCTGCTGTGACCTCTCCTAAGGTGATGCGCAGGGTTCGGAAGACGGACTGGACCGGGCCCCCAAATCTGACTTGTCTGGCCCGCAGAAGTATCCTTCTGTAGGTGAAAATAGGGACTCCCACTTTCCCCTCTCACCCTCCTCGAAACCCTTCTGTGATTCCTCGTAGCGTCTCACCTTAGGGTCTGGAAGGACGAGCTCTCCATCCTGCTTCTGATGCAGGGGCGCGTTGGTATCCAGTTACTTCACTGGATTTTCGGATTGGTGAGAACCAAACTTGCTTGGCTTCCAGGTAAGTTTTTTGATAAGAGGTTCCCCTTGTGTCCATGCATTAATGTACTAATGCTAGTGTCTTTTTCCCCATAGGGGCCGGGGTACGGAATGCCAGGGAACAGGCACCGACCCGAGATGAGAGGTTAAATCCTTGTAGGAATCATGTAAGTCTTTAATGAGCGTTTTTTGGTAATGTCTTTTCATTCGCTCATTAACGCTGATGTCTTTTTTTCCCCTTAGGGGCCGGGGTCCGGAAATGCCAGAATGCGGCGCGGACCCGAAATGAAGAGAGAATGAATCAACTGGTGAGTCTTAACATGGACATTTAGCTTTCCTTATTCCCTTCTCTCTCACCTTTTGTTCTGGTCTTTTTCTCCCTAGGCGCTGGGGCGTGACTGCGAATCCGGATGATCGCTGCTGAACATGGAGGCGCCCTGAAAAGGTGAGTGGAATGCGGCGCTGCAGCGATCGACGCAATGAGCTTTTAAATAAAAGTCTTCCTTTTCAGGATTGTCGGCGAGATGTCTGCGGGATGCGGATTTTAGCAGGTAAGGACTTTTCCTTCTTCTGTTCTCTTCTTCTCTTCCTTTGCAGGTGATCCAGGATGCTGGCAGGCGTGGCAGAAATCAGGATGCAGGAGCAGACACGGTGAGAGTCCAGCTGCTAGATGCAGAACAACGTGAAGCACGTGTGGCTATTCGGGTGGGGTTTAAATCGCCTTGGAAGAAGTTCCAGGTATGTATCCTTCCTCCAATCAGGTATGTATCCTTCCCCGACCACGCCCGGATGGTAAATTAGTCCCACAGGTAAAGTAGTTCCTTTCAGGCCTCAAGGAGGCCGAGATCCTGCAGCATGGTCTGCATCAGGTAAGTGCACCCAAGCACTCCCATAATGAGCCTGGCGCCTATGGAGCCAGGACACTGTCCAAAGGGCCCCTATATGGGGTTGCTGGGTCCTACCTTGGGGACTGGATGTCCGCTTTCGGGGACGCAGGGCTTGAATCGGCTCCCTGGGAGCGCGCATCATGACAGTAATTCTGCTGGGAAAAATTTAAGTAATTACCGACAACTGACAACAGAGTGCACATGGGGTGGTCCAATGTTAACAATAAAGTACTATCTAATAAAGTATTCAGCTTTACAATTGTTTTGTTTGTTTTTACGGTCTATGTTATATTTTGCATGATATGTTTTGGATAATGTTTGGCATCTTCAATAAGTGGGAACCCCTGATCTAAAGCCCCATTGTATTCAGTTACACCCCACAATCGATTCTGGGCATAAAAAAGGTGACTTGATCAAAACTTAAATTTATTTAAATAAATAAAAGTTGGTCTCAAACTTTATCAAACTTACTCTATCACAAGCATCCTGTCTACAAAAACGAAAAAAACCTGCTTGCTTGAATATCACTATTTTTCGACACAAACATCCTTTTACAAAATCACATCTCTTTATGCTAAATTTTGAATAGCAATAGGTGTTCTAATCATAATTCTGCTGCTCGTCAGTCAAAATATCTCCAAACTACAGATACAGTTATATTTAGAAATGAAATAAAGACCTGTGTTTTCCCTAAGCAGCAAGGATTTATAAAATCAGAGGACTGTTGCAGGTCTCACATTGTCCAGGTCAATATGGTGCAGTAGGTTATTATTGTCTTTGTGGAAGGTCAACTCCATTCTGGGCCATATCAGCAAGGTATTGTGGATATGCATAGCACTGATGGTCCCCAATAAGGGTGAAACCAGGTATGTAGTTGTCCCGACAGCCTTGCAAAATGTCTGTCGTGGGTTGATTAAGCTATGTATGAAGTAGCACTGCCCTATAAAACAGACCCTTTCCTGTAGAAAAAGGGTTACATTTGAGCTAATTTGCATAACCGCAATGCCTTGTCGATATTGCTTAGAACTGGAGGTGAACTTCCAATGATGGCTACTAGGTGGCGTTGTGGAATGTTTGACTTGGCTCAAATGGACTATGCTACCTTCACATATCAGTTGAAAGGGTTTTTCAAGGCTTTTTAAGTCAACCATAACTGATTTGTGAGATAGATATATATATTTCAGTGACAGAACTTTAGTTGAAACTCTGTTAAGGTGAAAAAGTATGATGCAAAACAAAAAAATGATAACATTCAGTGAATAAACCTTAGTTGGAGTGACATCAAGGTGCCAATTTAATGGCGCAAACCCCCTGAAATTCGGAAGGTGCTGGAAACTTTGCCACCTTGACTATGAGGCCTGCATTGTGCAGCTCGTAAGCACCTTCATTACATCTGAAATGGCATTATAAGTGACATGTACTGCAACGAGGAAGAGTGAGTTGAAGTTAGTGAGGTACTTTGACAAAGACGGAGGTACAATCATGTAGATATCTCCTTGCCTGACATCAGGTATGATTCGAGATCTCCACATAATTTATGTGAACAGCTTGTCCAGTCACAACAAAGAATATAGTCAAAAAGCATTGGCTTTGTCCATTTATGCATTGATCACTTTTGTATCCCCTAATTAAGTAAATATAAGCCTAATTAGCACAGTCAAACCCTGCAAACACCTTCAGCCCCAAATACCATACCACACATTTTAAGATAATTTTTTTAAAATGTTTTATTTGTATTTAATCAGAAAAGAGTTTTACAAAAAATCATTTCGGTAGCTTTTCATGGCAATTCTTGACCTCAGAAAAATGATTTAAAAAAGATACAAAACTACAACCTCCTCAAGTCCGAAACCTTCACACATCATCCTGTCTTAGCCTGCCCACATGCCCCCTGGCCTCAAACCAGCCCTACTCATACCAGAAATAAAAAAGCTTCATGGCACATATGTAGGGACGTTGTGAGCCATTGATTTAGACATATCCTAATAGTGATGCATATGCCGAGTTCTCCGTCATGTATTGCATGGGTAGCTAACATGAATCAACTAAAATGGTTTACTAACGGGGAGGGCGCGTGACTGTAGGATTAGGAACTGAAAGGGGTGATTTTGAACCAAACCTCTAATGTAGGGGTTAGATGTGTGGCTTGACATTACAGCATTCAAAAACATTTGGTGTAGCTTGCCAGTTAAAATGGTTAGAGGAGTGCAAAATGCATTTGCAGGCTGGGTGTCTGTGAGGCTGCAGTGTGAAGATTAGAGTTTATCAAAGGTTTATTGTTATGGGTGGAAAAGAGGAAGGAAGAAATTGTGTTACATTATCGGGTTAGCCAAAAGCTGTTCAAAGGTCATTGAACGCTGAGCTGGAAAATTATACGAGATGGGTGAACTGAGAAAGAATTGGATTTTTCTCAAAGGCTCTGTCACGTCTTAAAATGTAGAGTGACACAAAAGAATGGATTGAAGGAAGTGACATCACCAGAGAAGTGGATAGAAATGTGCAGAATCTATATGTTCTGGGCTGGGTTCTGAGAAGGCGTATAATCGATTGAGCTGGAAGGCAAGATTTTTTGCATGGACTTTTTTTTAAAAAAACTTTATTATTACACACAGGGTTAGCACATGCATAGGTCTGTTTCACATTACTTCATTACATTACATCATATACAATTATTCTCACTCAGAATCTGCGTTTTCGGCCTTATCGGACAAATATTGTTTGCATCTTGCCCATATATTCCTAGGTTTGGATGGGGACAGCTCAGAGTCTATATATAGTTCTTCTGTGTTGTTTGTTCATACCATATCTCTGTCCCAATCCACCCTGGTTGGCGGGATTGCATTTTTCCACTTCATTAATATTGCCCTTTTGGCTATTAAAAGGCTCAGATTTAACAATTTTCTCCATGTTGGATTCAGTTTCTCCACCACCCCTAGCAGACATATCCGGGGGGACCATTCCACCGGCTGGTCTGCCATCTCGTCAAGTGCCTCACACCCCTTAGCCCAGTAATCTTTCAGCTTTATGCATGCCCAGAGTATGTGGTATATATTAGCGTCTTCTTTATTACATCTCGGGCATGTTCCCGGGGTGTCCGGATAAATCCGTTTGAGTTTTGCGTGGGTATAATGGGTCCTGTGTACTATTTTATAATGAATTTGTTTATATCTAGAATTGCACAAAATCTGTTTAGTTAGCGCACAGATTTGGGGCCATTCCAGATCCTCTATTTTTTGTCCCAGATCATTTCCCATTTGCTCCTTGCAGTGTGTGTAATTGCTGGGCGTGTCTGCACTATAACTTTATACAATGCTGAAGCTGTGATTTTCTGTGTCGCCCCGGTAAACATGTATCCAAGCCCCATATTTATCTCTGGTTCATTTGGGAATGTGGGGCATTCCTTTTGTATGGCGTTTCTGACAAGCATATATTGTTGTTTATGTTTGTTTGTGTTTCCCACTACATCTTTTATATCATCCCATTGGACGAAGCATTTTTCTGAAAATACCTGTCCCCATTGAGCAATGCCCCTAGCACTCCAATGCATAGCTAATTCCTCATCTAAGGTGAAAGGTGATTGGGGGTCCCCCCAGATTGGTATGCTCGGGTGGTATAGCCTGTCCGTGCCATATCCATCTGCTATTTTAGCCCATGCCGTGGTTGTTACCTTTGCGGGATCTATGGTGTTATAGTGCTTGGGGGTTGGTCTAGTCAACTTGTGCAGCAATGTAATTGCCTCCCGTTCTCTCTGCGCAGGAGGTGGGGTCCCTGGGTTGAGAAAAAGTGTGGCCCACTGGGTGGCGTGGTGTGCCTGTGCCGCAAGATAATATAATTCCAGTTCCAGAGCCATCAACCCCTCACCCCCCGGGAACGTATCTGTTAATGTTTTCCAGCTCAGTCTAGGATGTTCTCCCCAAACAAACTCGATGCAGGGGCTGTTCATTTTTGTGAACAGGGCACGCCCTGGCCAAACCGGTACTGTGCTGAATAGGTAGAATAGTTTCGGTAGTATTACCATTTTGATTACTGCTATTCTTCCCATCATTAAAATGGGTAGGGCGCTCCAGCGTTTTATCTTAGTGCATAATGTGTCAGCCAATGCACTATAGTTCAGGGCTCGGGATAGTTGGGTGTTCTGGCGATGTATGCACCTAGGTGCAGTATGTGTGTCGGACTCCAGATGAGACCATATAACTCTTTAGGTTGCGTTGTATTTTCCGTCAGTGGGAACAACTTTGTAGGGGTTTAGTCGCAGGCCTGAGTATTCTCCAAATCTCTCAACCTCAGCCAGGACCCTGCCCAGTGAGCGATCTGGATTCTTAAGATACAATAGGATATCATCGGCATATAGAGTTACAATTTGTGGGTTGCCATCTAGAGATAGACCATAAGAGCTGTAACATGACCCAAGTATATCTGCCTGGGGTTCTATTATTAGGGCAAACAGTAAAGGTGATAATGGGCAGCCCTGTCGGGTGCCTCCCCGTAGTTCTAGCTTGTCTGTTAAGTTTCCGTTAACTCTAATCTTGGCGTGGGGACATGCATATAATATTTGTATCCATTATATAAAATTAGGGCCAAACCCATAGTTCCGCAGTACTCCAAATAGAAAGGGCCATGAGACAGTGCCGAATGCTTTTCGCATATCTAGAGATAACGCTATCCCTTGAGTTTCGGGAGGGACTGTGGCCAAAATGTTGTGGCATTTTCTAATATTCATTGCTGTGGATCTGCCATTGATGAACCCTGCCTGGTCTTCATGTATCATATAGGGCATCAGTGGTGTGAATCTGGTAGCTAGAATTTTTGCGAAAATCTTCACATCCATTTTATCAAGGACAACGGCCTATACGAGCCGCAATCTTCTGGGTATTTCCCCGGTTGAGTAGTGTAATCACTGCCTCCCTAGTGGTTTCAGGGAGCTCTCCCTTGTCTAAGGCTTCCTCCCATACTGCGTGTAATCTAGGGGTTAGCACCTGACTGAACTCTTTATAGAATTCTGCCCCAAGGCCATCTGTTCCTGGGGCTTTCCTGATAGGAAGTGCTTTGATCGCCTCCATTATTTCAGTCTCTTTGATCGAGCTTTCTAATGAGTCCCTTGTGGTGTCGGCCAGGAGTGTCGTCGGAATCTGAGAGAGATAATGTTGAATCTCATCGGTGACGTTGCACTGAGGAGAGTACAGTTTTTTGTAGAATGTCTCTTCCACCTTGCTACGTTCAGTGGTCACCGTGCCGTCCGGCATGTATATGCATGGCATGGTTGATGGACCTCTTTCCCCTCTTACTGCCCTGGCCAATAGACTCCATGGGCGTTCACCCTCCCTGTATCGGTGCGCTGTAGTAGGTCTGTCGAAGTATCGGATCTCTTGATCCGCGGCCTCAATGTATTCATCTAGTTTAGTCTTTATTTCTGAGCTGAGTCGATGGGGTACGTGCGTATTGAGCTTGTAGTGCGTTTATTTGTGACTCTAAACGCTCCAATCTACCCCTGATATCTTTAAGGATTCCACATTCCGTGGATATTGAGTTACCTCTGATGCATACCTTAAATGCTTGCCATAAAGTAGCCTGATTGGTAACTGAATTTGCCTTTATTTCAAAGTATTCTTGTATTTGCTGCATCATCGTGTTCTTATAGACCAGGTCCCGCAGGGCTGCCGGCTTGAATCTCCATGGAAGTCTGTACACCTAACTACCGGGGATTTGCAGTGTTAGTTGTATTGGTGAGTGATCTGAATACGTCCTGCGGTAGATAAGCCCATGACAAGATATCGTTGTCTACCAGCCATTAATCTATTCTGACTTTTTGCATGGGCTTTAAAACATGGCTGAGATATCTCAACCACTGATTGCGAGCAAGGCCTGGACTGTGTTTTCTATATTTTGGAAAAAGATCATCAACGTGAGAAAGCTGAGCTGTCGTTTGTGGCTGTGCTTTTGAACATAAAGGCATCTTGCCAATTCTTGCTTGGGCCTTGAAGGAGGACTGTGAGCAAGGCAATATCTGGCTGGCTGGCTACATGTCAGAATTCCAAGGCAGTGTTCCGCAGAGGCCTGGGCTGAACAGTGGGGGCTGTGGCCTAGTGCTGAGTAAGGCACTGAAACTATTTGCAGGCCAAAGGGCTGGCTGTACAAGGGTATCAAGGGGAGTATTCATAGGTTTCAAATTAAATGGAATGTCTTGCAAGGGGTGATTTGGACAGGTCAAACAGACTGAGAAGGCATAGCTCCTATCTCCATGGTAGACGGGGATCAAGGAAGTCACAAATAAAAATTGGTTTTGGGGGAATAATTCTGCTATACAACAGAGTCCATTATCTCTAATCTCAGCCTAATCTGACCTTAGTTAAGGGGCAACGGGTAAATTAGAGTGGAGGCTGGTTCTGAAGTTTATTTGCTTTCAAAAACCAATTTAAGTGCTCACCAGGGTGTGTGATAACTTAATTCCCAATCTACAAATAGTAAACCGAGAGAAAGAAGCTAAGGATGTTATTCCATGGTACACACATCAATGAGTGCTAATTAGGGTTTCTAGAATCAAAAGAAAACTGTCAGTGTAAAATTTCATATTTTGTTTTCTGTTTTCTCGCTTCTCAACATGCATGGTCGATTTTATGTTTTGCTTCTTGATTTTGGAATGTGTTTCATTTTACATTTCAGACATGTTTTATTTTCTTACCTATGACTAATGCAAATAGAAAAACGATCATCTTGTTAACAGATCTACCTTTTTTATATAAAAGTATAGATTGTGAGCCTGCATGATGGTATATTGTGTGGTCTGTTCAATTTACGGTATACAGTGTTGAAATCGGGTTTGTGCCTAGTGCAGTACTAAGTCTTCTTCTGTCTAGCCAAAGGACCCACAATCCAGAATATATCTCTTGAACCATAATACGCGGTGCTACAGATAAGATTTGGATGCTGGAGCATTTTACTCCCCCCCCCCTTTTTTAAAGTGGGAGTAAAATGATTTTTAGGGAGTAAAAATGTATGGCCATTTACCAATGGGAGTTTTTTATAAGCTGGTAAACATGGGATTTAACTGGAAAGCAGAATTGTTTTTGTAATAATTATTTCTTTGCACCTAGTTATTCATGTACATTAAAATATACATGTTTACTTCCTTTGATCAGGAAGTAATAGTGTCTCTTCCAGTCATACTACATGCACTACTGATTCAAACATATCCATGGAGCTTTGTGGGTGAAAGCAGGGGGAATAGATTTATGTTTAGGTTTCCTATTTTTTGTCGGGGGTATTTTTACTCGCTATTTTTTGGGGGAGAATTTGTCAATTTTTACAGATTAAAAACGGCCAAAAGACCCCTTATCTGTAGGGCTGATAAAATGGATTTCCATTATATTTTCCAGTTCTGGGGATCCCACAACCCAGAATAGGAATATCAAATGTTGTGCTTATTCGTCCTACAGATCAAAAGTTATTAAACATAGAATTTGTGTATTTCCTATGGATAAGTTTGACCTTAACTATAGGGCATATAGCACCACCATATAATATTGCAGGGCCTGTGGTAGCGGCCCTATAGTTATGGTTTGTTGCACAACCCACAGGCAAAGCACTTTGTGGGTGGCTTATAACTTCGTCCCCCCTGGACCAATTCTCACGAAACTTTGCAAAAAAAAAATATATGACCCAATCAGATTGATCCTGCCCTGTTTGGTGAGGTTTCGTCAAGGGGAAGCAAAGTTTTAGGACGGTCCCAAAATGTGTGGATTTTCCCATAGATGCAATGGAAAAAAAATGTTGCTCGCGCCTACAGCCCAAACCGCTGGATGGATTTTAACCAAATTTGCGGCAGGAGCGGCAGCTAAGCCCCAAAATCGTGCTTTTGTAAACGTTTTGTACATCTGTCAAGTAAATAAAGGTAAAATAAAATTAGTTTTTAAAAAAAATGTTTATTTGTGTTTGGTTTACAGAATATAAACCTTTACAAAAGAACACAAAATACATTTTTTCTACAAAAAGATTCCAGATCGGTTAAAAACCCTATTTCCAACACAAAAATATACATCCGAGCTGATGTTCTACCATTCCTATCTAAAATATATGAACATTTACAAACATACCTATAGAAATTATCTCTTCAAGCAAGTTTTCCTTTTTACATTTGTTCAATTGTAGAAATTATTTGGCTACAGGCAAATTACAGACGTCAGCCAAGAATTTCACAGTAGCCAAATTCAGTGCATTCAGTTTACCATAAAGCATACTCCACCAAAGATCTTCAATGTCTACTCTGGACGGATCATGAACAAATTTACCAAAGATTGCAAGGATTACCAGTGCCTGACAGTTTAACAACAAATGCTTCAATGTTTCAGGTACATCTTTACTGTGGCAAAAACGACAGGTGATTCTCTGTGTAGTACCTGAGTGGATTTCTAAGATTTCCCCTGTCGGCAAAACATTGAAACGGAATCTCATATGAGCGGCCCTCATTTTAGGGTCAGGGAATTTAATTAGATAGGACTCCGGTGTACCCATTTTTTTTCCTTCATAAATGATCTGATAGTAGACCCTGGAGGCCTCCACCCTTTCCAAAGACTGTATCCAATCCAAGGATTGAAGTTTTTCCTGAACTCTCAGGGGGTTAAGGATCAAAGTCTCCAGTATTAGACAGACTGAATCAAGACAATTCAAACAATCTGTTTGAAGGTTCAACAACCACTACGAAGTCAAAGAACCGGTTCTCAGTCTACAACCCATCAGTGCATAGAAGGTGTTTTCTTTAGCAATGATTAAATTCCGATAAAGGTTTAGCCTTTTCAACTTGATTTTATTGTCTAGTGACAGAATACCCAGCTCGAAGCGGATAGCTGACATTGGAACTCCCTTCGGTAGACAGTACAGTATTTTCTGCCAGATTTTGGATTCCAATTTAGCTGCCAGTGTGTCGGAAATGGTAAGATTTCAAAACCATATAGTAATTTAGGTAAGACTTTAAGACTGTAAAACTTGATTACCGGGGTCACTGAATACTTACAATATTTAGTAGCAACCTTTTGCATTTGATAAATCAGTTTGTCTGCTTTATCAAGGTAGTAATTCCAATACATGTGGACAGTAGAGCCACTGAAGATAGGAAAGCCCAGATAACAAAGTCATCTGACTTTAAGCAATGGGCATCCCTCTATCTTCCATCTGAAAGTGGGGAGTTTTTTCCGATTAGTTAGTGTAATTACAACTGATTCTTTCCCATTAATAGACAGGCCATTGTTATCCACGTATTTTAAAAACACCAGCAGTTTCCGCTGGAGACCCACAGGGGTAGAATCAATCAAAAGTATATTGTCAGCATAGGTTGTCCAAGGTATTTTCCCACCCTCTATCCTCTGTGTCACGAGCGATGCTGCGGTTATGGGCCCATCCACATCTCTTATGTATAGGTTACAGAGAGTGGGACAAAACAGGCATGCCTGTTGTAAACCATTACCTGTTTGTATTGGCTGTGACAGATCCCCTGAAAGGTTTAATCGAATTTGAATGGAAGAGTCTTCATGTAAATTGATGAGTATGGTAAGGAGTCCAGAAGGAATACCCATTAAAGCCAACTTGGACCACAGTCTTACCCGATCCACCTTGTCAAACGCAAGGGAAAGATCGATTGAGGCTAAATATATGGGGGTGGCGACTTTCTTACACGCTTTTTCCAAAAAAAGAGTAAAGATTAAGCCCCCTATTTCGGTGCCCATCCCTTTTCGGAAACCAAATTGCTGCACGCAAAGTATCCTATTTTCTACCATCCATTCCTCGATTTTCAGAAGGACTATTCCTGCAAATACTTTTGCATCTGCATGCATGATATATATCGGACGGTAATTATATGGGCATCTTCTGTCCCCTTTTTTATATATCGGGACAATATAGGAGATCCTCCAGGAGGAAGGAATGGTGCCTGTCAGCATGATGTCAGAGAATAATATATAAAGAGCCTTAGCCAACAGTTCTGGGTTTCTCTTGAGAGTACTATTAGAAAGCCCGTTCGGGCCTGCAGCTCGAGAGGTATTAGAAGCCTTAATCTGTTTTTCTAGGTCTTCGACATCGAAGTTACATAGCCAGTTTCCCATTTTAGTTGTTTCAAGGCTATTGGTCATAGCGAACTTTCCTTCATACAAGGTGGAGAAATGAGTGGCCCAGACATCCTCTTGTACACACACAGTTTGTTGCATAACCTGTGTTTTTTCCAACGAGTTAATTAATGTCCAGAAAAGGCGGGCAGATGGATCCCTTAGCGCCGTTAGCATTGCTGTGTTGTCTTTCTCCAGCATATACATCCTGTGGCGTTTCAACCATTTTTTTTTTGCTTGTTTAATAGACCTGATTGCCAACTTTATATCCTGTTGTTGGTTGGATTTTTGGATTGCTCCGATTTGTCGATTAGTGTCATTTTTTTTCGCCCTTACCATAGGATCATAGATATGAACATGTAGGGGTCTTATATTTATGATTTTTTATTTTTTTTATTATCCAAGACTGGACTCGGAGGGTTTGGGACAGGGCTTACATTGTGCACCTGCAAAGCAATTTCGACTTTCTTCATTAAGCTGTATCAAGTCCGACAGTGCCACCTCGTTTGTCAGGACTTTGCATTCTTTGGTTTTTATTTGTACCTTGTCCGGAAATTGATTTTTCTTTAGCTGCCTTTTTTTTTGCTTTCAGGGCCAATCGTTTTTGGCATCTTGAAAGCGAATAGCCCTCCCATTCTTGCATTGATGCATCTTCTGTATTTTGAGAGCCCGCAAGTGAGTTGTTTACATCTTTGGACTTTTCCAGAAGATCTGTTAAGACTGATGGGCTGTCTGGAGGATCAGGAGGGGATTTTAGTGTCACCACGTTCTTTTCACCCTCCCCGCCAGTTGTTTTGAGGGAAGAGGACTGAATCAGAGTAGATACTCCCTGTTCTACTTTATTCATTTTTTGGTAGAGTTCCTTCATTACTGTACGAATTTGTTTTTCCCCTTCGTCACATGTTTTTAGACTGTTTGCAGAAGCAAAATCAGTCATTGTTGATTTAGTTGTTGCTACTGCTAAACTATAGAACTATATGTCCTCAGAAAAAAATAATGCTGAGGGGAGAGGGAATTTCGCATTGGCAGAGAATATTCTGTGTGGAGTTAGGGTCTGTATTCGAGGAAGGGTATTAAAGAGATGAACCTTGTCAACACCATTACGCGCTGCGTTGACAGGGGCGGAGGGTCCTCTTGAGAGCATTACACGTTTGCTCAGTTCTAATTTCACAGTTTGTGACATCATTGATACATCCAGTTTTGTGTCCTCCGACTCAACCAGTTGCTCCACAGACGGTTGTTCAGGCGGAGTCTCTCGAATACTCAAGAAACTTGTCTGAATGGGAACTTGTGAGTCAAACGATAAACCCACTGGAGTAGATTTGTCATACTCATCCTCTGACACATTTCCCCTGTCCCTTGCATGTACCTGTGCGATTATGTGAGATAGTCCACTTCCTGTATAATGCCTGTTTTTATGTGATTATTCACTGCCACATTCCCCAAAAGGTCATTGTCTACCCCCACCTCCCGACTCACATCCATAAAGCTCTCTTTTTGTTCATTTGTATCACATCCTATCTCCCTCTCAGCCTTGAGTTTGGCCATATTATTTCCGTTATTTAATACAGGGGAGCGTTGGCCCTCATTTGATGGATCAGTGTTAGGGTTTTTTGGAATTTCCCATTTCTTAAGACTGTGGCCATGTCGGAAAATTACAGGAAACACACTTTTCCCATTAACCAGCACCTCACCTCCACACAGCCACCCAAAAGCCCACACCTCTGAGTTCAGGCAGTAACTATATCTGGGGGAGGGCTGGGAGCAAAACAGGGAGGGGGGATTCTACGAGTTCAGTGAATGGGAAAAAAACAAAAACAAAAACGAGGGAAAACAGAAAAAAAAAGGCTCACACTTTAAAATTAATGGCACTCTGAGAAAGGATAATCACGCGCCAGTAGAAAAATAAATGAAAAAGTTGTTAATGACTGTATTTACCCAAGTTATTTAGCCCACTCACCGTGCCTCACCCGCCCACCCGAACAGTCAAACAGCACACTTGGTGACACTTGGATGCGCGTGCAGGATGCGCGTGCATGCAGGTTTTATAGAGGTTTCTGGGAATGGCTTGATGAAGGGGGTGTGTCTATGACACGCCGTGCATCTAGGTAGAGAAAGAAAGAAAAGAAAACTTGTCAGAGGCGAGGTGTTTGAATTCTGAAGGGCTTGCAGGCGGGTTGTAATAGCCAGGGAGGAATCACCAGCCCAGCCCAGACTTACTATGAGCTCACTGGAACCCAGCCCAGCCCACAGTCACGTAACACACTTATTTGCTTGTAAAAATAATTACTGTTTTTGTAGTCCGTAAGCACAAGTCCAGAAGGCAGCGTTTCGCCACATAGAAAAAGAAAGGGCTTCCTCTTGCGCATACAGCCTTTTGCAGATCGGAAAGTCCTAGTTAAACACAGGGTCTCATCAGAGTCCGGTCCAAACGCCAAACAGCACACTTGGCGAAACTTGGATGCGCACGCAGGTTTTATAGAGGTTTCTGGGAATGGCTTGATGAAGGGGGTGTGTCTGACACGCCGTGCATTGTTGTTTTTGTAGTCCTTAAGCACAAGTCCAGAAGGCAGCGTTTCGCCGCATAGAAAAAGAAAGGGCTCCCTCTTGTGCATACAGCCTTTTGCAGATAGGAAAGTCCTAGTTAAACACAGGGTCCCATCAGAGTCCAGTCCAAACGCCAAACAGCACACTTGGCGACACTTGGATGTAATAAAATTAGTGCTATTTGGGTTTCGTCTGCGGACTCACTTCCTTGTTTGGTCTGTCGACCGGCCTCTGATTGGCCCAGAGGGCGGCATGAGGTCCGCGGACATCGGAGGCACATGCTGATTGGATGGTGATGAGTGTGAGGTACGTCATATTTTTGGAAATGCCCTCCATGTTGGATCCACGGACAGGTCACAGCTGACTGCTGACAGCACAGTGTAGGAAAAGTCTGGAAAACATATTTTGTGTCATTTGTTGGTGGAAAGAGGGTCTGGGATTGGTGGGGGAGTGGGAAAAATATCATATGGGGCTGTTTTTGTAGGTTGAAAAAGGCCGGGCAGGTGTCTTAGCTGTCTGTGGACACTGCAGTAGATTGCAGACCGTGCCGTGAACGGACAGCTTGGGAAAGACATTTGGGGTTATTTTATGGCTGGAAGAGGGCATATAAACGGTAAGGAAGGGGAATGAAGGTAATGTAGAGCTGTTTTTATAGGTGAAAAAAGGGTTTGGAAATGCTGCCAAGTCCGCTATCAATTTCACCGTCCACTGACATCATTTGGATTGAAGGGGGGGGGGTCAGGGCTAGTTGTATTACTTGACGGTGTATGGTACGTATTTGTTATTTAGTTAATTGTATTGTGATGGTTGTGGTCAGTGGCCACATTCTGGAGGCATGGCCGCAGGCCATGGCCCCAAGAACATGTGCACTGGGCACAACCACCACAGTAGTAATATGTATATGGTAATTCTAGGTAATGTAGTAGGAGTATGGTTACAGGTAAAACCAAAAAACCCTAGAAATTTGCCAGTTATGGTAAGGTACGCAACCGTTTGCCTTTTCTCAACTTTTAAAGAAAATACAAAAAAGATGGCTGCCATAGGCCAGGGAGAAGGGACTAGATTTAGTTCCCTTCTCACTGATCCATGGTGGCAATTTGCGTGTCAGGGACGTGCCGGGAATACTACTGTTCCCGGCACAGGCAAGGGACACGGCAGTGGCAGGTAAGATGGGTGGGGGTTAAACATATGTCAAAGGGGGTGCGCGAGTTGGGGAGGATGGGGACGCAGAGGAGCACTTACTTGAGACACCGCAGGGGAAGATGGCAGCCCCCAGCTCAGAGGCGGCTCAGAGCGGGGACGTTACCATGTGGTAAAGCACCCGTTCTGAGCTTCCTCATTGGTTGGGAGGCCGGAACCACACCTATGCTGGGTACCAATAGACATTATTGTACTGAAGTGCCAGATTGGAAGGCTGCTGAAGTAGAGCTCCTGAGAAGGGAGTTGGTGGAGGCTGCTGTCACAGCTGCAGTTTTCCCTCAGTGTTATGAATAAAATACTTTAAACTGATGATCCAGGGAGACCGCAGTAGAAGAACCTGTGCGACATCGACACAGCCCTCTGGTTATGCTTCGCTCTCCTTCCCACTGACTCCTCACGGGCAATTGGGGCACCTGGACCTTACTCCCCTCCTCTAACACTTTCATGAACAACTGAACCAATAACTATCACCAACCTCACCATGTTCCAAACTCTACCATCATTCATTCCAACAGAGGAACCCTGCACGTCTACCCACAGGGAGGAAGAAAATGTTCAGTTTCCTAGGACAGAGTATGGTAATTTGATTGGAACCCAACTCCTAATTTATACTCCACTGTCTTGTACATCTTTGTGACGATCGCATATCTCCTTCATAGCAACTTGTTTCCTCACCACCTTCTCGCTCTCACCTTTCAGTGAACCCCTGCACCTTCCAAACAGCCACCGGGCTTCAATTTCATGCTCGGAATTTTGCCCCTCATAGCCTCAAATGGTACTAACCTGCTGTAGTTTGTGCTGTGTTGCGGTAACTCTGCAGCATCTGTTGGACTGCCAGCTCCCACTGTTCTCCCTCACTGAGGGTGGTTTCTAATGCCTCTTTAAGAACTCTCTTGAATCTCTCTACCTGCCCATTGTTGGAGGGATGATACACAGAAGTTTAAATATGCTGCATACCACACCTACCATAGAAGCTCTCCATCTCCCAGGAGGAAAGTTGAGTCCCATGGTCTATAACTACATTCTGTGAACACCCTTCCCTCCTGAAAACAAATCGGAGACGGTGTGATGCTGGAAATGCATTGGAGGGACAGGGCCTCCCTGTCCTTGTCCTGTAGTCCTTTTTCATTGTGTTCTGTATTGTTTTCTGCCCTGGGGACCTCTCACCACTGGAAATTGTTCAGAAGCTGTGTCCACACTTGAAGAGTAACTGGAACTGCGGATCCTCGACATCCAGCTGGAAGAAGACTTGCTGCTGCATTTGCTTCGACCCGTTCTGAAAGCTGCCGAATTCGTCAACCACTGATCCGAGAGAGGACCTGGTAAGGCACCCCCTTCCCGTGCTCCGAGGGACCATCGAGCACCGCTAACCTTTGCCAAAGTTCCCTGGAAGTCAGACCCTCGAAAGGCTGCCGACCCGAGATGGGACCGCCGAGGAGAACAAAGTGAAGCACCCGGACATCGCCGCCGAAGTCCATTGCCGTTGCCCAGGGTTCGGAGTATCGCCGTAACCGCTGGTGGCCCGTCAAAGCCATGTTGCCCCAGAAGAGGGGACCGCTTGACGCCGTTTCTCTGATGACCGGAGCCGCCCGCTCCTTTGCCTAAGACTGTTGAATCAAAGGACTCCCTTGTCCGCACCGACAACCACTTACTCCCGCCAGAGAAAGTCGAGGATGCCGACGTGCCGAGGAGAATCTGCCAGTGGGTGTCCCGCCACCCAGAGACCACTAAGACTTCGACGACTCGACGCCCTTGTCGGTCTACAGTTCTTCAGAAACTCTTTGTGGACCTGAACAATCAATCACCGAGGTGCCCCGCACACCTCATCCTCGCAGGACGTCACCAAGGAGCACTGCCTGGATCAATGCCGTGGCCTCGGCACCCTCGAACTTCTCGTCGACACCAAGTTCACCTTCTTCGACGCCTCTCAACGATCCGTGAATCCTGCTTTAAAGGGAGTCACTCAAGAAGGATCCATCAACGCTTCTTCGAAGAACTCTGCTCCACCAGGTACATTGGGGGGTTAGAAACATTATAGGAGAGAATAAGACTATTGAGCAATATATGGACTGGGCTTGTGCTATATCTTTATTTTACAGGTTGCCCAGGTGGGAGGGGGGGGATCTAATTTTTGTAATTTGGCATGATTATCAGTCACCGTTAGACAGCAATTTATTTCATCATCACAGTTGCAAAGGGTTGCCAAAGTGCAGAGCTGCAGAGATGCCATGACGGGGAAGGGAACAGCTTTTGGCAGAGGTGGGACAGTGATCCAGTAAGAAGGTGCAACCTGAGAGCCAGAGAGGTGATGGTATTTTGGATTCAGACTTTGGAACCGTTTCTGGACTTCCTACTTGGATTTGGCACCTTGTACCTTGAACCCTGATCCCTTACTTCCCTCCCCTTTAGTTGCAACCTTGTGCCGCCCGGGAGAACCTTCCCTCTAGTCATGCCCTCATTCTACCCAGGTACAGTAACCCTTTCCCTATTCGGATTCGCCTTCATCCTCCTACTTTTGGCCGCCCTGCCCTGCAAGCTCTCCAGAAGTAGGCGGCATTAAAGGGCGGGGTTGGCAATCCTGGTATTTGAGCGTGTTGTTACACCACTGCTTTCTTCTTTTGTTTACAGCTACCTGGACTTGGCGGCACTCCAGCATGTTACACCCTTTTGCCCCATCGGTTGGCCAGGGAGTCCTAGTTTCAGTCTTCTCTGGCTGATCTTCAGGGAAGAAGGCTCCTTAGCTCACCTGAGACGTAAACCATGACAAAAACCCAAAGAAGTAGGCATTTACTACAGTGTTAGAGAAGTATGTCCCTACACCTATATTTAATGGGCCAAAATATATTGCTACTAACTTGCACAAATCACCCTCACCGTTCGTGCAGAATGAGCAAGAATGGGCCCCAGGTACGTTTTCTCCAACATGGCCATCTTAAGTAGACTTGATAAAGAAACTGCTGAGGGGGGGGAGAGAGGTTGCAACATACTTGGGTATGTTCCACGCACCAACCATCATGACATCTCAAATTTATGAGATGTACCTTACATCGCAACACGTGTCTATCAAGTACCCAACCATTTCCTCTCAGAGTAACGCCCACCGCACCTGGACGGGTGACACCGGCTAGACCGGAACACAGGCGATACGCACAGAGACTGAGTCAACTACCCCAGACAATCCCACCAACACTTTCGCCCGCCCGTTAATTATTTACCGCCAAGTACCACATGGGTGTGGAATTATCGAGCTATTGACAATCACCCCACTACCTGAGAGGTTGTCATTGGCAGGTGCAATGGCCACAGGAGTATGAATGGAAGATAAGGGGAGCTATGAGAGAGCATGTTAGAGGCGGGAGCTAGAGGAGTAAGGAACCTGTATGCCAGTCAGACCCAGATCAGGACAGAGCCGCAACAGGGGAGACAACGCAAGCCGAGCGCTTCAATTCAGGACAGAGACGCAAACTAACCAACCCCGACTAACAATTTCCCCTGTTGCATACACCTCTCAAACTACAAACCAAACACAACCAGAACCTACAGCACAACAAACCGCACAAACTTCACTACACTGCAACAACAAAACAAAATTACACATAGCCTTGCACAACAGTACACGACGACTACCGGCTGCAAACACCCCATGCCCAGCCAACGGACCCACCGGGCTGAGGCCGCCAACAGCACATCACTGCTCTCGTGCACTTTTCCTGCTTCCTCCCACTAACTCAACCTCCCCTCCTGTTTCAGAGCCGCCAGAACGCCAAGGGACCACTCCGGTGGTGATAGTACGCGGTACAAATGTCCTTTAACATTAACATTATCCCCGATTGCACAGCAATGGTAGATTCCAATATGCCAAATGATAACAGCCAGAACAGATTCGGGCCAAGCTCTCAATGTGAGCCGTGGCAAGCAGGCGTCGCCCATCTTGTCTTGCTTTGTTCTTGTCCTTCTGAACTTGTAGCCCCTGCATTTATAAATAGAAATGCAAAACTGCAAGTTCCAGAATGCAAAAAAGGACTAGAATGACTATACGTGCCTGGCATTTATCTAGGCAGGAGCTTATGTGTCAGATTGCATAATGTGAGGTTGAATACCACTCCCAAGTTCCATTATGCCAATTAGGTTTGCAGTGGCAGATTCCATTATGACAGTTAGGACTGTGTTGAATTCAGGGTCCGGCCATAAATGACTGACACTCCAGTGAACTGTTAACTTATTTACTTAAGTTCAGGTACATCAAATACATTTCTTAGAGTCAGGTAAGTAAAAGGGGACATAGGACACCCACCAGCATCCTCTCTCAGGGCTCACATCCTTGAAACTGAGAAACCTGGAACACACTCATAGATAAACATTCTAAGCCCTGCATTCCATTTCAAGACTCTAGTCACTTGCACAAGGTGCATGCAAAGTTAATCACAACACATCTTCCCCCTATAGGGACAAAAACAACAGCAGTAAAATTTGAGTGACAAGATCAATATTTCAACAAAAAAATTAGTCCAGTAAAGTCCCACCTGAAAAACAAAAGATTAAAGAAAGCATTCCACAATAACCAAAAACAACTCCAAAAAGTTTAGACCTTGTCACCACTTCAAAAATCTATTAACATTAATGTCCACCTGTGGAATAAAATTAAAAGTCCACCTGTGGAGAGAACATATTAATCTACCTACATGGAACAGCTAATGATGAACACTTTTATCAACTTAATAACTGTAATGAAGAAATAATCAACTCATGACACTAATATCTCATCTCACTCCCTTCACACCGCATCCACTAAAGCTACACCTCATACACTTAGATCTAAAATCCATGCACAGCACCACTCCCTACTCCTGCTACATCACCAGTAAGTAGTTTTACATTTGCATTGCCGTATATATCACATTGTTCTAGCTGAATTTAAAACCACACTGTTCTTGCAAGAGATAAACACTACAACATTGACATTGCACCTGAGTCAACAATCACCATTCCCCACACACATACTATATAGGCCAATTGAGCATTGAACTTGGTAACCAAGTAAAAGACATGCCCCATCAATGTCCAAACTTCAAGCCTACAGGGCCCATACTGATAATGTGCCTGTGGGAAAATGTAGAGTTAAAGAACCAAAACACATGTTTTGAAACTCATCCAACATCACACGTGTGTCAAAGCAAAAAGTAAATAGTGCACCAACTTTTAAGCTTTAAAGTCCACCTGTGGAGAGAACATATTAATCTACCTACATGGAACAGCTAAACATTTTTTTTAGCGTTAAACTCACAAACATCCATTTCGCTAAATGCATCCCTGATAAAGGCCACAACATATAACTGTGGCCAGCTTGCACTCCATTTTCAAAACTTACTGCTATGGCCTCTTGCACTCCTGCTCAAAATTCCGATACTATAGACCTATCATGACACCTAATTCCTATCGTAACCTAACCAATTGCATGCTGTCAAAACGTTTTATCTCCATGTGAAATCGGCACTTTTAAACTTTAAAGTCACCTGTGGAAGAAAACTTGTTAGACACAACATTCCTACTAGCAATCATTGTACTGAATATACTGAACCGAGCAACCGCCAAGTGGCAGGCCAATACCACCAAACTTCAAAACAGGGAGCTAGCCCCCAACCAATGTCAACCCCAAACTCAACCAACATCAAACCCACAACACTCCACCAGAAATCCATTTGCATGAACTTGCATAAAGATTATAGCACTTAGCCTAACACACCCACTGAGAATAAGTTCTAGTCACATTGGCGCCACTAACACACCAAACTAGACACCATTACCTCACACAACTCGACCTCACTACATGAGAGAACACCAATTGTGCCCTATCATACACCCACTGAGATTAAGTCAGTCACGTTGGCACCACTGGTACCACACAACCTTGACACCAATTTGTCAAACAGCTTGACTTAAACCATGAAGAGAGCACGTAAATTGCACCCTTTGATCCAACACAATGCTATGCTATCCACTCAGACTTGCACACTGAACCCACACTGAACCCACACACAATTCTACTCCACAACACCCATAACAACGTATTTAGTATAAACATGGTTAACAGTAAAACAAAAACGCCAGATTAGAGTCCATAGCTTAAACTTGCAGAGTTGATCTTGGAGTGTACCTGTGGACATAATTGTTAGGTTAGGATACATAGTCATGCATATCTACTTTGAACATTGGATCATGCACAGCCAGACTCACACAAATGTCTGCACACATGTCTGACCACATATGCCAAATACAAAGGCACCACATAACCAGGAACTACCTAGTTCACCACAAAACTGTGCTACCACAGCCAGCTACTCAGGAGCCATGTCCCACCAAATTTGTGTCACAGCACAACTAAGGACCACTAGTCCCCAACCTTAGACAGTACATGTCAGCCCCTGCAAAACTCAAGTATGAGTCCCGCACCATGCTCTACACCACACATACCAAAATGACGAATTGAGATTTAAAAATGGTTTAAAATAACAAACATCGCATCACGATACCATACTTTAAGCCTGCAGAGTCTTAATGTTAAGATCCTGTGGAGAAATGCATGGTTAAGTTACTCAAACACATGTATTGAACTTCTTTAGCGAATTTCACCCATATGGCAATAGCATGACTCACCAAACTTGAAGTGTGGCCCAACCACAATGAACACTAGAACCTTCCACCAGATAGTGATAAACCATACATCACCCTCCTGGTAGGTTACTTGAGGTTCCCAAAACAGACATCCAACCACCAATTAAGAAAACATTAATAGGCCTCATCATCACAGATATGCATTATTGGTTGTTAACTCCAAACATCAATGGAGCAACAACATTTCCATCAAAATGAAATTGTGCACCCCCTTTCCATGAAACGTATCCGTTGGCATCT